>NC_081412.1:57043471-57643471 GCF_030272615.1 Cryptomeria japonica
TGCAGGTTCTTCAGGTGATGATGATTTTCTTATATTATCACTTTCTTGGCTTATCACTCTGAGTACCCAAAACAAATCATACTTGATACTGTCAGTCTTCAAAATAAAGTTTCATCCTTGTTTACAATTCTTGCACTTTTCATATATTTAATGTATTATTCTTTAGGTGTTATCAATGTTCTTGTGCAAATGTCGCCACCTCCTCCTTAGAGGTTAGCCTCACCTGTATTGCCGATTGCAATGTCGGCAACACGTAGCATGCATAAGTCCTCTACTGCATGTCATATTGGCCCGCCCACTGTTGGTAGATCCCTCTTTTGCTCTATCTTCTGTTATGTGTTTATTTTCCTTCAAGCATTCTTTCTTGGGGGCATTTCATAGTGGATTTATTTTTTGCAGGAGGAGATGCACATGAGGATGTGCCAGAGGTGACTACTACTGATAACATACCATCATTTCCTGGATCTTCTCGTATTGCTAGTATGGGAATGTTGCAGGCCACATTAGTGGTGAGCGATGAAGAAATGATTCCCTTAAAGATACAAAAGGTTCTAGGTACTTTAAAATTATTATTATATATACTCTAATTGTAATTTACTTAATGATCACTCGTTTTGGACTAATGATCCCATGAATTTTTTGCAGGCAATGATATTTTATATAAACATCTTAGTGACATTGCATTACAGATATTTGGGCCCACCATACATAAAAGGTGGTACATCATATGTGAACTAACCCTAATCCACTATTTTGATCTCATATCATTGCTAGAATAGTTTTCCTTTGATCCATTTCTTAAACTGTAATAAATGTAGCTTGAGTTCATTTCTAAATCTAACAAGTTTGTTTTTGCTTTAAAAGGTGGAATGACCAAGAAAAAAGGTTAAAAGATGAATTGACAAACCAAATGGTTGATTTGTTTGGAAATGACACCTTTGACAAAACCAAGATCCTTGAAAAGGCTGGCACATATCTAAATTATGTAAGGGACCAATACAGGACCCATTTAGAGAGGAACCTAAAGTGCGAGCGTCCCCCCATGATTCTAGAGAGGGAGTGGAGGGACCTAATTTTGGATGCCAAGGAGAGAATTGAAAGGAAAAAAAGGAAATACACCACCAGACGCTAAAAGAAGGTATGAGATACTATTAAGAATGTAATTATGTACTAATTAATTACTCTTTATATTTATATAATCTAACATATTTCAAACTTTTTATAGACTAAGTGACACGTCAAAGGCAACCAAGGCAAGACAAGAAAAGCATGGGAAACACAAACTCAGCTTTGATGGTTATATGAAACTTGTTGCATGAATTATAAGTATCTCATGTAAACAAAATATTGCATCAAAATATTAATAAATTGCAAACAATTTTTTTTTATCAAACAATGCAAGCAAAATTCATGATACCAAGAAAAAATGAAGGGCTCTGAATTCAATAGAGTGCCCATAGAAGATGACAAGAGAATTTCCTACCAGCAAGGCTATTCAGCCGTGGCTGATCGACTATGAGAATTGAGTGGGCATACACAATATTCAAGTGCATCCATCACATAGGTAAATATGTTAAATGGAATTTTTTTCAAATTGAATACTTTACCAATAATCTAATTGATGTTGAGTTCCAACATAAAGTGACTATATTTGTTTTAAATAAGCAAGCAATGATATCAATGTGCATGACATTGGAATGCAACTTGCTAATCGTGAAACACCACCTGCACATGAAGGTCTAAATGTGCATCCCAGTAGTGGAGGTATTCATTTGCTATTCAAATTTATTTATTTAGATATTAATACAATTAAAAATCTTAATTTGTAATTAGAGTAGTAATTAATGTAACCTTTTTTGTTAATATTTTAGAGCATGTAGTCAGTGGTGACCAAGTGGAGCATGATCTAGGTACACAACATCAGGAATGTGATGTTCCCCACTCGGGTAAAGAGGACCACTATTATTCCTTTAAACAAATATAATTGCAATTGGTGTTCAACATGTTGAGGTTGAGGCTAGACAAAATTATGTGGCCCCATCAGGTAAAGAGTGCAACAGTTATGTTCTCAAAATTAAAGAAATACTTGTAACAATAATAAAAAATGTTTTGAATTTAAACTATTTCTTTGTTATTGTAGAGGACCCCCCTTCGCTTCAGTGTCCTCGTCCTCAGTATAGGACTAGGAATACATCAAGATCACAAGCAGTTGGTGGAACATCTGCAGAGGGGAGAAATGATGAAGAAACCGATGTTCCACTTAGTCTTTTCATAGCTTCAAATAAAAAACAAAAAAGAAATGATTGTAATCTAACTTATTTGATAATGACTGATTTTTATGTGTTAGTGAATGTAATTATGTGCTAATTAATGGTTATGGATGATATGTGTTAATTAATATTGATGAATGTTGCGTGTTAATTAATGTTAATCAATGTTATGCGTTAATGAATGTTATGTGATATTAATGAATGAATGCTATATTTTATTAATGGTAGAAAGAATGAATGAATGAATGTTATAAGATGTTAATGGGGAATTTAGAGTGATGTTAGGGGGGGGAGGGGCCAAATGAGCTTCCACCTTCACGTGGTTGGGCTTGTTAAGTAGAGAATATTAAACTATTCTTGAAACCAAGTGAAGCTCAACAAGATAACACACTTTTCAATATTTCATTATGTTGCACAGTTAATCTTATTGAATAATGTATATTGAATCTTAATTGCAGGGTCCAACAGAGCCAACATGAACAACAACACCACAAGTTGTTGGGTATAATGAACTCCCATACTGTCCTATCTATACATGAACAATATGAGTTGCTTCTAGTGTTGATATCCAAGGCGAGACTGCAAAAGTTATGAGTATGCCTCATCCTTGTAAGTTTTTTTATTACTTGTCATTTTCTTTAGCATTTTGTTACTTCATGAATGAGATGTTTTCAGATGTCTATTCCATGAATACCTCTCTATTGTATGCTTCATGATCTTGCTTTTGATTCAACTCTTTATATGTCCTAAAAATTTATGAGCGTAATAGCTTCTACTCTTGTTGATAGTTTGGTGGCTTTGAACAATGGCTACTTCGAAGAAGCGCGATCCTTGTAATTTTGGCCTTCCATGATGTGAAAAAGAGGTTATGTTATGAATAATGGTCCAGATGATTTAGTTATTTCTTATTATGTTGAGTATGAGTAAATTTGGGCTTCCTTGGCTATGGTCATTATTTTGTACTTACTATTGTCATTTAGTGTGATTTGAGAATGGACTTCAAGTAATCATGGGGGTGGAAACAATATTCAAGTGTAAGGGGGTATGCGGCCTTGACCAAGGGATGAAAGTATCGGGAAAGTACAAGTGATTCATGTGTAGATCAATGTATCATTCACCTATTAATTCCTAGCAACATTATCAAATAAATAAGAAAAGAGGTATGTTGAGTGCATATATACATTTTATGTTGCCATGATATAAGATATCAAACATGTAACTTAGATTGATTTGCAATTTCATTCTTGGTATCTCTATCAATCATGTTGCTAAATGAAAATCCTAAACCTCTCTCATTGATGCATGGACATATAGAATGTTGTTGTTTCTACACAAAGGATTGTAGGAATTGCTTTCAAAAACTATCAAAAAATTGTTAAACCTTAATAGTCCAACAATCCCTAAATTCATTGGTGAGAGACCTTCTCAAGTGAAAAATTCTAGTGAAGGTTGTGTAACATTATTTTGAGAATGTATGGCGGTGCATGAAGGTTATGTAATAGTGTTGGGAGAGTTGACAGATGATTGACAACAATAACTATGACAACCAAGTCACTTAGGACAATCAGCAAGATATGATTTGTTTCCACTTATTACAGACTCCAAACCCCTTTAAAAGTTTCCAAGGATCACTAAAACCCTATCTCAGATGTCCACCACATAATAAGATTATTCATTTCATCATACTCCCAAAAACTCAGTCTTCATTTGTTCACTAGGATAACCACATAGTACCTAGGGATAGTCATAAAGTTCTTGATGATTTTCCCTACCCAAGGGCCACAATAGCTTGTAAAGGGTCTGCACTAACCCTCTGCACCCCTCACTACCTTCCTCCAAACACCAAGGGGGTCTATCTTGCACTTACAACTTCAAATCTGCCCTCGATGTTGCACTAGGTCTGATACATGACCAATATCATACCAACAGCCACCATTTGCATGTGCCAATGAATCTTGGAGACCTACAAAGCATGAAACCTCTAATAAGGTTACAAAGATATTGAACATGCTTGGGTTAGAATTTTTGGGTATTAGTGTATTACAAAGTTTAGAAAAGGTTTTCTTTCATTTCTTGAAACCCTAGACCCATGACAGTCACAAAATATAACACGCCCATAAAGGAAAAATGAGGGTCCCTAAGTGCATGTAAAAGGGGGACAAATTTATTGTTAAGGACAGATAAGCTCATGGTTGTTAGTGTTAAAATTCTACCATTGAAAACTAATTTCAAAGCTAGGTACAATTAATCATACTTGTCTTCATACTTGTGAAGGATGAAGATGTGAATCTAAATAAAATGGAAAAAATGCAATGCAAGATTCAAATTCACATTCACACTCATCCAATAAAGCCTAAGACCTATGTATAAAATCAAATGATAAAAATTAATACCATAGCAAAGACCGTAGATTTCTCAATTGTTTCTTGATGTTTTCTTGAATGATTGAAATGTGGGTTTCTCTTCCAACTAGCATAACCATGATAGCATGATGTAGAGGTAGGGGTAAGTCACAATGGAAAACTCAACATACACAACAACTCACTAGGGCATACTTACTAGTCTCCATCCTAAACTGCTACAAGTTTGAGCCCTTGCACATAGCTTTGGAAATCCCTTGGACCTTGGATATCACCTTGGACATGTTGATTTCATTGTTTTGAGAACATGAGACAATGCCACAAAATCAACTTTGTAATCCCAAAGTTCTCACTTGCTCTTACTTGACACAAATCAATCCCTAGCAAAATATATTGGCCATTTAATGGACAAAAGACACCACAAAATATTTCCTAAAGCCCTAAAATCCTAAGGCTTTGTTAAGAGAAAATATCACAAGGTTGACACACCCTTTATACTGGTCTTTGAATAATACAAGACTTTTATGTCAACCCCATTTGCAACATACAGATGATTGACATCAATAACTGTGACAACCAAGTCACTTAGGACAATTGGAAAGATATGATTTGTTTCCACTTATTAGGGCCTCCAAACCCCTTTAAAAGTTTCCAAGGATCACTACAACCCTATCTCAGATGTGTACCACATAATAAGATTATTCATTTCATCATACTCCCCAAATCTCAGTCTTCATTTGTTCACTAGGATAGCCACACAATATCTAGGGAGAGTCATAAAGTTCTTGATGATTTGCCCTACCCAAGGGCCACAATAGCTTGTAAAGGGTCTGCGCTAACCCTCTGCACCCCTCACTACCTTCCTCCAAACACCAAGGGGGTCTATCTTGCACTTACAACTTCAAATATGCCCTTGATGTTGCACTAGGTCTGATAAATGACCAATATCATACCAACAGTCACCATTTGCACGTGCTAATGAATTTGGAGACCTACAAAGCATGATAAAATGAAAGATAATACCAATATACATGTTCCCACCCATTGGGGTGACTTTTTACTAGTGGGGATATGATTTATACATTTATTTTTTATGACTGGATACCCTAACAATGTTAGGTCCTGGAGACAACTGAGAGGAGAGGGGTGGATTAGTTGTCCAGTAAATTCAACCAAAATTAACTTAACCAAAACTTAATGCTTAATACTGATAAACCAAACTTTATGCCGGTAGACAGTCTTAACAGTTAATTGCAATACCGGTAAAGATTAATGCATGAAACAAAAAGACAATAACATCTACAACACATAACACCAATAATTGTACATGGAAACCCTGTAAGGGGAAAAACCATGGTGGGAAGCCTTACCCACAATCAAATGATACTACTGCAAATAGTATGTGTTTACAATATGGATTTTGGACATGAAAAAAGGCCAGCTGCCTAGAACTCACTGCTCAATCACAAAATGAGAGTCACACTAACTACAAATGGATGGTTAAATCCAATGATAATGTATTGCATAAAATAACATCTTCATATGCTGGATTCAGTACTGGTGTAGTTCTGATTGCCTTCACAAAATCCTCCTTCAACTTTCAAATGATGTCTGCTTGTATAGCTCTTCTTATTTTTGCATATACCTTATTGGAATCCTTTTTGCATTCACAATCCTATATATATTTGATCTTACAAATAAGATCTTACATATATACCATACCCTAAGACCAATTGAATAGGTCAGCTCACTAAAAGATATTAAAATAAAATCAATTACAAAAAAATCAATATCTGATGCATGATGTCGGCTTAATGCATTTCAATAATAATAAATCATCTCCATAACATGTCGTGGTGATCTAGAATAGATCTGACTATTGGTGCTTATCCTGGACCTACTTGCTGGTAACATGAAATATGCAAACCTGAATAAATAGTTAATCAAATCACCAAAACCAAGTGATTGAATAATGTCTTCGACATAACCAAGTAGTCTTCAAGTCATTCCAAGTGCCGGTGAACAATATAATTTGTTGATGAACCAAATACCAGTGACTTGCATAAGTCTCTGTATTGCCGGTGAACATGACCAAAGTCTCCAAGTGCTAATAAGAGTTTGACAAGTGTTGACATCAATGCTAAAACCATATCAACATATCCAAAATACCAACAATCTCCCCCTTTGGCATTGATGGAAACACAAGATGGAAAAACCATCAAAGTGCCAAAAAACCAAAAACTAACAATCTCTGAAAGAGATCAAAGAAATACATAATATCTTTCCCAAAGTAATAATCTCTCCCCAAGGGATAAAGTCTCTCCCCCTAACAATAAAATGTGTTATCCATGCATTTTTCCATATCAATCTCCCCCCCCTTTGATATCAAATTCCAAAGTAGTACAAAACCAAATATAATTAGTTCAAAGAACTTATCACAAAATACCAACTCATTCAATATACCAACAACTCCCCCTAAGAAGTAGCTCTCCTCATCAAAGTCAGAATAAAAGATTTCTATGTTAATTCTACCAGTTGATGACAAACATCAACTATCTAAGTCTGTACCAGTGGGGGTAGGAGTCCAAGTTGCTCTTTGAGATACTCAAATGTTTCCTTAGGCAAAGGCTTTATAAAAATATCTGCAATTTTCTCTTTAGTATTCACATAAACCAATTTCACTTCTTTTTCTTCAACATTCTCTTTTAGAAAGTTCAGTTTGATAGAAACATGTTTAGTTTTAAAGTGAAGTACTGGGTTCTTTGATATATCAATTTTTGTTATATTGTCACAGTAAATAGTTATAGGTTCATTGCAATTTACCTTTATGTCCTTCAACATTTTCTTGATCCATAATACCTATGTACAGTTAGTTGCTGCTGTAACATATTCTGATTCTGCTGTTGATAGACTTGTACAACTCCATTTCTTGATCAACCATGAAATTAGTCTGCTGCCAAGAAAAAATGCTCTACCGGTGGTGCTTTTTCTGTCATCCACATCTCCTACCCAATTAGCATCTATGTATGCACATAAGTCAAAATTTTCATCTCTAGGATACCATAAACCAAGATTTGTAGTTCCTTATAGGTACCGAAAAATCCTTTTCACTGCTGATTCATGATTTTATTTAGGATTACTTTGAAATGTTGAAATAATGCATACTACATTCATAATATCAGGTCTTGTTTGTGTCAAATATAGTAAACCTCCTATCATAGATTTGTAGCTATTTGGATTAATAGGTGTAGATTCATCCTTAAAAGATAATTTATCATTTGTAGTCATAGGTGTGCTTACCAGTTTACAATTTTCCATGCCAAATTTCTTTAGTAATTCCTTCAATTACTTAGATTGACATAGGAATATACTTTTATCGGTCTGTGAAATCTGCAATCCTAAAAATAATTTTATCTCTCCAATCATAGACATTTCAAATTCTTGTTGCATTTTGTTAGAAAAGTTTTTACACAAACCATCTTCTCCTCCAAAGATTATATCATCAACAAAAACTTCAATAAACAAGATGTTATCATTAGTCATTTTGTAGTATAGATTACTATTAGCATTACCTTTTGTGTAACCAAGCTTCAAAAGATATTTGTTCAATCTTGCATACCAAGCTCTAGGAGCTTGTTTCAATCCATATAAAGTTTTCCTTAACCCAAAAACCATGTTTTTGCTATCTGTCAAACAAAATCTATTAGGTTGCTCAATGTAAACTTCTTCTTCAAGATCTCCATTCAGAAATGCACATTTAACATCCATTTGATATACTTTATAGTTCTTGTGTGCTGCCAAAGCCAATAAAAGTCCTACTACCTCAATTCTAGCTACCATTGCAAAGGTTTCATTGTAATCAATTCCTTCTTTCTGTGAATATCCCTTACACACCAATCTTGCTTTGTTTCTGATTACCATGCCATCTTCATTAAGTTTATTTCTAAAAACCCATTTAGTTCGAATTACATTTTTGTCTTTAGGCCAATGAACTAATGACCAAGTGTTATTCCTTTCAATTTATTCCAATTCATCTTCCATTGCTTTAATCAAATAGTTATCTTCACATGCCTCATTAATTGATGTAGGTTCAATTTGAGAAATAAGACATACCTCCTCATTTGCCAATCTTCATCTAGTCATAACACCTTGAAATTTGTTTCCAATTATCTGATCTTCAAAATGATTCAATCTTACATACCGGGGTGTTTTTACTTGTTGTTGTTCTTCAGTGACTGCTGAATTTCCAGATGATGCTGGTGTAAATAGATTACCATTCTATACCAATGTATTCATAATAGGTTCATTTGTGATTATCTCTATTGCCAGTTCAGAGTCTGTGTACCTTGAATTTCCTCTAAACTATTCATCAATTTTCACATTTGCACTCTCAACAATTTTCTGCACTCTTGTTAAAACATCTATATGCCTTGCTCTTAGATGAATAACCAAGAAATATTCCTTCATCACTTCTAGGATCAAATTTGCCAATATACTCATCTCTTCTAATATAACATTTACTTCCAAATATTCTGAAATATTTAAGAGTGGGAATATTACCAAACCATAGTTCATGTGGGGTCTTACCAATTTCTCCTCTGATGTGAACTCTGTTGAATGTATAAACAACTGTATTGACTGCTTCTCTCCAATATATATGAGGTAGATTTTCTTTTGATATCATACTTCTGGTTGCATCCAAGATAGTTCTGTTTTTCCTTTCCACAACTCCATTCTATTAGGGTGTCTAGGGTGCTGATAACTGTCTTATGATCCCATTCACTTCAAAGAATGCATTTAATTCATTAGATGTGAACTCACCTCCTTGATCTAATCTCAAACATTTGATTTTCTTGCCATTTTTATTTTCTACCATCACCTTGAATAGTTTGAATTTCCCAAATGCTTTAGATTTTTCTCTGAGAAAAGTAACCCAACACATTCTAGAATAGTCATCAATGATTAGCATAAAATATCTATCTCCTTGTATACTTCTAGTTCCTGCTGGACCACATAAATCAGTATAAATAAAATCAAGAACATTGTTGGACTTCTCTGGAATACTCTTGAAATATGCTCTAACTTGCTTTCCAAATTGACATTCCTTACATACCGGATTGTGAGGTTTAACAATCTTAGGTAAATTTCTAACTGTCTTGGTAGTACTGATTTTCAGAATGCAATCAAAATTTACATGACAAAGTCTTTTATGCCATAACCAACTTTCATCAATATGTGCAATCAAACATGCTTTCTCATTGTTGTTCAAATGAAAGATATTACCTCTAGTCTGATTAAGAGTTGCAATTTCCAAACCAGTTCTGTTTAAGATTTTACATTTGCCATTCTTGAATTGTAATTGAAATCCTTTCTCAACTAATTCACCAACACTCAAAAGATTATGCTTCAAACCTTCAACATAGTAAACATTATCAGTATTGTGCTTACCATCAAAAGATATAGTGCCTTTTCCTTTGATCAAACAAGCTTTATCATCTCCAAATCTTACTAGACCTCCATTGTAATCCTGAAAGGTTAAGAATTTATTCTTATCACCAGTCATATCATATGAACATCCTAAATCAATAATCCATTCATCCTTATCTTCAACTTTAGCTACTAGGGCCTAGTCTATCGATTGAATAGTAGGTGTCGGTTGATCTTCTGTTATAGCAACAAAATCCCATCCATTGACTATTGGATCCTCATTAGAATCATCAATAACTCCTTCATCAACATAATAACAAGATTTGTCTCTATTCTTCTTGAATTTGTATTTTTGATCATCAGGATTAGGCCTATATGTTCTTTCAGCTTCTTCTCTTAATCTTGCATGTCTATCAAGACATATAGATGCCATATGACCAATCTTATTACAGTTAAAACATTTAAAGGGTGCTTTACCTTCATACTTACTTCCAATTGGACCTTTAGGCATTTTTCCTTGCAAATAGTGCTTCAAGTTCTTCATTTTCTCTCCTGCTTTCTTCAAGTTCTCTTGCATAGAAGGCTTTCTAATCAGATTTATCATGTGATGATGATGCTGCTGAAGTTGATGATGATGCCTTAAAAGCTAGATATGTCTTGATAGTAGTAACAGGACCAAAATCGTCAAGCTCAAAGGTTGAAAGTTTTCCAACCAAAGTGTCTCTAGATACTGATGCATTAGGCATTGTTCTCAATTCATTTATAGTAGTAACTTTCATTTTATATGTCGGTGGAAAGATCTTAAAACTTTAGAAACAATCTCATCTTCACTTAAGGTTCCTCCACAATATTGTATACCTAAAACAATTTCATTTACTTTTTCCATAAAAGCAGAAATTCTTTCATCTTCCATTTCAGACTTTCATACCTAACCTGGAAGCATTCAAGTTTTGCAATTTTGACTGTGGAATCTCGTTCATTCAATGTTTCCAGTTTGTCCCAAATAGCTTTAGCAATAGATCTATCTGACAATCCCATGACTTGCTGATCTGACAATGCGCTCAAAAGTGCTTCTCTTGCTTTGCAATCATTTTCCTCATCTTTTCCCAAGGTTGATGGATTAGGCTAACTAGGAGTAGGAGCAGTATAACCATTATTTTTAACCTCCCATATATCCTTTCCAATGCAATTCAAGTGTGTCTCCATCATGATCTTCCATATGCCATAGTTAGTTCCATCAAGTTTTGGACTATCCTTCCTAAAATAGTTAGAAGACATTGGATCTCCTCAAGTTGTTAAACTTCTGCAAAAAGAGGACTATGCTCTGATACCAATTGTTAGGTCTCAGAGACAAATGAGAGGGGCGGGGGGGGGCATTGAATTAGTTGTCCAATAAATTCAACCAAAATTAACTTAACGAAAACTCAATGCTTAATGCCAGTAAACCAAACTTTATGCTGGTAGACAGTCTTAATAGTTAATTGCAATACCGATAAAGATTAATGCATGAAATAGAAAGACAATAACATCCACAACACATAACACCAATAATTGTACGTTGAAACCCTGTAAGGGGAAAAACCAGAGTGGGAAGCCTTACCCACAATCAAATGATACTATTGCAAATAGTATGTGTTTACATTATGGATTTTGCACATGCAGAAAGGTCAGCTGCCTAGAACTCACTGCTCAATCACAAAATGAGAGTCACACTAACTACAATTGGATGTCTAAGTCCAATGATAATGTACTACTTAAAATAGCATCTTCATATGTTGGATTTAGTACCGGTGTAGTTCTGATTGCCTTCACAAAATCCTCCTTCAACCTTCAAATGATGTCTGGGTGTATAACTCTTCTTATTTTCGCATATACCTTATTTTAATCCTTTTCGTATTCACAATCCTATCTATATTCAATCTTACAAATAAGATCTTACATATGCACCATACCCTAAGACCAATTGAATAGGTCGGCTCACTAAAAGATATTACAATAAAATCAATTACAAACAAATCAATATCAAATGCATGATGTCGGCTCAATGCATTTTCAATAATAATAAATCATCTCCATAACATGTCATGCTGATCTGGAATAGATCTGATTGCCAGTGCTTATCCTAGACCTATTTGTTAGTAACAACAAATATGCAAACCCAAATAAATAGTTAATCAAATCACCAAAACCAAGTGATCGAATAATATCTTTGACATAACCAAGTAGTCTTCAACTCATTCCAAGTGCCGGTGAACCAAATACCAGTGACTTGCATAAGTCTCTGTCTTGCCGGTGAATATAACCAAAGTCTCCAAGTGTTGACATCAATGACAAAACCATATCAACATATCCAAAATACCAACAAACAAGGGTTTATGACAATTTTTAGAAAAATTATGATAACTTGCTCAAATCAAAATGAAATTCAATCAAACCAAAGACAAAATTTCATGGATTAAGTTTTCTCTCATTCCCAATCAGTTTATATTACCAACAAAAATAATTTCACAACAAAAAAATGATGGAAAATAGACTATAACGTTATGAAAAAATAGTGAAAATTGCATAAAATCTTCAAATTTTATTGACTTTTCCTTTGCTACCTCCAACAACCAATCCTATGGTCGATGAAACAAGGATATTTATGTGTCTCATCAACCCTCCAATGTCCATAACCAATATTTGAGTATTAACTAACATTGAAACAAAACTAACACACTTTTTACAACTTTGGAACAAAAGTTGCATTGACAAATTTATGGTGATCTCTTGGTGACCACACCACAATTAGGACAATGATCTCAAACACACTTTTTACCAATCTCTTGGTGATTGTGCCTAGTTGAGTATGCCTTTCTTATATATGTATCTTGTTCGATTATACAAATCTTAAAACAAAAAGAAATTTTATTATAAATATGCAAAACGTATTGCCATGTATACTAATTCATGTTAGTTCAACAATTCTATTTTGAAAAGTACTTTATTTTGAAAAATACTTACAACCAAAGGGTTGTATCTCAATTGGTTAAGCACAACTTGTGAGGGTGATGGTATGTTTCTTGATTATACCATCCACAAAAGACTCAAAATTAAATGAAAATATTTTATGAATATAGAAAGCTTACTATTATATGGGTTAGTGCAGGATCAACGGGGGCCAAAAAGTGGCAATGTGAAAAAAATAGCCTTCTTCACTTGCCTAAAAACGCGAAAATCCATGTTGACTTTTTGCTTGGCCTGGGTGTCAGTACACCTTGGCTTGGTAATTACCTATGCAAATCGGATATCTGATTTTTATTTGTAATTTTAATTTAAAAAATATATTATATATTACATATTATATAATATGTTAGGCCCAATATGGAAAGCTAATGTACTGAGAGGGGAGGGGTGAATCAGTACTCCAAAACTTTTCTTCACTAATAACTTTACTATTATGCATAAACCGAATAGTGCAGTAACATAATATAAAGCTAAAACAAATAGATAACAATCATACATGATTCACTCCATAACACATATATTTTGGTTACGTAGAAACTCTTGGTTAGAGAGAAAAACTACAGTGGGGATGGCACCCACAACTTCACTACTGCAATAATAAAGAGTGCTTGGTTAGAGCTACATGTTTAGCTATTTCTGATAGCTTACCCTGTTAGGAGTATCAAGATCTGTTGGATCTACCTTGCTAAAGGATTTTACAACACTTCATCTAAATGTTGCACTTGGCTAGAGGCTTTACAATTTATAGACTTGATTAGAGTCTTTTACCCTATTAAAGGTTTCTCTTACAACTTCAAAATATTACAATAAAATCATTACAAATATCTGCAACTTTACTTCTGGAATGTTATAGCAGATTCTATGTGCTTAGAATAAGTTACCTTGCTTATAGCATACCTCGGTAACCCATATAGTAACTCGGTAAACCCTTCTGTTTACTTTGTTCTTCGACTGTTCTTTGAAAACCTTCTCGATGACCTCTATGTCTTTGTAACAGTCTTCTTACACTCATGCATATACACACTCACTATTTAATTCTTCACTCATGTTGTATAAATAGATCTCTTATGATGGTGATCCATTCATTGCTTCAATCTTACAAATATGATTTATCGAATGAATAACCATGCAAATTATTTCATTGGTTAGATGATCTCAAAATCATACACAATATTTAAGTACAATTTCCAATGTGATAACGGTTAGATGTGCCTTGATCTTGTAACACGTTTTCATATGCATGTCCAGGTTCAATGAATTTGGTAACACATTTCACTTGGTGTATATCAACTCGGTGTGTCATCTTTGCTGCTCAGTAGACATGAAATGATACTCGGTAGACAACTCGGTGTATAATACGTTTTGAGACTTGCTTTCTTCTGTAACTGACTAGACTGTTCATACCGACTAAATGTCTCAGTAGAGATAACCGACTAGAGTATATAGTATAACTTTGACATAAAACTAATAGGAACTTGATAAGTAGTAACAATAAATTATATAATATATAATATATTATTATATTATATAATATATATAATGTAATAATATATTATATAATTATATAATATAATAATATATTATATTATATAATATTATATTATAATATAATAATATATTATATAATACATTATTATATAATATATTATATATAATTATATTTTATAATATAATACAATACGTATTACATAATATAATAATATATTACTATATTATATATGTTATTTTAAAATAATTTAAGTATAAAAATTAGACATCTGAATTTATCGGATATCCGATTTTCTGAGACAAATATATTTCGATAGTGACAGCCCGTGAGTCATTTTTAACTCATAGGCTGCGCGATTTTATCAAAATCCGATATCCAGAGCACCCGATATCTAGTGTTTTGGCAAAAAATTGCTAAAAAATAGATTGAAAGGTAAGAATTTTATCGTTTTCAATCATTTTCATTCCTTTTTTGTATTTTTTGTTAATGTTTATTTGATTTTTCATTGAAAATATGGTTTTTTCATGAAAACTAGGTTTTTTAAAATCAAATACCTAATTGTTTAAATTTGTTAACTAAATTTAATTGTTTAATTCAATTAGGTTAAAAATGGGGGATAACAATGAAAACACTGACCAACCACAACTGCAACAACCAAACCCCCCCTCAATTCAGGATTTGATTGCACAAAATTTGAATGAATTGAGGGGGATTGTAGAAATATATTGTAGGATCCCTTGTCTAAACCCAATGTTTGATCCTCTCACACCGATCATAGAGAGTATGGAAACCATGACTAAGGAGCACAATGCCACCCTTTTGTGGTGAGATTCTATGAGGAAAAAATATGCAGATGGTTTGTCGTATAAGGATATCAAGGATCTCGAGATATCCAAAGCCGCTATCGCCTAATTGTTTGTCAATCCCTACATTGGTCAACCCATAGATCCCAAAAACAACAAAACTTTCTACTAAATGTTGCACAAATGATGCTATTGTGAAAAAATTTTGGGATCGTTGGTGGATGGTTTTCAACAAACCACCCAACAACAATCTTGATATCCCCTTCTATTTCATAAAAAAATTGTATGCTAAATTTGTTTTACGCAAACATGTGAACTACTTTGACATCCAACCTTTCTAGGGTGTAGGTTTAGGTATACCCCAAAATAGACCTAGGGCAGTCAGAGTAGTCCAGGGCCCATATGTCCCCCCTCCTCCTATTGATCCCCCACCTACAGTGCAGCATCCTGATATCATTTGTGAGGTGGCTTCACAGACCATATCGACTATTCACTCTTTGAGTAGCCTTTTGGTTTCTCAAGTTGGGTCAGTAGCTCAGCCTACTCTTGATGATAGTGGTGCATCCAATGGCATTGACATGTCATCCTCAGCTCCACACATATGCATGCCCCATAGTTGTGTCATGTGTGGGCACGTATGCTTGGGTCTCGTTGGATAGGTCGTTGATCCTCCTGTGGACAGTGCAAATTATGAGGTGCATGATGCACCAGATATTATAACACAGATTGGAGGATACCCTAGGGAGTCCTCACATGCTAGAGGCGAGGAGGCACCATCATCATACATTGATGATGTATTGGTAAGATCTGTATTTTCACAGTTCATGTTATATTTTAATAAAATATTTATAATCTAGATAATATTAAGTACTAATTTTTATTTACATGGTCTATTTAATAGTTGAGACAGATTCAGGAGGGCACCTTGTCGGCCATTTCATTTGGCCTTGATAGCTTGATGGTACATATATTATTGCACCTAGTCATTTGTATTTTATTGCACATACATGCTCATCATTTATATTGGTATTAATTAGATTATGTAGTAACTTGCATGTATATCTTATTTTACTCTTGTAGGGCACAAGCAGCATGAGTGCGAGGCAGTGTGATTTAGGATCTGGTAGTGTAGTTGGAGATAATGGAAAGGTAATTGAATGCAAATATGATTGAATGAATAGTTTAAATAACTTATAGTGATTATACATGTCTAGACATAGATTGATAGTTTCATATACTTGTTGTGTATATATATAGAGAATTCTTGGCTTCACATCCTTGATGACCACACCCAGTATACCTGAAGAAGAAGAAGAGATGCCTCGAGTAGATGTGTGTTTATTTTATTTTTTGATTAGTAGATATAATTTGTTATTATCAATGACAATTATATGCTAACTTGTATCAATGTCATGTTTCTGAACATATGTAGGTTGTGTATGAAAGCAATTCAAAACATACCTCCTCTACCGAAGACATACATCAAGAGTCCTACAAAGATGAAGAGAAGACGTGGAGATGAGGTAAACATGAATAGTTCAATTATAGTTCATTTTTATGTTAACTTTTTGAATGTGAATTATATAATATAACTAATACTAATCATGGTTTTTTTTTCTTGTGCGGGATCCTTCAGAACCGAGCAATGCAGCGAAGAGGATCGATTTTGATGATCCATCAGCAACTTAGGATGTTATAGATAGTTTTGGGATGCTTACATGTCTAGTTGGCATGTATATTTTGTATATGGACATACATTCATGTATTTAGACATACATTTTGTTTCAGTTGGCGTTTATGCCATATTTGTGTATGGACATACATTTGTAATCATTTGACATTTTTATATATATAGAAGTTGATATTTGATCATATAAATTGTTTCTCATCTGTGCATGGTGTTATCAGGGAAATATTTAATCTTCATTCCAATAATTAACAATGGTTAATAATGGTTATTTAATGAACAATACAATACTATTTATTTAATCAACAATACAATACAGTTCATTCAATGAACAATACAATTCATGAACAATACAATTCATTTAATGAACAATACTTGATATGATTAATTATTACCCTATGCATCATCCTATTTCTCCCCCCACCTCGGTTGAATGCTCAGGGTTTTATTAGGGTAGAAATTTTTCAGTTGGTAAAAAAATCGTCAGTCTCACTCAATCGAATGTTGTCGTGTGGCCAATTTCTCGTTTAGCTCATCGCGATGACAAACCATTAGCTCCAACATGTCTAATTAGGAATTATTACCCTATGCATGCTCCTATTTTGTCCCCCCACTTACTCGAATGCTCGGGGTCATACCCTACCAGCATCGTCCCTTGAGCTCCCTAAGTGCTCAAAATTGTCAAATTTTGATGGGCCCTAACTCAGAATCTGTGGCACCTGTGAACAATCCATTTGAACCTATGGGGAAAAGAGAGGTGTCCCTACAAAAGCCTATCTTACTTTTCAAGTTCCCCTATAGTTTTATTAGGGCAGGAATTTTTTGGTTGGCAAAAAAATCGCCAGTCTCACTTAATCAAATGTTGTCACGTGGCCAATTTCTCATTCAGCTTGTCGCGATGATGAACCGTCAGCTCTAACATGTCCATTTAGGCATTATTACCCTATGCATGCTCCTATATTTCCCCCCCACTCAGTCGAACGCTCGGGGTCATACCCTATCGACACCATCCCTTGAGTGCCCTAAGTGCTCAAAATTGTCAAACTTTGACGAACCCTAACTTAGAATCTGTGGCACCCACAAATGATCCATTTGAACCTATGGGGCCATGAGAGGGGTCCCTACAAAATCCTATCTCGGTTTTTCAAGTTACCCTACGGTTTTATTAGGGCCTCAATTTTTTGGTTGGCAAAAAAATCGTCAGTCTCACTTAATCGAATGTTGTCGCATGGCCAATTTCTTGTTCTTCTCATCACGATGACAAACCATCAGCTTTGACATGTCCAGTTAGGCATTATTACCCTATGCATTCTCTTATTTTTCCCCCCCACTTGGTCGAACGCTAGGGGTCATACCCAACCGACATCGTCCCTTGAGCGCCCTAAGTGCTCAAAATTGTCAAACTTTGATGGGCCCTAACTCAGAATCTGTGGCACCTGCAAATGATTCATTTGAACCTACAGGGCCATGAGAGGGTTCTCTACAAAAGCCTATCTTTGTTTTTCATGTTTCCCTATGATTTTGTTAGGGCAACAATTTTTCGGTTGGCAAAAAAATCGTCACTCTCACTCAATCGAATGTTGTTGCATGGCCAATTTCTTGTTCTGCTCATCGTGATGATGAACCGTCAGCTCCAACATGTCCAGTTAGGTATTATTACCCTATGCATGCTCCTATTTTCCCCCCCCACTCGGTCAAATGCTCGGGGTCATACCCTACTGGCGTCGTCCCTTGAGTGCCCTAAGTGCTCAAAATTATAAAACTTTGATGGGCCCTAACTCAAAATCCGTGGCACCTACAAATAATTCATTTGAACCTACGAGGCCACGAGAGGGGTCCCTACAAAATCCTATCTTGGTTTTTCAAGTTGCCTTACCGTTTTATTAGGGCAGCAATTATTCATTTGGCGAAAAAATCATCAGTCTCACTCAATCGAATGTTGTCGCATGGCCAATTTCTCATTTTGCTCGTCGCGATGATCAACCGTCAGCTCCTACATGTCCAATTAGGCATTATTACCCTATGCATGCTCCTATTTTTCCCCCCCACTTAGTCAAACGATCGGGGTCATACCCTACCGGTGTCATCCCTTGAGCGCCCTAAGTGCTCAAAATTGTCAAACTTTGACAAGCCCTAACTCAGAATCCGTGGCACCTGAAAATGATCTATTTGAATCTACAGGGCCATGAGATAGGTCCCTAAAAAATCCTATCTTAGTTTTTCAATTTGCCCTACGGATTTATTAAGGCAGCAATTTTTTAGTTGGCGAAAAATCCTCAGTCTCACTCAATCAAATGATGTCGCATGGCCAATTTCGCATTTTCTCATCATGATGATGAATCATCAGCTCTGACATGTCTAGTTAGGCATTATTACCCTATGCATGCTCCTATTTTTCCCTGCCACTCGGTCGAACACTCGGGATCATACCCTACCGGCGTCATCCCTTGAGCACCCTAAATGCTCAAAATTGTCAAACTTTGATGGGCCCTAACTCAGAATCCGTGGCACCTGTAAATGAACCATTTGAACCTATAGGGAAATGAGAGGGGTCCCTACAAAATCCTATCTTGATTTTTCAAGTTGCCCTATAGTTTTATTAGGGCAGCAATTTTTTGGTTGGCGAAAAAATCGTTAGTCTCACTCAATCGAATGTTGTCGTGTGGCCAATTTCTCGTTCAGCTCATCGCGGTGATGAACTGTCAACTCCAACATGTCTAGTTAGGCATTATTACCCTATGCATGCTCCTATTTTGCCCCACCACTCGTTCAAACACTTGGGGTCATACCCTACTAGCGTTGTCCCTTGAGCGCCCTAAGTGCTCAAAATTGTCAAACTTTGAAGGGCCCTAACTCAAAATCTGTGGCACCTGCAAATGATTCATTTGAACCTTGGGGCCATGAGAGGGGTCCCTACAAAATCCTATCTTGATTTTTCAAGTTGCCTTACGCTTTTATTAGGGCAGCAATTTTTCGGTTGGTAAAAAAATCATCAGTCTCACTCAATCGAATGTTGTCACGTGGCCAATTTCTTGTTCTGCTCACCGCAATGACAAACCATCAGCTCCGACATGTCCAAGTAGGCATTATTACCCTATGCATGCTCCTATTTTCCCCCCCCGCTTGGTCGAACGCTCGGGGTCATACCCTATTGGCGTCGTCCGTTAAGCGCCCTAAGTGCTCAAAATTATCAAACTTTGACGGGCCCTAACTCAGAATCCGTGGCACCTATGAACAATCTATTTGAACCTACAGGACCATGAGAGGGGTCCCTACAAAAGCCTATCTCGGTTTTTCAAGTTTCCCTATGGTTTTATTAGGGCAGCAGTTTTTTGGTTGGCAAAAAAATCATTAGTCTCACTCAATCGAATCTTGTCGCGTGGCCAATTTCTTGTTCTGCTCATCGCAATGACAAACTATCAGCTCTGACATGTCCAGTTAGGCATTATTACCCTATGCATTCTCCTTATTTTCCCCCCCACTTGGTTGAATGCTCGGGTCATACCCTACCGACATCATCCCTTGAGTGCCCTAAGTACTCAAAATTGTCAAACTTTGATGGGCCTTAACTCGAAATACATGGTACCTGCAAATGATCCATTTGAACCTATGGGGCCATGAGATGGGTCCCTACAAAAGCCTATCTTGGTTTTTCAAGTTGCCCTACGGTTTTATTAGGGCAACAATTTTTTGGTTGGCAAAAAAATCGTTAGTCTCACTCAATCGAATGTTGTCGTGTGGCCAATTTCTTGTTCTGCTCATTGTGATGATGAACCGTCAGCTCCAACATGTCTAGTTAGGCATTATTACCCTATGCATGCTCCTATTTTCGCCCCCACCCGATCGAATGCTCGGTGTCATACCCTACCGAAGTCGTCCCTTGAGCACCCTAAGTGCTAAAATTATATATAAACAAGCATTACACTGTAGACACATAATGATCATCAATATTTCCATATATTGTATATACATAATTACCATTACACTTGCATGTGACATCCATGAAGGGATATGCAAACATGATTTTTTTTTTCATTATCAATACAACTACACCAATGTACTCATTTACAGATACATGGACATTATCATCAATATAACTAAACCAATTTGCTCATGGACATTGTATATCAGGATAACAATGTTACATCAATTAAAATCCATATACAAATACAACATCCCACTTCATCTGCATCAGACATCCTCATGTCCTAAGAGAAAAGCTTACATACAACAATACCTACATATAAATGAAGACCAAAATAAGTAACCTTTTTATGTGGAATGAATGTGCTACAAGAAACAAATTATAACACTTAATACAAATTAGCTTGGCAAATTATAAATATATCATTTGAAACATTTTTAAGACACACAAGACTATATAATTACGAAACTTACCAGTTTCTCTGCAAAGTATACAAGCATAACTTTGAAGAAAGATGCAAGTTGATTAAAGCCCTTCTCACTGCATTTCTCTGCATGGTTGAAGATGATGGTAGATATGGTCATTTATAAATAGCAATACATTCACTTGACTTCATGTTTATGCACAAAATTTTATCTCATTAATGCACAAAGGAATATGTACCATCACCAAGAGAGGGTATTGTCAATGGCGAATGATCTAGCATGAACCTGTATTTTAAGAATTATTAGTCTACACATAAAATGCATGGATGAACATAAAGGCTTCATGATGATCACTTCAACTAAAATGCATGATAATAAATGAAAAGGTGGGATTATATACCACAAAAATACATCCCCTTGAATTATATCAACAAAACCCACTATGTTGACACAAAAATCATAATGCGATACTATTGTATATCATCAAAAAAGACATGTGTGAGCATAAAGGTTTTGCGATAATTGTATCATCAAAAATTGTCAAATAGTGTTCTATAATAACAAAAATTGTAAAGCTCATCAAATGCATGATAATAAGTCGTGTTGCAAAAATACGTCCCTTCTGATTATATCAAGTGTACCCGCTATGTGCATGCAAAAATCGTATTGCCAAAAAAAAAAGTTCATCAATAGACCTGCATTTTCAACACATCCTTAATATACACGTAACAAACTTGAACATTAAGGTTTAATGATCATTGTTTGAAATGAAATGCATGATAAAAAAAACAAGGCACCATTAAATACCTACTACTCAAGTGTGCCTGAAGGGTCATCTCTTTGCTTAAGAGTATCCAATATTGCTTCATGATCAATAGTAGTCACTGTCCATAGCTCTTTCATCTTCGATTTTTCTTGATGCTTCAACAACTTGACATTTGTAGCTATAATAAGGTGTGAATACATTATAATGGTTTTGTGTCTCTCATAGTCTTCAAATACAGGTATGCCATTCTTTCTAATCATGTATGTTCGCAACCAAGTTCCCACAACAACAATTGAACCTGTAGGATATGTGAACCCATCATCACCTGTCACTGGTTGTGTTAGCTTTTGTTTTCTCTATACATATCGTGCCAACCAATATTCTGATCTCTCTTCATTCCCTTGTGGTGCGACAACAACAAAAACATGTCCTGGTTGTACAAGATTTGATAGACGATCATACTCAAGTTAACTTTCCATGTCATCGTTTGACAAGGATATTGTTTGAGATAAAGGAGTTAGATAGTGGGGAATCCACGTATCAACCCACTCACTTGACTCACACTGATACCAATCACACCGAACACAACTCTAACAAAAACAAGCCAACGCTCGTGTCCAAATGGTCCATGTACTTGCATCTGAGCTGAGAAATGAATGCATCTTTGAAGAATCTTTAATTGTTTGACAATCTAATCTATCTCCCATTGCTCCCTCCTCAACCAACCAAAAGAATCCGCTCACTGCTGAATCAAGAGTACCTCCATGTGACAATGATGAAATACACCAATCAACAATAGAACGTGCATCAGAGAAATTTGCACTTAAAATCCTCGATTGCTCCTTAACTAGATCCCTCTTCAAACATGCACTTGCTCCATCATGCTCTCCCTTCCCATGCCCTGCCTAAAAAAAACACCAAATATGAGGTATACACCTCTCTACATGCATTCTACTCAACCAATAAAACATATGGGCATTCCTGAATTGACCTATATAGTTATCTGACCATATTATATGTTAGTCAATTGCAATATCTTTCTCATGCAAGAACTCAAATTTTTTTTCGAAAGAATGTTGCACATACTCGGAGGAGTGTGAGCTATCATCACTCATATAAAAATGATACTCCCTGATTATCTTCTTGTCCTCTTCTATACTATCAGGAGCATGTCTATATGTAATGTGAACAAAAATAGCGATCTGGACTGAATTGTAGTACTGAGATTGTAACTCATTCTGTGGTTGCAATGTATAGTTCTCTACAAAATCAACCACCGATACAATAGTGGCAATTGGGAAAGAGTTCTTACACATCCTAAACTATTGATCCAACCACTGAGACCTATGGGTGTGCCTTGCATACTTGTAGAAAAGATTTTCCTTAAAATCCAAAATAAAATCAGCAATACTCACTTCTCTTGAGACTAATTCACATCTAGAACCTTCACCTCCACTCTTCAAAGTATATTTCACTATCTTGTATCTTTTTTTCTCAACATAATTCTTTCCAAACTCATGTTCATTTGCCTCATGAAAACATGAAACAAATTTTGACAACCCACCACATTCTGAGCACTTCTCATTCAAACAATCATTTCTATAGAAATAGCAGCCATCCTCTCTAGGGCATAAAAATAGATCTTGCAAGTCTCTTGATGATCTTGGAAATAGCATTGCACCACACTCCTACAACATCTCATTAGTATGCATCGTAGAACGAATATGACATAAAATTTTATGGTACATTGAAAACTCCACATGGTACTTGCAACAACAAGTATTGTGAATCTTAAGAGGAACACAATAAAATGGTTTCAAAGATTCAAAGGCCCTTTGTGATATTTGCAAAGTGGATGTAATTCACAAAATTTTTTGTACAACATTGTTTGTCTTGATTCCAAGAAAAGTTTGAGATGTGGTGTGCAGTCTCAGTTGTCGATTCTTAATTTCAAAACGTCCTTTACATTGGCTGACACTCTAGAATTAGAGTGCCAAAATTGTTGAATCTCCTCCTTCACATTGTTATTCAACTTTCTATCAACATGTGGAAGCCTCCCACCAAATTCCCATGTATCTTGTTGAAGTGGATCATCAAGTCTTTGTCTTCATGCAGGTGCTCTATCCAAAGTTTTACGGTTTATGTTAAAATCAACACAAGTTTATCTTATTTGACAAACCTTCCTCAATTGATGGCTTACTAAGGAGGTTGTAATCACTCTTTGAGTGGCTCTCTTATCTCTTTCTTTGGTATTCTTTCCAATAGAATCGAGAGCTTCAAATAGATTTTTTGCAATAATAGAATGTCTCTCCATCTTCTTGTTCATACGAATCTTCAATTTGTTTAGCAATGGTCTCATCTTTATCATCTTTAGCAATTGAACAAAGAGTTGGCATTGCTCGGTCAATGTCTTATTGCTAAAATTTTGGTTGAAAAGTTATGTAGCCCACAATCGAACGATTCTTGTTGACCTCTGGCCTTCAAGATTCACAATAATGTTCTCATCGATTTCAAATAACCATTTTGGGGTTCTTTAAGGTCTTGCATTTGAAATTTGTCTTTCATCCATGAGAGGGTCTTCATTTCTAAAGTAATTAGGTGTTACATATGGTTCACTTGGTTGAGCAATTCCACCTTCAATTTTAAAGTTTTCCACATGTTGAGCATTTTCATTTTCAAAATTTTCAATATTTTCACTTTCAAAATCTACATTTTCATTTTCATTAACTTTTGGCACATTTTCAAATTCAATTTCCTCTTCACTTGAAGTAACATTAGCAATATTTAACATACCTTGTCTTCTCCTCCTATGAAATTCTCTATCTCTTTCTCTATACACTTCAATTTGGTCATTTGAAAGTTTTCTTTTGCGTTTAGACTTCCGACGACTACTACTTCCCATTTCCCTCCACACACATATGCTCCTACGTGATTGACATTGTAAGTTTTGACTTTAACAATCTCCCAAAAGCACAAATTTATCTCAACCTGTCTGAAAACCTGTGATCCTTGACAGAAAATAGAATATGCAGACTGTGGGCTATTGGAATCCACAAAATGGCCCACAAGGTTTTTTTTCTTTTTTTTTTGGTACAAAAATTGGATATCCGATATAATTGAATATCCAATTTTAATGTATAAATTTGTGGTCCCAAAAATTTTTCCCATTGCCGCCTTTTATTTACTGAACAACCACATTAATGGCAATGGTAGAAATCTGACATTTGATTAAATCTGATATTAGATTTTATTAGTCATATTTTAGAGAGAGAGAGAGGAGGAGGAGAGAGAGAGAGAGGGAGAGAGAGAGAGAGAGAGAGAGAGGGAGGGAGGGAGGGGGGAGGGAGGGATAGAGAGAGCTTAGGGGAGAGAGAGAGAGATGGGGAGGGGGAAGGGAGAGATGGGTAGGGGGAAGGGGGAGAGAGAGAGAGAGAGGAGGAGGAGAGGGAGAGAGAGAGGGAGTGGGAGATAGAGAGAGAAAAAGAGAGAGAGGAGGAGAGAGAGAGAGAGAGAATAGGGAAGAGCGATAGAGAGAGATTAGGGGAGAGAGAGAGAGAGATGGGGAGGGGAAAGGGAGAGAGAGATGGAGAGAGAGGGAGGGAGGGGAGGGAAGGGAGAGAGAGAGAGAGAGAGAGAGATTAGGGGAGAGAGACAGACAAATAGACAGAGAGAGAGACAGAGAGAGATGGGGAGGGGGAAGGGAGAGAGAGATAGAGAGAGATTAGGCGAGAGAGAGATAGATGGAGAGATTAGGGGAGAAGGATAGAGAGAGATTAGGGGAGAAGGATAGGGAGAGATTAGGGGAGAGTGAGAGAAGGAGAGGGGGAGAGAGATTAGGGTAGAGAAAGAGAGATTAGAGGAGAGGGGGAGAGAGGGAGATTAAGACACCATAGGACCCAGAGTGACCCAATATGGTCTCATAATGGGTCGTATGGTGTCCTAAGGGGTCATAAGGGTTCATGGGACACCATATGATGCCTAAGGACAACATACAACCCCTTATGACACCATGTGGTGTTAGGGGTCATATGGTGTCTTGGGACACCATATGACCCCTAATGACACCATATTGGGTCGCTTTGGGTCATATTGTGTCCTAAGGGATCGTAAGACACAATATGACTCCTTAGGACACAATATGACCCAATGCGACCCAATATGGTGTCATTAGGGGTCATATGGTGTCCTAAGGGGTCATATGATGTCTTAGAGGGGTCATATGACACAATATGACCCACTAGGACACAATATGACCCATAACAACCAAATATGGTGTCTTAAGGGGTCATATGGTGTTATAAGGGGTCGTAGGACACCATAGAACCCCTTATGACACCATATGGTGTCATAAGGGGTCATATGGTGTCCTAAGGGGTCATAGGACACAATATGACCCCTTAGGACACAATATGACCCAAAGCAACCCAATATGGTGTCATAACGGGTCATATAGTGTCCTTAGGACACAATATGACCCCTTAGGACACCATATGACCCCTAATGACACCATATTGGGTCGCTTTGGGTCATATTGTGTCCTAAGGGGTCATATTGTGTCCTAGACCCCTTAGGACACCATATGACCCCTAACAACACAATTTGGTGTCTTAAGGGGTCCTATGGTGTCGTTAGGGGTCATATGGTGTCCATAGGGGTCATATGGTGTCTTGGGACACCATATGACCCCTAATGACACCATATTGGGTCACTTTGGGTCATATTGTGTCCTAAGGGATTGTAAGACACAATATGACCCCTTAAGACACAATATGACCCAAAGCGACTCAATATGGTATCATTAGGGGTCATATGGTGTCCCAAGACAACATATGACCCCTAACGACACCATAGGACCCCTTAAGACACCAAATCATGTTGTTAGGGGTCATTTGGTGTCCTAAGGGGTCTAGGACACAATATGACCCAAAGCGACCCAATATGGTGTCATTAGGGGTCATGTGGTGTCCTAAGAGGTCATATGGTGTCCCATGAACCCTTATGACCTCTTAGGGCACCATATGACCCCTAATGACACCATACGACATCATATGTTGTCCTAAGGGGTCGCTTTGGGTCATATTGTGTCCTAAGGGGTCATATTATGTCTAACGATCTCTTAGGACAACATATGACCCATAACGACACAATTTGTGTCTCTCTCCCTCTCTCCCTCTCTCCCTCTCTGTCTCTCCCTCTGTCTCTCCCTCTCCTCCTCTCTCTCTCTCTCTCCCCCCTAATCTCTCTCTCTCTCTCTTTCTCTCTCTCTCTCTTTGGGTCATATTGTGTCTTATGACCTCTTAGGACAACATATGACCCATAACGACACAATTTGTGTCTCTCTTCCTCTCTCCCTCTCCCACTCCCTCTCTCCCCCTCTCTCTCCCTCTCCTCTCTCTCTCTCTTTCTCTCTCTCTCTCCCCTAATCTCTCTCTCTCCCTCTCCCTCTCCCCCTCTCTCCCTCTCTCTCTCTCTAATCTCTCTCTCTTTAATCTCTCTCTCTCTCTCTTTAATCTCTCTCTCTCTCTAATCTCTCTCTCTCTATCTCCCTCCCCCCCCCCCTCTCTCTCTCTATCTCTCTCTCTCTCTCCCTCTTTCTCCCTCTCTCTCTCTCTCTCTCTCTCTCTAAAATATGACTAATAAATTCCGATATCAGATATAATCAGATATCGGATTTCTCTCTAAAATATGACTAATAAATTCTGATATCGGATATAATCAGATATCGGATTTCTGGCATCGCCATTAATGTGGCAGTTCAGTAAATAAAAGGTGGCAATGGGAAAATTTTTGGGGACCACAAATTTATACATTAAAATCAAACATCCGATTTTGTTAGGCAAATTTTTAAATTTCAAATTTCGGCTCGGGAATGCTTTGGTATTTGGCTTGGAAGTGACAAGCCTGGAAAGTCAACTGAAAAAACGTGTTTTTCAGTATTCCTTGATTTTCCAGACTTTACATTGGTGGATGACGACTTTTTTGGTAGCCAAAATTGATAAAATGAAAAGGGTTTTTTAAGGACGTTCCCACCTTTCCAACAATATAAGGCTTGTCTTATTTTGACTTTAATAAATAATTATTATTTATTTTCTAATTGAATTCTAACAATAGTCCTGATTAATATACTGATTGAAAAACACTCATAACTTTCAAACGGTATAACATTTTTTGAATCCGAAACATGCGTCACATCCTATGCTTCGTCTACTATAGGGAAAAATTTTAAAAAATTAAATTTCATAAGGTTTTGACCAAGTTAAGGCGATCAGACATAGGAGTTTCTAAATTTCTGAAAAGCTGTAGTAAAAAATTCATAAATAAATTATTTACTTTATGAAAAATTAAAAAAAAATATGTGTCACATCCGGACATGAGTCTAATACTTATATTATAAATATTATAAAAACTATTATGATTTTATTGTGATTAGGGTGGTCAGACATATGTCTACTTCTTATTTTTTTCCTGAAATTTTAGTACCGCTGCATTGAAATTTGAAATTTTCATCAAATAGTATTTTTTTTTCCAAAACACATCTAGTAGCTTAGAAACTACATTAAATTTTCTATATATTCTCTTCTTACATATTTTAAAAATAATTTTCACAACTTAATCAATTTTTCATGTCAAGTTGCATAACTCTGATTTTCTAAAATTTCATTGCCACTTAAGGGCCTATTTTGGCACACCATGATCCTGCACATACCCATATATACTAATTCAATAATCCAACAATTTTATTTTGAGAAGTAATTCATTCCTTTAAATATTATTAATAACCAAAGGGTTGTAGTTCAATCAATCGAGCACAATTGGTGTAGGTGATGTCATGTTTCTTAATTATACCATCCATAAAAGGCTTATACTATTATATATATAAAAAATCAACAATTCAACAATTCTATTTTGAAAAGTACTCCCTTAATTTATAAATTATTAACACTCAAATGGTTGTACTTAAATCAGTTGAGCATAACTGGTGAGGGTGATGATATGTTTCTTGATTATACCATCCACAAAATGCTCAAAATTAAATGAAAATATTTAATGAATACATAAAACTATATACATATGCATATACATATACACATACATATACCGTGACAAATTTACCGTGATCTCTTGGTTTAAATGAAGGAAAGGTTGACAAATTTACCGTTATCTCTTGGTGACCACACCACAATTAGGACAATGATGTCAAACACACTTTTTACCATTCTCTTGGTGATTGTGCCCAATTGAGTATGTATTGCTTATGTATGAAAATGGCATTTTGCAGCTTTCCACCAATGACGTATTTGAGATGTCTTTCATTTAGATATGGCATGAGCTTAGTCCTAGAGTGAGACTAGGGAGTGGCTTCGACTCCTGTCCCTCATCCATCAGCGTACCTAGTATGCTTGGCATTCATGTTTGGGGAGTTTTTTAATAAAGTGATAACATAACAATAGACTTGGGAATTAAAACAAATAACAAGAAAATTGGTTCCTTGAGCACGCCTTGAGGGCTATCACAATACCAAGGGTGTTTTGGGAAGGCATGCTCGCACATGGAGCATTGGGACTTGTGCAAAGAGGCATGCCCACTCACACAAGGATTATGTCACTAGTACATTCAGAGCTGATTTTCGACGGCCGTTTATCGGATTTTTGAGGAATTTTCATCGAAGTGTCAACAAAATCCACCGTTGAAAACTTGGCATTGAATTGGTCGACGATGCCATGCTCGTTGAAAATTTGACAATCCAATGGACTCTACCGACGGTCAAAGAAGTTGTCGGTCGAAAGCTTGGTATTCGTCGTAATTCCAACGATGACCATTTTTATAAAAAAAAAGTAATAATTATCACCGATATAAAAAAGAATAATACCTGAGAAAAGCCCCTTTTGGTTTCTAATTTGGTGTTACTATACTATTCACTTAAGCGATGGGTCCATTTATCATAAAAGTGTTCTCCCCTTGTCATTTACCTAGGCAGTCCCTTTAAATATTTTATTCTTGTTAGCTTTTAATCTCCCTTTTCTAATGTCCGTGGGGCCTTATAAGTATCATGCAATTTTCTGTTGATCTAATGGCCTGCGTTGATTCGCGACCAAAAAGTGCTCGAAACTTAGTTTCCGTGAAGTAGCAAAAGGCGAAGGTGGACCCAACATATAGGTTTGGACCAAAGCTAAACACCGATCAAGTTTCATCTGATCGAATGGACAGCGTGGTTTCGTGAGATCAAGCTGAATGTGTTTTAACCTTCGCGAAGTGGTGAAAGGGTTTGGTGGGTCCCAGAGATAAGCGGTCTTCTTTGGTTAAAGAATGATCGGGTTGGAAAAAGATCAATGGCTTCTCGTTGTTTCATGGCCAAGAGATTCACGAGCTATACCTTCAGCGAAATAGTGAAAAGGTGGAGGGTCCCACTAAGAGTGGTAGTAAATGTGGTAACCCCAGTTGGTAATGACATGGCGGTGACAAGGCACTGAGTTGGTAGTATGCAGTGGGTCTGGGCAAGGTTGTCATAAAAAGAGTAAACAATGAGCAAGTTCTTGAGATCTAATAGCTCGCGCGAATTCACGAAGATAAGATGCTAGCAAGTTAGTCATTGTGAAGTAGCGAAAAGGCCAATGGGCCCAAGGGGCAGGCATGGCATGAAGCTAAAAGTAGATCAGGTCTATTTTGATCTAATGGTTCTCATGGTTTCGTGGCTGCAAGCCAAATGAAGAATAATGTTTGCGAAGTCACGAAAGACAGGTGGAAATCACATGGAGGAGTGACATGGCATAACAGCTATCGCTTTTTGTAGAGTTTGGAAAAAGATCAATAGCTTCTCATTGTTTTGTGGCGGGGAGATGCATGAGCTATACCTTCAGCGAAATAGCGAAAAGGTGGAGGGTCCCGCTAAGAGTGGTAGTAAATGTGGTAACCATAGTTGGCGATGACATGGCAGTGACAAGGCACTGAGTTGGTGTTATGTAGTGGGTCCAGGCAAGGTTGTCATAAAAAGAGTAAACAATGAGCAAGTTCTTGAGATCTAACAGCTTGCATGAATTCGCGAAGATAAGATGCTAGCAAGTTAGTCATTGCGAAGTAGCGAAAAGGCTGATGGGCCCAAGGGATAGGCATGGTATGAAGTTAAAAGTAGATCAGGTCTGTTTTGATCTAACGGCTCTCATGGTTTCATGGCTGCAAGCCAAACGAAGAATAATGTTCATGAAGTCGTGAAAGACAGGTGGAAATCACATGGAGGAGTGACGTGACACGTGGTTTAAAAAAGTGGTTGAGGGCCTGCCTAGGTGTAACCGACAGTTATGCGGGAATAGTAAAAGGGAACACATGGCGGATTAAGGGTGGAACCAAAAGGAGTTTCTAGGGCTAATGGTCGACTACCATGTGGCATTTATTAACTGGATAACAAGTGGGGTAAGTAATTCCCGGATAAAGGGCCCACTTAAAAGGCATTCATCTCAAGATTGATCCAATGCTTCTCATTGTTTCATGACCTGAAGATGCCCGCAGCTTAACCTTAGCAAAATGGTGAAAACCGTTAGCCGTCAAGATGAGGCATGGTTAGTTAAAAGGATTGACGGTCCTGGTTGGAGTTAAAGGCCAGGTGATTTGAGTTTGATCTAATGCTTGGCGTGGCCTCACGAAGGAAAAGTGCATGACTGTTAAACTCCGCAAAGTGGCGAAAAGGAGGTAGGGCCCGACACTTAAGAAAAGAAATTAAACGGAGATAAAGGTGATGTAAGTTCTCGAGATCCAATGGCCAGCATTGTTTTGCAAAAGAAAAGAGCACGGGTTTTATGTTCTGTGAAGTAGTGAAAGAGAAAAATAGAGGAAAGACTTAGAGAAATATTGACCCATTGGAGCCAGTTTTGAATTTGATTTGGTGAATTTAATTATGAAAGGAAAGCCGAAGCATTCAGAGTTAATTTCTAAAAACTTAAATGCCAACTTGCCCTTTTCAGTTTGCATCAACTTGATTTCTAAGTATTGTTTCATCGAAGTTTGTTGCAGAGCGAATTGTTGCAGAGTGATTTTCTTCAGGCGAATAATCAGGTTTCTTGTGCTTTTCTTGAAAACTCTTGGTTTGTTCTAAAATACCGTTGTGTGAATTACTTCATTAGAGATCTGTGCTAGCTTCCAGTGGTATAATTGTTTGACCAGAATGGCACCCAGAAGAGAATTTATAGGGAAAGTGAATTACCGGGACTGAAATATCTGTGATGATTTTTTAGAGCAATTAACCATGTCCACCAATGCTGGGGCTAAGGCCAAAGAGCTAGTACCTAAGAACCCTCATCTAAAAATTGGAGATGGCCTTTATGATAAGGGTAATTGGTTGAGGGACCCTGAAATAGGATTCTCAGGCTTAGGACTCTTCAAAGTCAGTTTTGGGCAGAGGAATTCCCCAGCTCCTTTGAATGGCATATGGGAGCAGGATGTAGGAAAGCTTGTGGTCCCAGGTGTTTTTATGGATGTAGATCTATTAGCCCGGATTGCACAGAATTATGACTCTATGACAAGATGCATCAAGAACATAAAGGGATCAGTCTTGATTGAGATAAATGAAGATGAATTCAGGAAAGTGTTTAAACTCAATGAGTCCTCCAATTTGTTAGAACCTATTGACTTTGAATCATTAGCCTAGGTTTACAACACACAAAGGGATCATCTTAGAAGTGGCCCATTGAAAGAATTCTTTATAAAGATAGGGGGGTTAAAAGTTGTAGGCCCCAACACAACGGAACCATTCTCTCTCAACCTATTCACTCTGAGAGCTAAGGGTATGTATTGGGCATTATGCCAGATTTTTGGAGAGGATGCTGAAAAGAATATGCCAACCCATTATATGTTAATGATTGCACAAATTCTAAACCCCTCCCTAGAAATAACATTTGATTATGCCTCATACCTTGCTGATGCAATTCATAAAGGGCTAGTAGGAATAAAAAATGGTAAGGTGGATAGGCCATTTGGATGGTACTCCATGTTAATGCATATGTTTCTATTCAAAGGGGCTGATTATTTTGGAAAGGAGATGGACCTGATTAAGGTCAAGGATAAAGAGGAGATGCCAGTGCAATTGTGGAGTACTGTTCTATCTTGGGATAGAGAAGATGCAAGTTATTTAAAGTTTGATAGATGCTTTGCATCTAAAATTAGGATTCTTCTATGCAAAGAAAACCCTAGAATTCCTAAGGCTCTTTTGGAGTTTCTCAGACCAAAGGAGTTTGCAGAGGATATCAAGATTGTTCACAATTGGGGAGACATATATTTGTACCCTGTGTCTACTATTTTTAGAGTGTTTGGATTTAGAGGCACCCCCTTTTTACTACCCTATCAGGTCCCATTGAAGATAGGGATTGCAGAAGTCCTGAGACAAATTGGGGGAGTACAAGAAGCAGAGCTAACCAATAGAGGTAAAGGGACTATTTTCCCAACTATTACCATGACTCACCATTTTGTGATCACTAAGGGTGGATGGAGATTTTTTGAAGAATTCTTTAAGCCATATAGGCTATCTACTGCAGTGTCAAAATGTGTAGACCCCGAGGATTTTTTCAATGGCATGTTTAGAAAAAGAGCAGTGTACAAAGGTAGGCCACATCAGTTTCAATTCTTAGAAGATCTGATTAGAAATGAATTTAGCTTAGATGAGCAAGAACTAAGGAAGGAGAAGTGGGTGGCATATAAGAAAGCCCTTGATTTTATCCATCAATTTGACACTGGCTATGACCCCCTTTCTATCTTCAATCCATTTGAGGAGAAAATAAAATTCCTGATTCTTTATTTTAAAGATCTCATGTAGACCTTAAAAGAAAAGAGGGAGGCCATAATGCAAAATGAGCCTAATAAGGCTAAGATGGTATTGGCTAAGCATGCCTTTGCTAGAGATATCCCACATGGTGACTATGTAATGCACAAAAGGTCAAAGTACACTATGATAATGCCAGTGACAGGGGAGCCTTCCACTTCAAAAGGGAAGAGGAAAATTGAAGATGTCATTGACATCCAGGATTCCCCTAAGAAGCAAAGAGTGGGAAAGGAAATTGAAACTGATGAGCCTCAATATTCTCCATCCCAATCTCCTATCCACATTGGAGATGAACAAGCTGTGGCTGAACAATTATTGTAGTTAGGGAGTCTCAGTGAGATTGCCTATACCTATGAGGAGACCCAAGAGGGGATGCCCAAAGAGCCACCTAATGCTGAAATGGATTTGACTGATGGTGAGTTAAAGGGCCAAGAAATGGACCTTACTGTTAAGCAAGCTAGTGAAGAATTCCTAGCTGACAGTAATTTTGTCACATCAGGAGCTTTTATACAGTTTCTATGGAAGCAAAATATTGATCAATTCAAGACTAGATGTGAATAGAGGAAAAGTGAATAGCCTCTTAAAATTACAACTCAGGTAGAAGAAGAGGTTAAGCAAGAAATGATGGAGGAGTTCAAAGCAATCACCCCTGAGAAAGGAAGAGAAATGGTAGCAAAGGCTGGTGTGTTGATTCTCCCTAAATGGGATATAGTTGATACCTTAGTGCTTGATGTAGTGAGGAAAGAAACAAAGCCTATGGAAGTAGTGACATTCAACAAAGATAATGCTTCTCTTGTCATGTGGTATTTAAAGAAGGATGAAAACAAAAGAAGGATGCATCAGATTCTAGCCTCTTAGGAGGCATGATAGTTAAAAGAGTCCAAGACACAGGGGTAGTGGAAGCTGCAAGCACAGTCCTAAAGACTACAAAATTCAGTGTTGCGGTGGCAGAGAAAGAGGCACAAGAAAAGGCTAATCTCCAATTGAAGTTGGAGACTATTTTAAAAGCTTACAATGATGCTAAAGAAGGAATAGCCAATAGAGACAACATAATTGCTAGACTCTAGAGTCAACTGGTAGGTCAATATCATCCCGGTGAATCTTCTACACTCATGATAGCCTCCTCTACAGCAAGACTCCCTCCTACTAGTCCCATCATTGAATATCCCCCTTCTCCTATGCCTTCTAGTTCCCAATTACCTGAAAATGTCCAACATGAGTTGGAAAAATTGAAACAAGCCCAGACATTGTATGCAAACAAATATGAGGAGAAGGTGAAAGCCACCATCTTGAAGTTTGCTGACTCAGTCAAAACCTCCAATGTATACATAAATATGAAGAGGATTTTTTAGATTTTGATCAAATTGAGAGAAGAAGAAGACACTTTGGAACCAATCTTGAATAAGTGGGTGCCTAGAGGTAAAGAGTTCGAGCTCATGTGTTCTTCCCATGCAGATGCAGAAGAGAATGACAATCTAATGTCCACATGTGAGTTTATAAAAGAGATGAATATTCTTTTAGTGGAAGGAGCAGGTATAAAAAGAAAAGCCCAAATTTATAGGAAAGAATATGCAAATCGTAAATTTGAAATGTTTCCAGGAGGTTTCATTGGTCCTGTCTAGCTAAAGGAAGAGAAGACTTGGTTAAAGGAGGTGGACCACAATTTGTCCCTAAGGATCAATCAGATTATTAGTACTGATGACACATCCTTATTTGTCCAAACAATTGAGGAAATTGAAAAAGTGAAATCTCATTATGGTTTCATAGAAACAGAGATTGGGCATGTACGAGTCACTTGGAAGCGGCTAGAAGATATGAAACAAAAGATTGCTAGTTTTACTTGGCCTAGTGATGATGTGTATCAGGAGTGGAAAGATAAGTATATGGGACATAAAGAAGATGCTCAAGAGCAGTTACAGGAGGTTGCAACAGAACAACAAGCAGAGGAAGCCACAGATGCTAAAAAGGACTTATAACTGCTTCTTGAAAACGACTAGTTGTTTGTAACAAAATTTCTTTTGAAGGGTCCAAATCTTGTATGCATCCATACTATTATAAATGGATACCAAGACTCCTAAAAAAATGATCGCAAGTAATTGTAAGAAAATGCTGCAGAAATTTATCTGAGCTTTTTTCTAGTCTTATGGAGAATGCTCTGAGTTTTGTAATATTTTCTCCAAATTAATATGAATTTATAGACTAGAAATAGTGTATATACATAAATGTGCATAGCAGTCATAGGGAAACTCATGTCAAATGTGCAACTCAATACAATAAATAATCTTAGTTTGTAGCCCTATAGCATCATAATGCAGTCCTTGACCAAGTATGCATACAAGAAACATCTAGTTCTATTAAGGCACAAGCATCAAAGTCAGAGGTTATGACAACTAGTGAAAAACATCAAGAACAAAAAGTTTAGTCTCAAGAATTAGGAGTTGTAATAAAAAAACTTACAAGGATGAGGCATATTCATAACTTTTGCAGTCCCACCTTGGATATCAACACTAGAAGCAACTCGTATTGTTCATGTAAAGACAAGACAATATGGGAGTTCATTATACCCAGCAACTCATGGTGTTGTTGTTCATGTTGGCTCTGTTGGACCTTGCAATTAAGATTCAATATACATTATTCAATAAGATTAATTGTGCAACATAATAAAATATTGAAAAGTGTGTTACCTTGTTGAGCTTCGCTTGGTTTCAAGAATAGTTTAATATTCTCTACTTAATAGGGCCAACCACGTGAAGGTGGAAGCTCATTTGGCCCCTTCTCCCCCCCCCCAACATCACCCTAAATTACTCGTTAACATCTTATAACATTCATTCATTAATTCTTTCTACCATTAATAAAATATAGCATTCATTCATTAATATCACATAACGTTCATTAACACATAACATTGATTAACATTAATTAACACACAACATTCATCAATATTAATTAACACATATCATCCATAACCATTAATTAGCACATAATTACATTCACTAACACATAAAAATCAGTCATTATCAAATAAGTTAGATTAAAATCATTTATTTCTTTGTTTTTTCTTTGAAGCTATGAAAAGACTAAGTGGAACATCGGTGTCGTCATCATTTGCCCCCTCTGCAAATGTTCCACCAACTGCTCGTGATCTCAATGTATGCCTAGTCCTATACTGAGGACGAGGACACTGAAGCGAAGGGGGGTCCTCTGCAATAACAAAGAAATGGGTTAATTTTTTTTTAAAAATATATTATTGTTATAAGTATTTCATTAATTTAGAGAACATAATTGTTGTTCTCTTTACCTGATGGGGCCACATCATTTTGTGTAGCCTCAACCTCAACATGCTGAACAACACGGTCCTCTTCACATGAGTGGGGAACATCAAGTTCTTGAGTTTGTGTACCCAGATCATGCTCCACTTGCTCACCACTGACTACATGCTCTAAAATATTAACAAGAAAGCTTACATTAATTATTACTCTAATTACAAATTAAGATGTTTAATTTTATTAATAGCTAAATAAATAAATTTGAATAGCAAATGAATACCTCCACTACTGGGATGCACATCCAGACGTTCATGTGCAGGTGGTGTTTCACAATTAGCAAGATGCATTCCAATGACATGCACATTGTTATCATTGCTTGCTTATTTAAAACAAATATAGTCACTTTATGTTGGAACTCAACATCAATTAGATTATTGGTAAAGTATTCAATTTGAAACAACTTCCATTTACCATATTTACCTGTGTGACGGATGCACTCGAATGTTGTGTATACCCACTCAATTCTCGTAGCCGATCAACCATGCCTGAACAGCCTTGCTAGCAGGCAATTCTCTTGTCATCTTCTATGGGTGCTCTATTGAATTCAGAGCCCTACATTTTTGCTTGGTACTATGAATTTTGCTTACATTGTTTGATAAAAAAAAACGTTTGCAATTTAGTAATATTTTGAGACAATATGGGAGTTTACATGAGATACTTACAATTCATGCAACAAGTTTCATGTAACCACAAGAGCCGAGTTTGTGTTGCCCGTGCTTTTCTTGCCTTGCCTTGGTTGCCTTTGACATGTCACTCAGTCTATAAAATTTTTGAAATATGTTAGATTATATAAATATAAAGAGTAATTAATTAATACATAATTACATTCTTAATAGTATCCCATACCTTCTTATGGCATCTACTTGTGTATTTCCTTTTTTCCTTTCAATTCTCTCCTTGGCATCCAAAATCAGGTCCTTCCACTCCCTCTCTGGAATCATGGGGGGATGCTCGTACTTTAGGTTCCTCTCCAAATGGGTCCAGTATTGGTCCCTCACATAATTTAGATATGTGCCAGCTTTTTCAAGGAGCTTGGTTTTGTCAAAGGTGTCATTTCCAAACCACTCAACCATTTGGTTTGTCAATTCATCTTTTAACCTTTTTTCTTGATCATTTCACCTTTTAAAGAAAAAAAAAACCTGTTAGATTCATAAATGAACTGAAGCTACATTTATTACACTTCAAGAAATGGATCAAAGGAAAAGTATTCTAGCAATGATATGAAATCAAAAGTGGATAAGGGTTAGTTCACATATGATGTACCACCTTTTACGTATGGTGGGTCCAAATATCTGCAATGCAATGTCACTAAGATGTTTATAGAAAATATCATTGCCTGCAAAAAATTCATGGGATCAATATTAGTCCAAAACGAGTGATCATGAAGTAAATTACAATTAAAGTATATATAATAATAATTTGAAAGTACCTAGAACCTATTGTATCTTTAAGGAAGCATTTCTTCATCGCTCACCATGAATGTGGCCTACAATGTTCCCGTACTAGCAATACAAGAAGATCCACAAAATGATGCTATGTTATCAGTAGTAATCGCCTGTGGCACATCCTCATGTGCATCTCCTCCTGCAAAAAGTTAATCCACTATGAAATGGCATTAGAATTCAAGAAAGAATGCATGAAGGGAAATAAACACATGATAGAAGATAGAGAAAAAGAGGGATCTACCAATAGTGGGCGGGCCAATATGACGTGCATTAGAGGATGTCAGCATGCTATGTGTTGCCAACATTGTAGTCGACAATATAGGTGAGGGTGACCTCTGATGAGGTGGCATCGACATTTGCACAATAACATTGATAGCACCTAAAGAACAATAGATTAAATATATCAAACATTAAATATATGAAAAGTGCAAGAATTGTAAACAAGGATGAACCTTTATTTTGAAAATTGACAGTATCAAGTATGATGTGTTTTGGGTAATCAGAGTGATAAGCCAAGCAAGTGATAATACAAGAAAATCATCATCACCTGATCCTGCAACACCCTGATCATAGGAACGACTTTCATGAGGGCGGATAAATTGTTGTAAAAACAATACATACATATTTTAGTTAATGACATAAAAAGAGAATAAAATATAAACCATTATTGAACTTTTGTTATAATTAAAGCTTTCATTACTGCTTACTTGCAAGTTTTCTACTGTCTTATATAATAATTCCACCCTCGGTCGTATCTCATCAGTGGTAGGATGCACGGCTGCCAAAGCAACAATCTCATTTCTAATTTTTATAAGAGGCATTTTAAAGAATTTCACAAGGTCTATGGGATCTTCAGAGTCATCATTGCTTAACCCTAATGATTCCACATCCATAGAAAGGTGCTCAAGTACTGCAACTCCCTTTCCCTTTCCCCGAGCATCTGTCTGTGTCAAGAATATCATTAACAATTATAAAATTAGTATAAATCACTAAGAAAAAGAACATAATAATGTAACAGTTTGCTTCTACCTAATTTGTACAATTACAATGAGGTTTACTTGCTTGGTAGAAGTGTCGCAAGGTACATCTCTGTCTACGATATGTGATGGATCCATGTCGGCCTATGACAAAGAAAAATATTAAAAACGTTAGCGAAATTACATCATACACAACATGAACAACATGAACTTTGTAGACAAAACGAGTATTAAATAATAAAAAGATATTGTCATCAAAATCATTGTAAATTTTGTAATTCCTTACCTTTACTTTATGTAGACTATGCAGGATCCTCAACTAAATGGTCACATAAATAGTCACATAGCTAATAAACAATCCAATTTCCATAAATAAACACAGTTTAAAAATTGCCACATAAATAGTCACACCCCCTATCTCCATCTCCATATTAAAAGGTGCATCATGAATTAATTATGTAATGGCATTAGAATGCAAAACAAAATGAATTAATTATGTAAAAAAAATTCTATCAAGAAGTCAATATTCAATAGATAATATACTAATCGCATTCCTCATACATTTCATCCCTCATGATCATGAACATCAAGGTCATCATCACCATCATCATCATCATCATCATCATCATCATCATCATCATCATCATCATCATCATCATCATCATCATCATCATCATCGTCGTCGTTGTCATCGTCATCATTAGCATCAACATCTTCGCCATCATCATTACCATCATCACCATCACCGTCATCATCATCAACATCATCATCATCATCATAATCATCATCATCATCTTCTTCTTCTTCTTCTTCTTCTTCTTCTTCTTCTTCTTCATCGTCATTGTGAAACTGTCAATCGTGATCATCATCCACTTCATCTTCAACTTCTTTGGTATCTTCTTCTTTGGTATCTTCTTCTTCCATCGTATTATACTTTACCGGCCTTCCTCTTGGATCATGTCTAATAACAAATGACCAACCTGGTTTATGTGGAACCTCAGAGTAAAATACTTGCTCACATTGGCTTGGAAGAACATAGGGCTCATCCCCAACTGGTTCAAATGACCTTGTATTTAGCATTATAAAACCATTATCATGTTTAATAACAGTTCTATTGGGATCATTTTTATTCAATCGTAGCCCGTAACATTTGACGACAAACAAAGCTAATTTGAAGGAATTAAAGTCACACTCAAGTATATCATGCAAAATGCCATAGTATCGATTTTGAGACTGTTGAGGATGAATGCCATTTCTTGATGAAGTATTTGTCACCTCAATGAGTACAGTGATGCCAGAATCACAAGTTTTCTTTGTGTCATCCAACTTTTTTATGCGAAATTTATGACCATTGCAGCACATAGCATTGTGGTGTTTGACTTGCGATATGTCAAACATGTAAAATTTATTGCATTGTGATCAGTTTATAAACATATGGGTGATTAATAAATTTATAGGTACCTGTTTATCTCTTAAACTATATGCTAAATCAATTTCCCTTTGCGTAACATTGGAATCTCCATTACGATGTGCTTCTTTAACCAATGAAGCCACACCTTCCCATGTTAACGTGCATCTAGAATGTTGACAACATTCAATCCATATCGTCATCCAATCAAGATTGTTTGCAATATACAAATGTAGTGCATCCCACTCTCTACCAACTATACAAAAAATAAATAGACATCTTACAACCGATTTATTTTGAAGATTAAGAATTAATTAACTATAATAACATCTTCTAATTACCTCTCACTTTCCTCAATCTACCTTTCCCCGTCAAGTACTCCCCTTCGAATTTGTTAATAGTGTTGGGATCCCAAATGTGATCCACGTGGATCTTTGCTGCAAACTTAGGAAGATATTCAGAAATATACACCATAGTCTAGTATATCATATATCCCTCCACCATAGAACCCTCAGGATGTGCTCTTTGTCAAACCAAAGCCTTCAAAAATTTCAAGTGCCTCTCAACCATCCACATTGACCTAGTGTGTATAGGTCCACACAATTCAATCTCCTCAACTTGGTGTATGAGGTAGTGTTCTTGTGCATTGAAAAAAGCTGGAGGTAGACACTTTTGCATTTCACACATTAAATGAGGAATTTTTCTCTTCCAATATTTTATATCATCTTTATGGATTTCTTTACATGACAACCACCTACAAGGTAATCAAGACACAAAAAAATATATTACATAAGAAGTAAAACAAATCACAAATATAATATCTATACAATGAACTAAACAAATATCACTACTTACCTTATGTATTTTCCAAGATCATATATGACTTGCTTGACATTATTGTCGAAGTCGTCTGGGAGAGATAGAGGTAGAGCGTACTGCAACAATTATAAAATTATCTTTTCATTTTTTTGTAACATAATGAAAAGTACACGTACGCTCAGTACTTAAATACATACTAAAAACACAAGAACATGAATTACCTTAATGAAGGTATGCCAATCATGTTTTTTCATCCCTGGCCCAAATTCACTTTTCTTTGATACGAGATTGTTTATGTTCGCAGCAAATCCTGTGGAAATCGAATTTTTTGTATGACTTCTTTTATAGCATTGCTTTGTTGGTCCGTTAATAACCAAGGAAGCTCACTTATATTAATCTGGTCTCCATGGCTATTTGATTGAATGACATTTATCATTGCATGATTGGAATCCTGAATGTCACTACATGTTTTGACAATTTTTTCTTTGTCATGCCTTCCATCCAATATTTTCCATAATGTCTCTGTTATATTCTTTCCAATATGCATACTATCAAACAAATGAATAATTTATAACTGCTTGTAGTAGGGAAACCTACTAAATTGTCGGGGATAACTTTTTATTCCCTTAGGAAGGTGGTCATTTATGCCTTCACGACCATCATGATCATCAATCACATCATCAGTAAACAAAACAAAATAGAAAAGATGTTTTATGACAAACCAATAGATGGAATGTCATTACCTTGATGATTAATTCTATTATATTCCAACTTCCATAGGTGACGTGTCATTCTTTGTGGCTTTGATGTATTCTCTTCTTTCCCATTGAAAAGATGTTTTTCAGTATTTTGATACTTATGATTTTTGTGGAGAAAGTGCCTATACTCATCAAACACTTGCTTTCCTAAACTTTTTGAATGATGAGATTTCATCTTTGGACCACAAATAGGACATGCAAATTTTCCCTTTGTTTGAAGACCTACAAGATAATGTATAATTGGATTAAATATGATAATTTTTTGAATTATAATGTTCATGCACAACTTAAACACTATAGCATACCACAAAAATGTGTTAGCCTCGGGGCATTGTGCATTGTCCACACAAGCATCACATGGAATTGAAATTGTCTTTGTCCTATTGGTCTAGAGATGTCATACATAGTGACACCATTCCATAACTCCAACAACTCATCGATAAGAGGCTCGATATATACATTCATATCTTTAACTAGGTACTTACCTAATCGAATGAACAAAAACATTACATAATTATTATGACCATTTTACTGCAATATTTATAATTAAATTTAGACAACTATATTTAAATGATAAAATACCTGGAACAATCATTGCCAACATTATGTGCTCCCTCTTTATTGACATCCATGGAACAATCATTGCCAACATTATGTGCTCCCTGAGTAAATAGATCTCATCTCTCCAAATGGATTGACAATATCCGCTACCAATGAAAGCCTGAGATTACGAGATTCTTCTTTAAAGTGTGGCCACTTTTCCTCTATGTCCACAAATGCTAAACCATCCGCAGGCATTCGAATAATGTCATCTCAACTTCTATTGCGTGCATGGTAATCCATAAATTGTGCCAAGGTAGTGCACTTGAATAATCATTGCATAGGTGGACTAATGGGAATATAGCGAAGAACCTTGCGAGGAACCCTTTTTGTTATTTGATCTGTTCGATATCTACTGATATGACATTCAGGGTATTCAGTTCAAAATTCATGTTATTTGTGATATATAATATGATCATTGGGACAAGCATCTATTGCTTGAAACTCCATTCCAATATCTTTCATAATGGCAGATAATTCTCGATATGAGCGAGGTAGAATATTTGATGGTGGTAACAAAAACTCACCTATCAATCTACAGAAACAAAATATAGTTTGTTATGATAAAGAATATTAATGGTACAACATGATTCATAATTTATTATGACATATATGGCATGCCTTAACATACATGACATTGTTATGTTGGATAAACCATTCATAACCTTCAAGTTCACCAACAACAATACAGTGGAGAAAAGAGTTGCCTACGAGCCTTCATAAAGGGCCTCAGATGCCTTCTCAAGTAGAGGGACATCATGAACAACATCAAGGTCATCTTCATAATCATGATCAGCTGTGCGAGTACTAAATGAGTCATGGATCAATGTATTTGTACCATCATCTTCAATTGTGTTTTTTGGCTCATGATCGTCATCTTCCATGGGATCATTATCTTCAACTTCGATATTCACACCTCCATGTTCATCCACTTCAAAAATCATATTCTCAGGGTTGTGTTGATCCATACCATGTGCTCCGGGGTGCTCGACCTATATAAAATTGATATACATAAATAAACCCTGATCATGATCTCATCATCACTTGATTTATTATGTATATAAATTGTCAAAACGATATAATGAAAAACTTACAAATGGATGGTAATCATGTCCACCTTCAATGTGACCATGCAGCCTACAATGTTTCTTCATTGTTTTGATTAGAAGTCTTCTAGTCTTTAACCCCTTACAAATTTTGCATGGACAATAACATTTTCCATCAGCTTTTCTTTTCAAGTTAGACCACAATCTAGCAATTGTCTCCTTATTTTGTTGTTCGTTGATATTGTCTAACATGGTCTTTCTTCATAGGCAAGAAAATAGAAATTATTGTCTGACATGGTCTTTCCCTCAGGAGCTGGTAGATCCTGCTTCCATACTTTAATTCTATTTTCTCAAAGGATAATCCTAAAACTCCATGCATTGCAAACAACTTTTTACACCTTTGTTGGTTGTGGTGGTGTCACAGAGAGTTTACATCAATAAATGAAGAACATACCAATGCTTTTAATGCAGTAGTAGAAGTCTATCTCTTATTCAATATCTCTAGTGAAACCCCCATGATCTTTTGTTGGAGTAGAATTTGTTATATTCTAGAAAGGGTCTTGTCCTTTGTTGATGGGATATTCATCTACCTCAAGAAATAACTGTTCTTATCTCCAACAAGAAGTGGAACTAAATGAAGATCTAGCACCATGAAATTAATCCTCAAAAGGATTACTATAGTTAGTTTTGGTAGATAATGATCTGGGTAAAATACTAATGTGGCTTTACAAAACATTATGTACTAGCTTAGCATACTCTAACAACTTTGGTGCGACATGCTACATCCAATTAAGTCTCCATCGGTATCTCTATTGTGTTTATAGATTGGGATTCAATGTACTCTTTTTATACACAGATTTTACTTTCAACTGAGGAGGTTTGTATGTACTTACTTGCCTTTTGATTGTATCCCTATTTCAAGAATTTCTTCTATCAACAAATCATTTGTTGTAAGTTGTACAAGTGGAAGCTTGAACATGCCTTCCATGCTAGCCTTGTTGATACGTTCAACACCATCTTCTGCAACAAATCTTTAGAACTCCATTTTTCTGAATTGAAGAGTCAGTAGTAGGGACAATCTAGGACACTTACAGAGGTTTTGTAAGAGAGATAAATAGACCTAAATATTATGGCTTAATAGTGATCAATAGGTAAACAGATAAGAAACTCTCAATATCAAAATGACTTTCTCAATTGTCTTTACTAGAAATGGAGAGATCTGCTAATAATGGCTTTATGACTGTATGTCAACTTTAGACTCAATCCAAGAAGAGATATAACTAATATGAGATATCTAGATTTATGATCTCTATAATATAACAATCCAATAATTATGTTTCCACGCATCTATACCACAACACAAACATCATGCTAGTGTTCAGCCATAGCAATTGATATCCTAATTATAGAATGTGAAATATGCACATAACTATGAATAAAGATTAAGAAAAACAAAGAAAGATGCTTATTGCAAACATAAATGACTAATGGACAAGAATTGAATTCATTGTAGATAGTTTTGAATATCAAATTCACTTATTTGTGTGCATTTAGTAACTCATGTACTTGTGGCCAACCATTTATCTCTTTCATAAATTAAACACTTATTAATAACATTAAATGGCTGAGTAATTCTGTTTTAGTAGAAATTGAAAATAAAATATTTTATTTCAGGACAACTCACACTATTCCCTATCATATTTTAGACTCTCATTTTTGTTAGTAGTGGTTTGATGTCTTTGGAGTTGATCATTGCATTTATTTAGTTACATTTGCCAGCCTACTCCCAACCTGTGCCAAAATGGGAGCTTTGGAACAGGGTATGGACATCCATCAAAGCATAAAAGATAGAGGAATTTTGTCAAATGTAGTTGCAACTACACAAAATGGATTTGTTGAGAAGGCTTTAGAAACTTTCAAGCAAATGCAATTGGCAAGTGTAAAGCCAAATTCCACGACCATTGCTACTATCCTCCTTGCCTATGCCAAAATGGGAGATTTGGAACAGGGTATGGACATTCATTGAAGCATAAAGGATAGAGAAATTTTGTCAGATGTTGTAGTTGTAACTGCCTTTGGTAGACATGTATGCAAAATGTGGAAGCATAGACAATGCACGTGAACTATTTGATAGAATGCCTGAAAGAAATGTTGTCTTGTGGATTGCAACGATTGCTAGATATGCACAAAATGGATTTGTCGAAAAGGCTTTAGACACTTTCAAGCAAATGAAATTAGAAGGCATAAAGCCAAATTCCACAACCTTTGCCAGCATCCTCCCTGCCTATGCAAAAATGGGAGCTTTGGACAGGGTATGGACATCCATCGAAGCATAACGGATAGAGGAATTTTGTTAGGTGTTGTACTTGCAAATGCCCTGCTTGACATGAATGCAAAATGTGGAAACATGGACAAGGCTCATGAATTGTTTGATATGATACCGCAAAGAGATGTGATCTCATGTGAGCAATCAACACGCGTGTATACGGGAGGAAGGGATTGCTAATACAAAATTGAACGCTCACTCCTCAATCACAGTTCTATGGTTTTACGAGATTAAACTAGGACAATTAACCACCACATGTATATTTTTTGCAACATGAAATTAAAAACTAGGGAAATTTGAATCTACCTCCTACGTGGGATTGCCTTCAACACGGGTTTGATGTTCTTGGGGGTTGAAGTCACCACAAACACCTACGTGGGATTGCAATTCACAAATGAATTCCCTGCCTCTTTTTTTATTTTTGTAATGGCCGCTGTCATCGGAATTACGACGAACTCGAGCACTTTTTTGAAAAAAAGAAAATTCTCATTGCTAATGCCTTCTTTGTTGAAACCAAATGGGTAATTTCCGTCGGAATTATGACGAATGCGGGCATTTTTTCAAAAAAAATCAAATTTGGCCACAATATACCTTCTCTGTCAGAAACCTCAGTTGAAAATATAGTCCAAATGTATTATTATGTGACCATTGTTCTCCTTCACATGAGAGAATGCTTGGTTCCATATGGTTCGTCCCCATGTAGCACATACGATGAAAGGCATGCCTGCACATGGAGCGTTGGGACTTGTGCAAAGAGACATACCCGCTCATGTGGTATAGGGATTGTGTGATTGTCATTCTTGTCTGCATGAGAGAATGCTTGGTTCCATATGGTACGTCCCCATGAGCACATACAATGAAAGGCGAGCCCGCACATGGAGCATTGGGACTTGTGTGAAGAGACATACGATGACACTTCCTCCACTGCACTCTAGAATCTAATGCCTTATGTAGTTTTAAAGTAGTGACCCTATGTGGATTCTTGACTTGGTATCATCCTTCTCTATCGTAGTTGCACTATATTATTCCATTACTTGTGTCATGTATGCATCGTGTATGGCATGTGTGAGCCTATCATCCCCCTTGTATACTTTGATTGACTATTTGGAACTATCTCCACAAGCAAGATGAGGTGGACCTAAGGGTTCCACGTGGTCGAGTGGACTTAAACAAAAGAAAGGTTGGAAATATTTTATATCAAGTGTTTTGTGGGTGGTCATAAGGCATTTATATTTTCTTTTAAGATTCTAGCAACATTATTTTGAGTACTATCTTTACCTATTGTACTTTGCTGTTGGACTCGATCAACCCAATAACCTTGTACATGTGATTTATTTTATTAAAGAGGATATTCATATAGTTCGGAATGCATGATTACCATCATTGAATATATGTTGAATATATAATAATGAGTGACTACTTAGTATGAGATATATATACACTATCTTTACCTATTGTACTTTGCTATTGGACTCGATCAACCCAATAACCTTGTACATGTGATTTATTTTATTAAAGAGGATATTCATGTAGTCTAGAATGCATGATTATCATCTTTGAATATATGTTCAATCTATAATAATGAGTGACAACTTAGTATGAGATATATACATGTCATTCAACAGGTATATGTCATGTATTGACATAGGATGACACTTTATATGAGATTATCAATTTGGGAAATACTTATAAGAAATATGTGCATATATAGTAGATAAATTCATTTCATGTATATATATAGTAGATAAGTTTTGGTAGCTCCCAAGAACAACTAACTTAGATAAGGTAGATAAATTCATTTCATCTCCCCGATTGGCTTTAAAGGCTCTTATATTTGGGTTAGCTAATTCCATATCAACACCATTTTTAATAGGTTTACTAGTACTCAATGGTTCATACAGTCCTCTTAGGAGTTGGACCATCTCAACCATGGTGCGCCTGATCATATATGCTTGAAACCAGTGCGCCTCATATTAGCCTCAAACCTATAACCCCTATTAGTAGATGGTGGGGATAGAATGTCACTCGCTGTACATATCAATGACTGGATAATAATAATTTTTTTTGAAAAAAATATTGTTATCGTCAGAATTATGATGGATACCAAGCTTTCCATCAAGGATGAAATCATCGGACATACAAAGTTCTCATCGGTGCAAAGGTTCTAGAGTCATCGCACTTCCGACTCAAACTACACAAACGTCAAACGAGGATGTTGTATGTGTGATGACACTTCATAGTTGGATGGTCGTCGATGCATATTAACAGACCGATGACACAACCGTCAGACAAATAGTATCACCGTCAGTGCAAAGTTCCAAACTTCTGTCAAATTTACGACAAATTCTACACAAGCATCCGACAGGGATGCTGCATGTCCGATGACTTTTTTGACTAGAAGAGTGATCATGCCCACCATCAGCAGAGTCCATGGGATTGTCGTATTTCCAACGGTCAAAGGCATCATTGACAAGTCCGACAATGATTTTTCAATGACTACTTTTATCGGCAATCTGATGAAAATTAGTCGCAATTCCGACAATCGACCATCAAAAATTAGCCCCGAATGTACTAGTGAATCCAACACCTATTACTTCCCTATGAAGGGTCAGAACTTTCTAGTTTATAAATTAGCACAGGGGTCTAGTAAGTCTATGGTTGGGGGAAAAAGCGCCCTGATGATACTTTTCCTCTCTCAACATTGTAAAGATCATTTAAAGTTCAAAATGAGAATCGGGTCAATTGTAATCTTTGAAGGTCTCGCTTCTTCCTTAAATTGTATTGTTAAATTTTCTTATACACTAGATTATATCTTCCTAGATTAGATTTATTGTTTAAAAAAAAGGGGGGGTTAAGGTTTCAATTTCAATGATGCATTTTTAAAAGATGTTAGTTGTTGCAACTTTCCAATTGTTGAAATGATGTTTATTAAGTTGCATAATATTTATATTTTACAAGCATGTTTTCTATAAAAGAGGAACATTTCCTATCCCTCAATATCTCAATCATTAAATCAGGCATCTACACTCTATCGAATTGCATAGACAACAACAATGCATTCTCTATTGAGATATTGTGTATAATACAAAATCTAAGAGAAACCATGAAAAATATCAAGCAAGATCAATGGAGATACCTGAAACAATGGACATCAAATAGTATGAGCATGTGAATGGTATAATCTCTCTACTTTAATGTTTTGCATAATTTTAGGTTCTTCATTGGTGTATGGTGGATTTCATTATAGAACTAGGTTTAATGTGGTTGAATCTTATTAGGTTTTACAATATTTTGATTTCCAATTCCATCGTATATAGAGATAGAAGCATTAATAGTTTCCAATATGGATGCTAAATATATCTCTTGTCTAGCACCCAATTTTCCTTGCAAGTGTTGCATATCCTCCTTCATACTATTGCTTTCATCTATTGTCTCTTCTATGTAAATGCAATTTGTCTCCTCAATTGATGGATCACAGGTTCTTTTCAAGAGTCTTATGAGGAGTGTATGAATTCTCACCCATATCTCTAGTTTGTGGTCTAACCATATCTCATGTGAAATATCTCTTTTTTTTGTTGATAAAAGCTTGATTAGGTTATTTTAGTTTCATGTCCAAAATTAAAATTTTAAAGACTATGTTCCTAATAAATTTTTGCCAAGCTATTAAAAATTCCAAAAGCATGTATGAATTTGAAAATGATCTAGATCAACTCTATACTAGATATTCTAAACAAAAGCGATCAATGGCTAGTTGTGGTGATTAAATCTATATCTTCATATTAGACTAGGATAATGATGTATGATTTATCTACCAAAAATTCATCATTGTATGTACTAGTCATTACATAATAGACAACCTAATTATGATTATCCCAAAACATGAATGAAAAGAACATACATCTATACTTTCTTTTCACCATTATTAGTTCCTGACAAGATATGATACTATTGCATTCATCTAATTCTAGGTTTTTATTAATTTATCCAATTATTGCAAATAATTAAAATTTGTGCACAAATTTTTTATAGTCTATATTTAATTTTTATGTAAAATGATTAAAAAAAACATTTTTCTTTCATATTATTGGTCCATGCAAGTGTAGAATTCAAAATTTTGAGCAAAAAATAGACAACTTATTGCATCATCCTTACTAATTTTGTATGTGAAGGATAAGTGATGCCGTCAGGGTAGGGAGATCCAATGAAGGATGTCCCATCCTTGCAGCCTAACACAAAAACCATACAAGATATATTGGTAACTAGTAACAAAACACCAAATAAAGAAGAAAGAACAACTGGTAACACCTCATAATACATAACCTGTAAACAGTATGAACAAATCTTATATAACAGTTTAAATAATTACATATGCCCATGTTGGATCGTAGTCCAAGATATAAACAATGCTTACAACACAAACATAAGATCCACAAATCATCTACACATCAGCCTCTGGTAATAGTCTATCGATTCAACCCCAATTTGGACCTCAACCCTTCCACCTTCAATCCATTGGACCAGAATCTCGCGGGTTATACATCTTCACTCGATCTCGAACTTCTATCTTCTATCTTTTGTCTTCTATCCTCTCAAATGATTCACAAAACTTCTATATATACCATCCGCAAATAATAATAACTTGATCAAGTCGGCCCAAAGAACAACCGGTTCATGAAACATGTAAACAACAACAAGTCAGCTCAAATCACTAAGAACATCACAAAAAGAATAAAACATCAAGCAGTTCTCCAGGAACATCTAAAAATCCTCAAGAAACATAAATCAACAATTTGCAAGTCATAAAAATCAACCACAACTCGATTCAACTTCGCTCAACACACTGCCGGACTAACAGGTAATAACATGTCGACCGGGCCAATACCGGAATCGATATCTCATCAAAATTAAATCCAAATGCTATGAATCTCAAACATGATAAAGACAACAAACTCAAGGAATTAAATCCAAATCAACAATGCTAAACTCCCAAACATGAACAAATGCTACGGTCTCCAAATGATTCCATCACTAACTACTCAAACTGGTAAGAACTACATCGGTGCTCTTTCATCAGACTCTCGGGGTTTATTGAAAAGTGAGTCCCATCACTTGATCTGGTTTGGCAATCTGTCAGTAGGTACTTGCAACTATCTCAAGGGGTTCAACAATATGACTACATCTTTCGGTTGCCTCTCCTTGACAATCTATCAATCCACTCTGTAGCCTACCTCAATTGGTGATTTGTTCAAGTCTCCACCCACTAACTACCTCAAGCTCAAGCTCCAGGATTGGTGGTCTACCTGCAAACCTTTTTCTGCCTCACATTTGGCAATCTGAACAAGTCCACAAGGTGCCTCAACTTCCTTTCCAACCAACCGGTACATAACCGGGTCCTCCTCAATCAACAGGTTCACAATCGAGCTCTGATACCACTTGATGCGGTCAAGGTAGGGAGATCCAATGAAGGACATCCCATCCTTGCAGCCTAACACAAACACCATGCAAGATATATCAGTAGCCGGTAACACAACACCAAATAAAGAAGAAAGAACAACGGGTAACATCACATAATACATAACCGATAAACAATATGAACAAATCTTATAATAGTTTGAAGAATTACATATGCCCATGGTGGATCACAGTCCAAGATACAAACAATGCTTACAACACAAACATAAGATCCACAGATTACCTACACATCCAATCAGCCTCTGATAACAGTCTTTAGTTCAACCCTAATCCAGACCTCAAGCCTTCCGGCTTGTGTCCACCGAACCAGAATCTCACTGGTTCTACATCTTTGCTCAATCTGAAACTTTTGTCTTCTATCTTCTATCTTCTGTCTTTTTTCCTCTCAATTGATTCGTAAAACTTCTATTTATACCATCTTCAAATAATAATAACTTGATCAAGTCGGCCCAAAGACCAACCGATTCATGAAACGTGTAAACAATAACAAGTTGGCTTAAATCACTAAGAGCATCATAAAAAGCATAAAAAATAATGTGGCTCTTTGGGAACATAAGAAAAGACTCAAGAAACATAAATCAACGATCCACAAGTCACGAAAATCAACTGCAACCCGATTCAACTTTTCTCAACACACTACCAGACTAACTGGTAAGAACATATCAACCGGGCCAATACCAGATTCGATATCTCACCAAAATTAAATCCAAATGCCATGAATCTTGAACACGATAAAGACAATCAACTCAAGGAATTAAATCCAAATCCACAATGCTAAACTCTCAAACATGAAGAAATGCCACGGTCTCCAAGTAATTCCATTGCTAATTGCTCAAATTGGTAAGAACTACACCAGTGCTCCTGCATCAATAAGGCAAACAAGACAAATTGCATGTTTTAATTTTTATAGTCATTATTATGGTACAAGATGGATTTCCTATTTTAATTTTTTAATTCGTTAATATGGTATGTGCCTACTTTTATTCCAGCTCCGCTTTAACTCTTTTCCCCCCACAATAGATTGGGGTTCAATGCTTTTACATTGCAATTATTAACAAAGCATAGTCATATTATTGAAAATAATAAGAATATTTTTAAGATATTAAATATAATTATTTTTAAATTAACTTTTTAATTATTTTTTAAATTTAATAAATAAAATAAATATTTTTAATTATGTATTTTCCAAATATGAATTTGTATCTATATCTTTAGTAAATGAAATAATATTTTTTAAATTTTATAAAGATTTAATTATTATATCACAATATAGAAAAATAATAATTAAGAATAATATTCTTATTTAATATTTTTTCAATTTATAATTTTTTATTTAATATATTTTATATAAATGTAATTTTTTATTGAATACATTTAATTTAAAGTAAATAAATAAATAAAATATTTTTTCCAAACTATATCAAGGTGTTTAGTTTTTTTTCAAAGTTTTTTCATTTTATTTTTTACTATGAATTATATTTTGTTAAATATAATGAATTGTTGAATTACTATTATAAAACTTTTAAGTCAACTCTTCTTTTACTTCATATTCACTAAACTCTGACACATAATTATTACAAGATTTCAATGTCACTTCTAGATAACTATCAACTATCTCTATAGATTTTAAAGTGACATATGTTTTAAAAAATCATAATAGTCTTATATTATTTATTAGTCTACTATGTTTACTTCTCTCTATCCATGCCACATTTGACATTATCTAAAAAATCAAGATTTTCTCTATTTTTATAAATATTGTATTTGTTTTTAATTTCAAGATTTTTTTCTTCCTATTTTAAACTTATGAATGCATTATTTCTTAATCTCAAGGTTTTTTCTATTTTAAACTTAGGCATTTGACTTCCATTTATGTTTTGTCATGTTATATAAATAGAATGTTACTATGGTTTAATAACATTTAATAAACCTAAACAAATCATATTAGTACAATGATAAGAGATTAGTACTTGCCACTAAATAAAGTAAATTTGCAAGCATTGGTCAATTACAAGATCTCATTCGCTATTCCAACTAATTCTAAGTTAGTTTTGGCAACCACTTCAAACATTTAAATTTTAATTCTTAAAATTTAGATGAGTTTTAATACATACATTATACTATTTCAACTTTTAATTTGAATGATCATTATTTTTCAAATACTCTTATACCAATATTGAAGCCGAATTCTAATAGTCAATACACTAAAAACGAAGATGCCAAAAACATTGGCTTAATAAACTAGTTTGTTCTATAAAAATGAATATCTACAACAAAATTGCAAACTAAAGCACAATTTTAATGTACTAATTTGTAACTTGTCATAAATGGTCATCCCACTATAACTTCATATTAATCTAAAACATCGCACTATTGGTGGAAACGTGAGCTTGATTTGCATTTTCAACTAATTGTTTTTCCCTTGAAGAAGTTTAACTAGAATAATGTTTTTTTAATTTCTCAGTCTTCTCTCCTCTATTTCTTTCTTAAAATTTCTCGTCTCCCTCTCTATCTATATCTCATTATCTAAAAATCTCTCTGACTCACGATTCTCTTGCTTCTTCTATCAACATTATTGAGACAAGAGCTTGATGCATTACACCCCTTGTTACATGTAACATTGCCAAAAAAAAAAAAAAAGAGAAAGAAAGACAGAAAAAAAAATATGTAAGTTTGTTTTTGTTTTTTATTTAAACTTGTAAATTCTCTTGGAATATACTTTGGAAAAGTAAACTTGCTTTTGAGGTATGGAATGATTCATACACTTAAATGTATTGAGCTGCAAAATATTTGGAGACGTTCTAAGCTACCCAAGTAAAAGAAAAGAGACTAAACTTTTGAGGTCCACAAGATATGTAAGGATGTGGAAAGACATTCCAGTTTTCAAACGATACAGCCATTTGTAAATACCTTTGTACGTTTGCAAAGCAAGGTCAGTTCTGCCTCTGTCCCACAGACACAATTTCATCCCAACCATCTAAATATGTCTTTCTCGGAAAGCAAGATCTTTACATTTATACGGCTGAAATAGTTAAGCTGCCCAGCTGTATCGAAATTACAGTGAAAAATACAAATTTGTTCCACGAAAATCATCTGGAGTTTGATCGAGACACTTAAGGTATTTACATCGCAGTTGGCAAGTTGGTCTTTATAATGTTCTGGACTGTCAGAGCATTTTTTGGAAGTATATGCTGCTTATATTTTGTATATGGTATCTTTTGTACAGAGTAGCCTGTGTTGCATATTCCACACAGTATTATATTAAGCTTAAAGAAAATTAGTTAATTTTGAATGTTTTAATATTTTTAAGTTTAAAAGTGTATGTGTGATCATATATTTTAAACAATATATTAAGTCTAAAAAATGTTAATCAATTTTAAATATTTAACATCTTTAAACGTAGAAATATAAGCTTAGTTTGTGTGATATAAACCGTTCCATAATGATATCATTTCCTACACAAGATTATATCAATCCACTGACGAATTTTGTGGAGCTGCTGGCCCTGCGGGCCTTTTTCATAACGTTTGTTACTACTGAGCGGATGAACCAGCGTCTTTTAAAAGCAGCTTGTAAAGATGCAGCTACGTGACCGTGAGGTTGAAGAAAGGGGCTTAAAATTTAGATTTCTGTCTATCCCTGATGGCTTTCCACCCCTACATGGTCGAACTTCCGAGCTTGCACTGCGGAGTAACTAGTGTTTTAAATGTATAACTCTTGTCGTTAAAGAAGAATACTACAATGCATAAAAATTATACTTTTTTTTTTTTAATAGAAAATAATTAAACAAGTTAGGTTGTTTTATCAAATTTTAAATTGTAATTTGATTTTAGAAGTGACAAGTCTCTCCCTTAATGCCATTTGGGAGTTAGTGAACTCTTTCTAAACTATTCCGTATTCGTGGTACTGGCTGATATGTTTTTATGTGAACGGAGACCTGCGACAAGCACATGGAAGCCACAGGAATCATTTATGTCGGCCAAATTCAATCGGAATTCCAGTAAATTTTTGTTTTCAAACAAGCTGGTGCCCGATTTCTTTTTGTAATCTAGAGATGAGAAGAATCTTTATTCATAAATAGAGATCAATTTGCTTAAAAAGTAGTAGATATTTCTCGGGTTAGGTAACAATATTTGTCAAGCGAGAATGAGTGGCTGCGAAAAATTTAGGAGTCGTCAGACTATTGAAACTTTCATGCGCCATTCATATCTTTATATCGAGCTTAGTCATTCCCTTCTCACACAAGAGAAACGTCGTATGCCTCAAAATGTTGCATGCAGTAGTGGTGCCATTTCCTGCACAAGGCCACGTCAATCCGCTAATGAATTTTGCGGAGCTGCTGGCCATTCGGGGATTCTTCATAACCTTTGTCACCACCGAATGGATAGACCAACGCCTTTTAAAAGCAGCTTCGACAGATGCAGCGGCACGTGACCGTGAAGCCAAAGAGAGGGGCCTCAAATTCCGTTTTCTCTCTCTTCCCGACGGCTTACCACCTGATCATGGCCGAACTTCCGAACTCGGCGAACTTTATCTAGCACTGCGAAATTTGGGCCCTGCTTTGGAAAGTCTGTTAACTGCAGCAGATTCTTCTGTTCCACCCATCACATGTATTGTGTCGGATAGTTATATCTCTTGCACAGTAGAGGTGGCTCAAAATCTCGGGGTGCCCCGAGTAATATTCTGGACTTGTTGTACTGCAAACTCAATTGTTCAGACCAACGGTAACGTTCTGCTTTCTCAAGGCCATATTCCAGTTACAGGTATTTTATCACCCACATCTATTTTTCATGCTTTTCTAGATGTATGTTTCAGTTAGGCTGATTGATATCGTCTATGCAGAGGACGATTTGAAATCCAGAGACAAACTGATTACGTCTCTTCCTGGAAAAATTCCTCCTATCCGGCCAACTGATATAGTCTCCTTCTACCGCGAAAAACATGTTTCTGAAACCATTTACAGTGTCTTTCTCTACGAAGCTCGCCACCAAAACATAGCAGATTACTTGCTGGTCAACACCTTCGAGGAGTTGGAAGGAGGAAAGGAAGCACAAATGGGTCTCAGTATTAATGGATGCCCTGCTCTAGCAGTAGGCCCTGTGTCTCTTCCCAATTTCTTACAAGGCAAGAATTCCATGTTCAGTATGTGGGAAGAGGACGATAATTGCTTTCAATGGCTAGATTCTCAGCCAAAGCAATCTGTGCTATATGTTTCTTTTGGTAGCATTGCTGTAAAATCTGAAAGGCAATTGCACGAGCTGGCACTTGGACTAGAGGCTTGTGGGTACCCTTTCTTGTGGGTACTTAGGTCTGACATAGCTGAAGGAAACTCTCTAGAGTTACCCGAGGGCTTTAAGGAACGAACCAAAGATCGAGCCCTGGTTGTTAGTTGGACCAAACAGTTGCAAGTAGGGCATTTTCTACTGCTACTGTTTTCTAACATTAATAGACTTTTTAAGATTTTTAAAATGAAAATTAATCCCTTTAACAAGAGTTGTCCGATTGCAGGTCCTTTCCCACCCTTCAGTGGGAGGATTCCTTACACATAATGGGTGGAACTCTACTTTAGAGGCGATTAGCATGGGAGTTCCTATGATCGGATGGCCTTATTTTTCTGATCAGTTCATTGATTGTCGCTTTAGCAAAGATGTTTGGAAAATTGGGTTAGATTTTGAGGGCGTTGCTGCTGACGAATTCAAATTGGTCACCAAGGAAGAGATTGAAATTGTAGTGAAGGATCTTATGGAAGGTTGTGTAGGAAAGGAGCTGCGAAGAAATATTGCAAGGTTCAAAGAGGCAGCAACTAAGGCAGTCATGCCAGGGGGTACTTCTTTTGAAAATCTCAACACATTTGTTGAGGATATGCATAAGATAGCCAAATCAAAAGTCTAAGGAGCTTTCAGAGTCTGTTATTCATCTTGTCAAGTTTATAACTTTTAATTACAGTCTCAATTAGTTGATGTGAAATTAGTTATGGTTTCTTTGGTATCTTTTGAGGTTAAAGTTTAATTTGGTAGTTTTTTTTTTTTTTTTGTTGTTGTAGATTAGGATCATAAAAATGTAATAACTTTTCATGTGAATTATTTGTTTTCTTATTTAGTTTTCTAATTTCAAACAAAAAAATATTTGTTTCAAAAATTTATCAAAATAAATAAGATATATATGGCATTCAAGGGTTTAATAATTAAAACTGTATTTAGAATTAAAGAAAGTTTAATTGTGTAAATAGTGTTGAGAATGTGAAGCTCAATGGTCACATGGCTCTTTGCATTCCCCATCTCTTCGTTTCATACTTGAATAAATGTATAAATAGATGTGTATAGTCATGTACTGAATATCAATTAATAGAAGTGTATTCTTTGCTTGAGAGTGGATGTAGCCTTTATGGTGAACCACTATAAATGTGTTTTGCCTTGTGTCCTTGTGTTGTTTTCTTTCTTTGTTTATGTTGTTTATATATTTTCTCTACTTGTTTTAAATTAACAAATAGTGTACATGTGTATATTATGTTTGATTTTCTTTTTGAAAATGAAAATAATTATGCTAGTTGTAATGTTTATTTTTAAAAAAATCTATCTATCTTCTTATAATTTCAATATCATTTATTCTTAAGTATGTATTTTATACTCATGTGTAATAAGAATAAATAGGCATGGCATGCTTAACCTTAATATTAGTTTTAGGTACTACTTTAATCCCTCTTAATTAGTATGAAGTGTTGGAGTTATCGGTTCAACCACATAAGCCCAACAATTACCTGCATGCCAAACACCTATCACAAATGGAGATCAAGCAAGATAGATTTAATGGACAAGCTAAAAATTGTATTGATGAACAAAAGATTATGATTACAATGAAAGAATGAATCCTTATAAAAAGGATGGTGGAACTCTAGTTCTAAACCCTAGGACAAGATTAATATAGAGCTTGCCAAGTGTCCACATCATAATGAATGGGACATACTACATATAGTTCATCTAATAAAAGAAGAACACTACTAAGTTTATCTTAAGTGTAATAAAGGAATAATGGACCTAATTAGTAATTAATTAAGTGATATCCTAATCACTCTGACACCCCCCCCCTCCCCCCACCTTAAGATTAATTTAGTGAAAAGCTAGAAAGTTGACGACGAGTACATTTATACCCGAATGAAATATTAGTCATGTACAAACCAATGCAATCTCTCACAATCAGCGAAAAGGAGAAAATCTTAGGGGGAAAAACTCCTCTTCAAAACAAAGAAAAAGAAATAAGAAATTATGTGTGTGACTAAGAATGAAGGACTTGACATGTCCTCCCAAGTATTGAATCTATCACATAAGTACAATCAATGTCCCCTCCATAGGAGAGAAAGGAAAAGATGATGTATCCGCTGATAAGGAAGAAAGTCCAATACCAAGAGAAAATGCTCAAAGATGAAAGTTGATTATGATCCAAGAGTGGCAAATAATTTTCTTCCCCTTAGGAAGAGATGGATTCAATGGCCAAGGTAAAAGAAACTCCATGAAATTAGATGGGAGGAAAGGCCTCAATATGTATTCCATAGAAGAATTCTTAATTGTCCACATATCTGAATCAAAGGATGTCAAAACAACCAAAAAATATCTAAACAACTATGAATATGTTTATAGAACAACCTCTAGAGGCATTGATAAAGAGACCATAGGAAAGTTGTTCAATTTCCATCAAAGAGTAAGTGAAGATCCTCAAGAATATCTCTAATGTATAATATGTAACTAAACAAATAAACCTACATTATCTAACAAGAAGTCATCTCACAATGCTAAATCTAGAAAGGAACTATCAACCTACCAAGCTAAAGAAAACTTTGAGGAAGTAGGAGGTAGAGGAGGCTCAACACAAGCCCTAGAAACTAGGTTGGGTAATGGAAGCATGTAAAGGTTCAACTGAGAAAACCTCTACTCAGATATACTATCCATTGTAGTGTTAGGATAACCGATGGACAACTGAGAGGGGGGGGGGGGTGGTGAATCAGTTGTCAACATATTATTGCAATCAAATTGCTTTACAACCTTTAACTGAAGCACATAAACATTGAATATTGGAATAGCAGAAATAGATATCGGTAGAAACAAATACCGGTAAGCAATAAAACTTAATAATGAAATAGATAATCAACACAATGCAACCATACCATATAACACCATGATTTGTACGTGGAAAACCATGGTGGGAAGCCTACCCATGGTCAGATGATACTTCTGCAGAAAGTATGTGATATAATGAGGGGTGTGCACATGCAGGAAGACACACTGCTTATACCATACCGATCATTACAAAAGAGTCTCACTAATTATAGAGAGGTTATAACCACCTCAAGATAATTGGACAACAATCCAAAAGAATGAACTACTAGAGATAGCATCTACCATGCCTGATTGGTTAAGCTCAATACCGGGGGCCTTTGACCTCTTACATAAACCCAATTCAATCTTCAATGATCGACCAACTCCTTTGCCTGAATGATATTACATTATTTGCACATTACATTCCTTTTCCCATATCCATGATCTACAATGAGATCTTACATCAATTTATACAAACACTAAGGCTTAAACCAGTTAGGTCGGCCACCTAAAAGATATTACAATAATATCATTACGTCAATCCATATTACAATGATATGCCATGTCATCTTTAGACCAAAACAACATTAACCAATCCATAAATCATCCCGGTAACGTGTAGAAAACACATTAACATGATATCGGTCCATAACCTAGATAGGTATTAGACCTAATCTGGGTCCACCATGCCAAAGTGTTGTCTCCAACCAGTCAAGCCACGATCAAGGATCACCTTCTGCATCCTGAATTTCATCTAGAAGCCGCACCAACACCACTTATGAATCATATCAAAGATTCTGAGTAAAAGCTCTATCTGTAAAACCTTAAACTCTTACCAGTATAGGCTTACTAGAGTGTATGATAGAATTCGATCACCAATTTAATACCAACTAACCAAAACATGCTCCAAGGGCATGTAACACAATACCAAACATACTTCATTGATCCAAACATGTCGGAAGTGTCCAACAAATAGTCCCTTCTATCGGTAACACTAGATCTTCTGTCAGTAACCAAAACCTGTCTGTCGGTAACCAAAACCTGTCTGCCGGTAACCAACCATAACATCTAGTGTTGACATCAATGTAACACATAATCAATTCCTCCATATTTCCAACAATCTCCCCATAATCAATTATTCCATATTGCCAACAATCTCCCCCTTTGGCATTGATGGCAACACTAGATGTGAAAAAGAAAACATCTAAGTGCCAAGAAGTGCCAAACATTTATCATGAAAAACTAACTCCCTCTGAGGAGTGCAGTCCAATTTGAATCTCTCCCATAAACATTATTTTTCACATATAACTCTCCCCCTTTGACATCAATGCCAAAGTTATGACATAGATATCAAAATTCTGTGAGTCTCAAAGCTGACTACTCCCCCTAAGTAGTAGCACCACTACATCAATCAGGAGCAAAGGATAAAGTTGATGATCCATACCGAAATGATGCACTACACTATTAGCTAAGTTTCTCTTGGAGGGGTAGATACCCCTAACCTATCTCTCAAATATTCAAATGATTCTTTAGACATTAGTTTAGTGAATATATCTGCAATCTTCTCTTTAGTGTTCACATAAACCAATTTGACTTCCTTTTCTTCCACCATGTCCTTCAGAAAGTTATACTTTATTAATATGTGCTTAGTCTTAGAGTGAAATACCGGATTCTTAGACATGTCAATAGTTGCAGAGTTATCATAGTAGATAACTACTGGTTCACTATAATTTACCTTGATATGCTTCAACATTTGCTTCATCCACAAGACTTGTGTACAATTAGTTGTTGTTGCAACATATTTAGCTTTTGTAGTAGATAAAGAAGTGCATGAATGTTTTTTACTGATCCATGAAAAAGGTCTCTTTCCAAGAAAGAAAGCTCCACTAGAAGTGCTCTTCCTATCATCAGTATCTCCTACCCAATATGAATTTGTATATACACATAAAGTGAAGTTGTCATCTCTAGAATACCACAAGCCATATTCTGATGTTCCTTGCAAATACCAGAATATCTTCTTTACTGCACATTCATGATTCTCTTTAGGATTACTTTGATATCTTGAAACAATACTTACTGTATTCATAATATATGGTCTAGTCCGACTTAGATATAACAAGCCACCAATCATAGACATATACATTGTTGAATTTACCAGTGCAGGTGTGTCTTTGATAGATAATTTCTCACTTGTCACCATAGGAGTACTTATTGGTTTGGAATTATCCATACCAAACTTCTTCAACAATTTCCTTAGATACTTAGTTTGACAGATAAAAATGCCTTTGTCAATTTCAGTAATCTGCAAACCTCAAAAAAATCTCATTTCACCAATCATGGACATTTCAAATCCATTCTTCATATTCTCCTCCAAAAATAATATCATCAACAAATACTTCAATAATCAGAATATCATCATCAATGATCTTGTAATATAAATTGCTGTCAGCACTACCTTTAGTAAAATCAAGCTTCAAAAGATATTTATCCAGCCTTGTATACCAAGCTCTAGGAGCTTGTTTCAATCCATATAATGCTTTCCTTAACCTACAAACCATATCTTTGTCATATATTAGTAAAAATCCATCAGGCTACTCAATGTATACTTCTTCCTCAAGTTGACCATTCAAAAATGCACATTTAACATCTATTTGATAGACCTTATAATTCTTATATTCTGCATAGGCAAGAAATAGTCTAACAACTTCAATTCTAGCTACAGATGCAAATGTCTCACCATAATCAATTCCTTCCATTTGACAATATTCTTTACAAACTAGTCTTGCCTTGTTTCTTACAACTTGGCCATCCTCATTTAGTTTATTTCTAAGAACCTACTTAGATCCAACAACATTCTTATTTTTAGGCTGGGGAACTAAAGTCCAAGTCTCATTCTTCTCTATCTGATCTAATTCATCTTCCATAGCCTTTAACCAATGTTTATCTTTACAAGATTCAATAACAAATGCTAGTTCAACTTGAGAAATAAGACATACCTCTTCATTTGTCAGTCTCCATCTTGTCATAACTCCCTTGTTCCTATCTCCAATGATTTGATCTTCAGAATGAATCTTACATACCTTGGTGTCTTCTAAACTTCAGATTCACTGTTCTATTCATATGCAGAGTTGAATTTTCTGATTGTACTAGTGTGACTATCTTAGTGTCATGTACTAGTTGAGGCATTGTCAGTTTAGTTATGATCATTTCCACTATTGTTTCCCTATCATATGATATAGATTGATTTCTGTATTGCTCACCCACTTTCACATTTGCACTCTCCACAATTTTCTGCAATCTTTTGTTATAACATCTATATGCTTTGCTCTGATTTGAATATCAAAGAAATATTCCTTCATCACATCTAGGATCAAACTTCCCAATTGAATCATCCCTTTTGATATAACATTTACTTCCAAAAATTCTGAAATATTTAACAGTAGGTGTATGTCCAAACCATAATTCATAAGGAGTCTTACCAGTTTCACCTTTGATATGAACTCTGTTGAATGTGTAGATTGTTGTACTCATTGCTTCTCTCTAGTAGATGTGAGGCAATTTAGCTTCCATCATCATGATTCTTACTGCATCCAAAATGGTTCTATTCTTCCTTTCCACTACTCCATTCTACTGAGGAGTCCGAGGTGCAGATAAATGTCTCCTAATTCCATTTGTCTTATAATAACTATTAAATTCATAAGAAGTGAACTCACCACCTTGATTTGATCTCAGACATTTGATTTTCAATCCAGTTTCAGTTTCTACCTTTGCTTTAAAGATCTTGAATTTCTAAAAAGCTTCAGACTTCTCTCTTAGAAAAGTCACCCATATCATTCTAGAATAATCATCAATTATTAGCATGAAATACCTATCACCTTGAAAGATTTTGGTCCTTGTTGGACCACATAAGTCAATATGAATTAAATCAAACACATCATTAGATTTATTTTGTATGCTCTTAAAAGAAGTTCTATCTTGCTTTCCCAATTGACATTCCTTACATACCAGATTATGAGGCTTCATAATCTTAGGTATATCTCTAACTGCCTTTGTTGAACTGATCTTAACAATAAAATACAAATTAACATGATACAACATCTTATGCCATAGCTAGCTCTCATCAATATGAGCAATCAAACATGTCTTATTACCAATGTTCAGGTGAAAGATATTACCTCTAGTATAAGTACCGGTTGCAATATCTAAACTAGTTTTATTAATGATTTTTCATTTTCTATCTTTTAATTGAATTTGGAATCCTTTTTCCACCAATTGACCAACACTTAAAAGATTATGCTTTAAACCTTCTACATAATAGACATTATCAGTATTATGATTACCATCTAGAGAAATAGTACCTCTACCTTTGATCATACATGCTTTGTCATCTCCAAATCTTACTTGACCACAATTGTATTCTTGCAGGGATAGAAATTTTATTTTATCTCCAATCATATGATGTGAGCATCCACTATCAATTACCTGCATTTATCCTTATCTTCAACTTTTACTGCCAAGGCCTTTCCTTCATTCTTGATAGCCAGTTCTGGTTCATCTTCCTTTAAGGCATAGAACACCCATTCCTTTCCATTGTCAGATCCACTAGCAGAGTCTTCTATCAGTTCACCCTCAGAGTCATTACTTACTCCTTCCTCATCCGCTATGTAGCATTGTTTGCTTTTCTTCAATCTATATCTGTTCTAATTAGGCTTGAATGATTTCTTAACTCTTTCTTCAAATCTTGCATTCCTTTCAGGACATCTAGATGCAAAATTACCAATCTTATTACATGCAAAATATTTAAAAGGTGCTTTTCCTTTATACTTACTTCCTTCTGGTCCTTTAGGTACCCTTCTAGCATATAAGGCTTCAATTTTCTCAAATTCTTCATCCTGTTTCTTCATATCTTCCAATTCTTTTGCATAAAGGGCTTTCCAATCACTCTTGCTGGTAGATGATGATGATGCATGAAAAGAAGGTTCAAACTTTGCAGCTCTAGAAGGTCCAAATTCTTCAAGCTCAAAAGTAGATAATTTCCCAATTAGAATGTCTCTGTTAACTGAAGTGTTTTCCATTGTTCTCAATTCATTAATTGCAGTCGCCTTCATCTTGTAAGCTGGTGGAAGGGCTCTCAAGACTTTGTAAACTATTTTATCTTCACTCAGAGATCCTCCACAACATTAAATTCCCATGACAATCTCATTTACTCTTTCTATAAATGTAGCAATTCTTTCATTGTCATCCATCTTCAAGTTCTCATATCTTACCCGATAACCATCAAGTTTAGCAATTTTGACAGTAGGGTCACCTTCATTCAAAGTTTTCAATTTATCCCACATAACCTTTGTAGATGATTTTTCAGTCAATACCATGATTTGTTGATCAATAAGTGCACACATGAGGGTTTCTCTAGCTCTGCAATCATTCTCAATATTTTTGTCCAAGTCTGTAGGAGAAGGATTGCCAGATGTTGAATCATAAGGTGTATATCCTTTCTTAGTGATCTCCCAAATATCATTGCCAAGACATCTAAGATGAGTCTCCATTTGGATTTTCCATATCTCATAATTTGTTCCATCAAGCTTAGGGATTTCTCTTCTAAAAATAATTGTCAGTGGATTAGTTGCCATAGGATCTACCTCAAGCGGTTAAGCTTCTGCAAAAGAGAACCAAAGCTTTGATACCAATTGTTAGGATAATCGGTGGACAACTGAGAGTGGGGGTGAATCAGTTGTCAACAGATTATTGCAATCAAACCACTTTACAAACTTTAACCGGAGCATATAAACATTGAATACCAGAATAGTAGAAATAGATACTGATAAAAACAAATATTGGTAAGCAATAAAACTTAAGAATGAAATAAATAATCAACACAATTCAACCATACCACATAACACCATGATTTATACATGGAAAACTCGGTAAAGGGAAAAACCATTGTGGGAAGCCTACCCACAGTCAGATGATACTTTTGCAGAAAGTATGTGGTACAATGAGGGGCCTACACATGCAGGAAGGCACACTGCCTAGAGCGTACTTCTCATTACAAAAGAGTCTCACTAACTATGGAGAGGTTATAACCACCTCAAGATAATTGGACAACAATCCAAAAGAATGAATTGCCAGAGATAAAATCTACCATGCCTGATCATAGTCCTGGTTAAGCTCAATACCAGAGACCTTTGACCTCTTACATAAACCCAATTTGATCTTCAATGATCAACCAACTCCTCTAGCTGAATTATATTACATTATTCACACATTACATTCCTTTTCCCATATCCATGATCTACAGTGAGATCTTACATCAATTTATACAAACCCTAAGGCCTAAACCAATTAGGTCAGCCACCTAAAAGATATTACAATAAGATCATTACATACATCCATATTACAATGATATGCCATGTCATCTTTAGACCAAAACAACATTAACCAATCCATAAATCATCCTGGTAACGTGTAGAGAACATGTTAACATGATATCGGTCCATAACCTAGATAGGTACCGGACCTAAGCTGGGTCCACCACGCCAAAGTGATGTCTCCAACCAGTCGAGGCACGACCAAGGAGAACCTTATGCATCTTGAATTCCTTCTAGAAGCCACACCAACACCACTTATGCATCCTATCAAATATTCTCAGTAAAAGCTCTATCGGTAAAACCTTAAACTCTTACCGGTATAGGCTTACTGGAGTGTATGATAGCATCCAATCACCAAGTCAATACCAACTGATTGAAAAATGCTCCAAGGACATGTAACACATAAAACTTAACATACTTCATTGATCCAAACATGTTGGAAGTGTCCAACAGATAGTCCCTTCTGCCGATAATACTAGATCTTTTGTCGATAACCAAAACCTGTTTATCGGCAACGAAAACCTGTCTATTGGTAACCAACCATAATAGCTAGTGTTGACATCAAAGACAAAACATCAATGCAACACATAATCAATTCCTCCATATTGCCAACAATCTCCCCATAATCAATTATTCCATATTGCCAACATCTAGATGTATGAGAGGGGACCAATAAATAGAATTGCAAGCTCATCAAAAGATAAATGAGAGAACTCATAGAATCAAGATGCACATGATCAACATTTACAACTACAATAAGCTCTATATTATGTACATCTTTCATGAGCATTGAATGTGGAGTGAAATCTAATGTCTTACTTCTCCCACTCTAAGTAATCTGGTAGATGGAAAGGAGATTGGAAGATAATGAAGGGATACAAAGTACATTATTGAATAAGCCATCATCAACCTCTATAGACCCTTTCCCACTATTACTCATAAGTACTATTACCTATCAAAATATGTGGCAAATTATAATCCTCAAAAGAAGAGATCATACCCATGGATTATGTCATATGATGAGAGGCTCTTGAATTAAGAAGCCACATTTTGGACTAAATATGTGTTGATGCAAAGAGACTATGGCCCATCATCTTGCCTTCATCATGTTCCATAGAAGTTGACCTTGAATGTGCAAGTATTGAAGTGGTAGAAGGGGATTAGCTAGTTGAAGGCAATTATTATTATTTTTCAGAAGATTCTCCAACTCATATATCTACTTCAAACAAACAAATCGCTCATCATGTCATATCTTGGTGTAATATGTACACTTTTTATTGTTCTTATTTGATGAATACATTTTGGAAAAGGAATAAGAATTTGATGAATCCTATGCATGGGACTCTATAGTTGTTTGAGTAGATTGGGAATATCTATACTTTTATTTCCTTGTATGTTTTCCTATAGATGAATGTGCAACCAAAGCTTGTGATTTGGAACTAGAAAGTGATCAATCCCATTGAACTTGGATTATTCCTATGTTAAGCATTCTCAAAACACTTCAAAAGAAGGAAGAGTGAAGGAATTACTCAAATAATCCATAATGAAATTTTAAAAAATAGAAGAAAGGACCTAAAAGGGGTCTCAAAGCTTTGATAGAATCAGAAAGATGAAATCTTTGTTAGTTAAGCCCCCATTTTTGTATTTCCACCTCCACAAATAGCCAAGATGGATCTAAGAAATAAGTCTATGCTCTGAACCTTAAGTGTGTTGAATATTGTGGTGAGTGATAAGATGCATAAACAAAAACAAGCCCAATACTCAAGTGTATTAGAATGAACCCTAGATGTGGCAATCAAAGGGTAATGCATAAATCAACTCAAGAATGCATGAATCACATAAATAAATATGAGTAAAGGATATATATCAAATCTAAACCTCAAATACATAAATATAAGAAGAACATAAAATCATACCAATCCCTAAAGAATAGGTACAATCCAATCATCAAGCAATGATTCCCTATCATCCTCCAACATTCCTTGAAGCTTCCATCATGATGAATGATTATTGGTGAAGACATGACGTTGCTAATTATTCCTTAAATTTGCAAACATGTAGACTCAAATTTGGAAAATCCCTCACATCATAAGGTTGTCATAACATGTACTCTCAATGTATCTCCAAATGAGGAAAGGTAACTTGCTTATATATGAGTTACAAACTTAATATTGATAAAAATCCAACATGATTAAATATAAAATAAGGTATTTTGAAGTTTAAAATATGATAGGACCCATGTTCTTGAGTTGGGGCTTCAATTTAAGAATAGAAATGGTCCTAAAAATTCCTAGGGGAGTGGAAACCTAAAGCAAGTGCTAAGGATAGAGTGAAATTAGACTCACAATTAAAGGAGTACAATTTGTGATACTATAAGGGTTCAAGGTATAAGGTTTATAGTATATGGATTACCTAGTTTGAGGGTATAAGGTAATCATTTGAGGGAGTAGGCTTTAGGGTTGAGGGTATTGGATTTATGGTTGAAGGCATAAGCTATAAGCTTTAGGGTTGAGGGTATAGAATATAAGGTTTGGGGTTGAGTTTATTTGGCATAGAATCAATGGTATAGGATTAATATTTGAAGGTATAAGGTATAGTTTTGAGGGTGTAGGGTTTGTGATTAAGTGTATAAGGTATAGGATTGGGGTTTCAAAGAGATGAAAGGAGGAATGGATGGAGAGGTATAAAGGGGGAGAGATAAGGAGAGATATAGATAGAGAAAAGTGGAGAGGGAAGGAGAGTGAGAGATAGAGAGAGAGGATGGGAGTGATATGTGTTGGCAACAATAATGAAGGAAAATTGAGAAGGGGGGTGATTCAGTTTTCACCAGATTATCAAACTTAACCTTAAGTGAAAATCTAATAAATTATAGCAACAACAAAGATAAGAAAATTGATAGCACAACACACAACACCAATATTTTGACGTGGAAAACTTGGTTAAGAGAAAAACCACAGTGGGAACCTACCTATAATAAGATGATACTCTATAGTAGTATGTGTAAATATTACAATGGGAAATGCACCTACATTCAGGCTCACTTCCTAGATCTCACTGCACAAAATATAATAACCTGGAAGGATACAACCCTTAAGGAATTCTCACTGACTTACAACAAGATACAAACTACAATCCGGAAGGAATGAACTATAATAATAGCATTTACTAATGCTTGATGATAGCTTCGATTAAGCACATATGTCTACTCTGCAACCCTCCAAAAATATTATTAATCAAACTACCAAAGGATGGATTCCATTATTTGCTCATACACCACTCTTTGATAATGTAGACATAATATCATTACCCAAATTGCATAACTTTATCACCAATTTATACAATTCATTAACCTTGACTACAAGGTCGGCTAAACCCTCATCTCACAATTATTAAATCATATCACATGATACAAAGATAGACTACTGGACAAATAAAATGATATACATGACATAACATGGACCTAAAATAAATCTCCAAACATGCAACACCACTAGAAATCTTGCCAAGATCAACCGCAACACGCTACACCACCAAGAATACTGCATAACACGAAGAACAACATTGGATCATGAAAACTACCAAAAACTTGCACACCGATCAATGTGGATCATCAAAAAAAATAGGACATAATTAAGAAACACCAGCAAGCACGTTAGAATCATCAGTAATAGTCATACCAATAGCACTTATCAAATATTCATCAATCAACATCTAAACCTCAAGAATACTCAAACAACAACAACCGTCACGAAAAAAGATAACCTATGGAGCACCAAATCATGAACCATCTGAAATGAAGACAAACAAGAACATCTAAAAAAATCTCCCAAAATATTAGCTCAGGATCTGATCACACCATAATATATCGAAGGAAATACCAAACTCTACAAAGTGTTGATTAGAAAAGCCAAACTGCAAACCGAATCATATGATATGATCAATTAAGCTTCCCGAATCATTGAAACCAATACAAAAAGATGTTATGATGCTAGAAATACTACATACACCAAACCAAGATCATAATAACTCAATCTGCAATCACCAGAGCAATTAATCATAGGAATATGTTGACATCAATGACAAAAACATATTCTAACAGTAGAAATGTCCAACAATCTCCCCCTTTGGCATTGATGGAAACATATGAATGTGAAAAACAATCAATGCAAAGAAAGAAAACATCTCCAACAAACTCCCCCTAAGATCAGGCAGATAAAATATTTTTTCACATGCTTCTCTCCCACTTTGACATCAATGACAAAGGTCTTAAAAATAGAAAACCAAACTCACCCCTTTAAACAAATCATGATTCTCTCTAAAACATATAACTAGTCTAGCCATAGACCAACTACTCCACTAGAGGAGCAGCATAAACTCAACAATCCAAAAAAAATATAAGACTATGAAGCTCATCAGATTGATGCAATTCAATGCATCTAATTCCCATCAGGTTGTGTAGATAGACAAATATGTCTATAGGCAAAGTGATAGTTCTAATACTTAATATAAGTACAGATCCAATAGCCAACAAGATGAGAGGGGGGGGGGGGTTGAATCATACAAACTCAATCATCCATAAAAACATCAGATTCAACCTCGGTAACATATATATCAGTCATATATCCAAAACTATCAAACACGCAAACTCAAAAGCATATGAACAATATAAACCTCATAACACCAGATTTAACGTTGAAACCCAAATAGGGAGAAACCACTATGGGATTTTAGACCCACTAAGAAATATACTCTTCTAGAGTATGCTCAATTAAAATCAAATCCTGTTAAAGATTATAAACACATTGCTAGATGTGACCTGGTTAAAGGATTTCCCTCGGATCTGTTAGGATCTTCACTTTGTTAGAAGTGACCTTGTCAAAGGATTTCAAACACTAAATCAGAATGTCACCTTGCTAGAGGATTTACATATAAGACTATTAAGTCCACTCGATTAAGAGATTTTCTGTCACTTTCACAAAATAACAGTGATAAAAATCTATCTACAACTTCACATCTAAAATGCTAAAGCAGATTCCTATTTGTTCAATACAATCTAGACATAGAACTAATCTTGTCTATTTGTTGGGCTTCTATACTTTGTTATTCTAATAGGTCTTCAAGCTTCTATGCTCGGTAATCACTATGTAGAATCCCTGTGCATACACTTGCCCGCATACATTGTTTATCAACAGTTTCCTATTTATAAACAATTAGGTAACCGCTTAATCTCCTTGATCACATTTCCCATGATCAATCATAGCCATCAGATCTTCAATCTTGTCCAAGTTTAATGCATCTTTCAATCTGAAAATGTTTTACACCACCTTGGAACTTGCATAATAGTCTTGGAACTTGTGCCAGGGTATTGTGGTTCAATCTAAGCTGTAGATCTTCATGCCGACTTTCTATTTCCTTAGATTCGTTAACAAACTTCTTCCATGACTTACCAATCATTGATCCACTCTAGCTCATCAGCTTCTTTCATTAAATACCACATGCAAACATTTAATGCATTCTGATATAGCTCGGTTACAACTTGATAACAACTCAATGAATACTAAACTTCACTCGGTAGACATTCCGCCTTCATTAACCGATAGTGATAACCTTAGGGTTTACTGACTAGGTTCGTTAGGGTTTACCGACTAGGTTCCTTGGTTGATAACATAGTATAGTATTAACATTTACATTTTACAACATATGTATGATGTTAAAACAATCTAAAACATCAGTATCTCATCATTGTCTGAATCGGTAGTAGTTGCCCATTGAATACCTTATTCATCCCTTTATTCGTCATATTCTTTCCTGTGTCTTTTACCGACTTCTTCATATCATACTTCTCAAGATATGGCAACATCATACTAAATTAGAAAATCAATTTCTTGACATCAATGACAAAATAATAATATCAAGATAGTAAAACATCTTTAATTAGTTATGTCCATAATCATCAACAACCTTCTCAATATCTTTAAGAAATGCCAACAATCTTTCATTGTCTGTTATAATGCAATATTGCCAACAATCTCCCCCTTTGGCATTGATGGCAAAACCAATTGATTTGACCTTAGTAGATTCAGATTGTTGTGATTCTAAAATGATAAAATGCTCTCCCCCATACATTAGACTTCTCCTGTTTTCTCAGTCTTCTTTCCAATCTGTAGTCTGCTCAATTTTCTCTTAGTCTTCTCTTGATAGGTCTTCTCCCCCATATTGGTATTCTCCCCCTTTGACAACAATGCCAAAAAGAAAAAAACTAAAACATAATTTTTTTCGGTAAGACGTTATTTCCTGCTATTATGTATCAACTGAGTTTCGGTCAGAGCATTTGTCTTCAATTCCTGTTCCCTATAATATTCTCTATATTAATTCCAGTATTAATTTCACTGAACTCGATCAGTGAGTAGAAGATAGGGGTAGGACCCCTAACTTGCTTCTGAGATATTCAAAAGTGTCCTTTGGTAGTGGCTTGGTGAAGATATCTACTATTTACTCCTTTGTGCTAACATATTCCAATACCACTTTCTTCTCTTGAGCTTCTTCTCTAAGATAATGATATTTGATAGATATGTGCTTTGTCTTAGAGTGCATAATAGGATTCTTTGAAATATTAATGGCACTAGTATTGTCACAGAATATAGTTGTTGGCTTGGTAACTTTCTCATTTATACCTTCCAACAGTTGTTTGATCCATGCAATGTTGGTACAATTCAGTGCTGCAACAACGTATTCAGCTTCTGTTGTTGACTGTGAAACACATCCTTGTTTCTTGCTAAGCCAACTCACTAGTCTTTCTCCTAAAAGGAAAGCTCCACCACTTGTGCTTTTTCTGTCATCAATGTTGCCTGCCCAATAAGCATCAGTATAAACTATTAAATCAAAATCATTTCCTTTCTGATATACTAAGCCATAATCCTCTGTGCCTTTCAACTATCTAAAAATTCTTTTGATTGTTGTCATGTGTGTTTCCTTAGGATCTGCAAAGAATCTTGCAACTATACCTACTGCATGTGCTAAGTCTGGTCTGCTATGAACAACATATTGTAGCTTTCGAATCATGGATCGGTAGAGTGTCTCATCAATAGATGTAGATTCATCATTCTTTGATAATTTACAGTTGGTAGTCATAGGAGTACTTACTGGTTTTGAACCATCCATTTCAAATTTCTTCAAGATTTCCTTTATGTATTTGGATTGAGTAATGAAAATCTCATTTTCCATTTGCAGTATCTGTAAACCTATAAAATACTTTATCTCATTGATTAATGACATCTCAAATTCTTTGCTCATTTCATTTCCAAAGTTCTTGCATAAACAGTCACTTCCACAAAATATAATATCATCAACAAATATGGCTAAGATCAATATTCCATTTTCATCATTCTTCATGTACATGTTGTTGTTCTCGCTTGTCCTTATAAAACCAATCTTAATCAAATAAGAGTGCAATCTTTCATACCATGCTCTTGGTGCTTGTTTCAAACCATATAAAGCTTTGATCAATTTACATACCTGATCTTTATTATTGTCTTCAACAAATCCTTCAGGTTGCTCAATGAAAACTTCTTCTTCTAATATTCCATTCAGAAATGCAGATTTGACATCCATTTGATATACCTTGAAGCTCTTGAAAGCAGCATAGGCCAACAATGTTCTTACTCCTTCAAGTCTAGCAACAGGTGCAAAAGTTTCACCATAATCAATTCCTTCTTCTTGTGCATAACCTTTGCAAACTAATCTTGCTTTGTTTTGAATGACTTCCCCTTTTTCATTTAGCTTGTTTCTGAAAATCCACTTTGTACCGATTACATTTTTGTCCTTCGGTCTTGGGATTAGTGTCCATGTGTCATTCTTCTTGATTTGATCATTCTCTTCTGTCATAACATTTACCCAATCTTCCCTGTTAAATGCCTCTTTTACTATTCTTGGTTCAAATTCAGATATCAAGTATGTGTTCTATCTCAGTTTGTTCCTTGTCATCACTGGATCATCCTTATCTCCTATAATCTGACTTGGTGCATGATGTCTTCTGACATACTTGGCTAATATAGGCTTGTTAGGCTCTGTATGATCTTCTTCATCACTCGGTAACTAGATATTTTCTTCATTTTCTTCAACATTTTTCTCAGTAGGACTTCTCAGTTGCACATAGACAAATTCATCATAGTCTTTTGGATCTTTGAAATTTTCTTCATCATTTCTTTCTGCAAATTCATCAATTTTCACATTTGCACTTTCTTTCTTCAATTGAACTTGGTTCAAGGTGTAAACAGTTGTGCTTATTGCTTCTCTCCAAAATGTTTGTGGCACCTTCTTTTCAATCATCAATATTCTAGCACAATCCACAATAGATCTATTTCTTCTTTCAGCTATTCCATTATGTTGTGGAGTCCTCAGTGTAGAGACTTGTCTTTTAATACCATGATCATTGCAGAATAAGTTGAATTCATCAAATGTGAACTCTCCTCCTCTATCTAATCTAAGACATTTTAGTTGTCTTCCTATTTCATTTTCAACTCTTGCCTTGTACCATTTAAACATTTGAAAAGATTCTGATTTTTCTTTTAAAAACATTACTGACATCATCCTTGAATAGTCATCCACAAATAATATGAAATATTTATCACCAGAATAACTTTGAACTTTCATAGGACCACAAAGATCAGTGTGCACTAGAACTAAAATTCCCTTAGAAGTGTAAGACTTACTTGTAAAGCTTGATCTTGTCATCTTACCCATCTGGCATCCTCGGCACATAGCATTCTCAGGTTTTACAAGACTTGGTAGACCTCTTACTTTGTGCTTCTTACTTATTTTGATCAGATTATCAAAATTTACATGACAAAACCTCTTATGCCATAGCTAGGTATCATCAATTTTTGCATGCAAACACTTATTCTGAGTTGAGTCAAGGTGAAATGTATTACCTTTTGTTTGTGTCCTGGTAGCAGTTAACTTTCCATTCTTGTCATGAACTTTGACAATTCCTTTTTGAAATTTTATTCGGTAACCTGTGTTGTTTAGCTATGCTACACTCAACAAATTGTATTTCAAACCTTCAACCCAATAAACATCATTGCATCTTGCATTATCAAGAAGTGTTATAGATCCTTTAGCTCTTACTGGACATGGTGCATCATTACCAAATCTAACATAGCCTCCATCATAATCTTCTAACATAACAAACTTGTGTTTATCTCCTATCATATGATGTGAGCATCCACTATCTATAATCCAAGAATCATTAGTGTTTATGTGAGATATTAGGTCTTTTTCTTCATACCTTTCTTCATCCGATCCGTCCTTGATAGACACATAAACAAATTCCTCTGTATCTATCTCATCTAATTTATCATCGTTAGATTCCTCATCAACTATTAAGCATGTCTTTCTATCTCTTCTTCTAAAGTCTCAGTGTCCTTTGTAATGGTTATCTTTCTATCTGTCATCTCGGTAATCTCTCTTTTCAATAAAATCTTTGTCAGGACAGTTAGAAGCCATATGTCCAATCTTATCACAATTGAAACATTTCAAATGTAGTTTTCCTTTATACTTGCCTTTGCCTCTTGGTAACCTTTTGGCTAATAGTGCTTCAAACTCTTCTTGCTTTCTGATTTCCTCATATAGTTTGTGTACTTCTTCCATGTTCTTCTGAAATATTTCACTTGCTCCACTATGATTTCCTTCAGAGTACTTATACTTTCTTTCATTTTAATCATTAGATTCATCAAGATGAAAAGAACTAAATGCAGATTCAACTTTATTTACCAAAGATCCATTGTTATCAAAATTACTTAAATCAAATGCATGTAGCTTACCAATAGTAGCATCCAAAGAAACTGGCATATTAGTTACATACCTCAATTCATTGATTGCTGAGACTCGGATTGCATAAGTTGGTAGAAGGGTTCTTAACAACTTACTTGTTATATCCTTTTCTTCAATAGTTCCACCTGCTCCTTTGATTTGATTGACAATCTCCTTTAGTCTTGTATTGTACTGAGTTATATTCTTACCTTCATTCATCCTCATAGATTCAAGTTGTCCTCTCAAACTGTCTACTTTTTCTCTTTGAACATGTTCATCTCCTCCATATACTAATATGAGCTTATCCCACATTGCCTTTGCATCACTGCAGCCTTCTAGCTCATTAAACTCTGAATCAGTAAATCCAGATGTTATTTCAATCATTGCTTGAATATGTTCTTGCTTCGCCTTTATCTCTTCCATAGTCAATGGATAAGTGCTCAGTGTGACAAATCATTCTCTAGATAGTATACAACATATTCTCCAACTCCTGATAGATGTAGCTTCATCCTTTTCTGCCATGTAGAGAAACTTGACTTGTTCAGCTTCAGTGCATCCCTCTTATACATCTTTGGATCTTTAACTCAAGTGCCTTTAAACTTTCCTTCTGGAGTCTAAAGCTCTGATACCAATTGATAGTTCTGATACTTAATATAAGTATAGATCCAACAGCCAACAAGATGAGAGGGGGGGCTGAATCATAAAAACTTAATCATCCATAACAACATCAGATTCAACCTCGGTAACATATATATCAGTCATATATCCAAAATTGTCAAACATGCAAACTCAAAAGCATATGAACAATATAAACCTCATAACACTAGATTTAACGTGGAAACCCAAATAGGGAAAAACCATTATGGGATTTTAGACCCACTAAGAAATATACCCTTCTAGAGTATGCTCGGTTAAAAGTAAGTCCCATTAAAGATTACAAACACATTGCTAGATGTGACCCAGTTAAGGGATTTCCCTCAGATCTGTTAGGATCTTCACTTTGTTAGAAGTGACCTTGTCAAAGGATTTCAAACACTCAATCAGAATGTCACCTTGCTAGAGGATTTACATATAAGACTATTAAGTCCACTCGGTTAAGAGATTTTCTATCACTTTCACAAAATAATAGTAATAAAAATCTATCTGCAACTTCACATCTAAAATGCTAAAGAAGATTCCTATTTGTTCAATACAATCTAGACATAGAACTAATCTTGTCTATTTGCTGGGCTTCTATACTCTATTATTCTAACAGGTCTTCAAGCTTCTGGGCTTAGTAATCACTATGTAGCATCCCTATGCATACACTTGCCCACATACATTGTTTATCAACAGTTTCCTATTTATAAACAATTAGGTAACCACTTAATCTCCTTGATCACATTTCCCATGATCAATCATAGCCATCAGATCTTGAATCTTGTCCAGGTTCAATGCATCTTTCAATCTGAAAATGTTTTACCCTGCCATGGAACTTGCATAATAGTCTTGGAACTTGTGCTAGGGTATTGTGGTTCAATCTGAGTTGTAGCTCTTCATGTCGACTTTCTACTACCTTAGATTCGTTAACAAACTTCTTCCATGACTTACCAATCATTGATCTGCTCTAGCTCATCAGCTTCTTTCATTAAATACCGCATGCAAACATTTAATACATTCTAATATAGCTTAGTTACAACTTGGTAACAACTCGGTGAATACTAAACTTCACTCGGTAGACATTCCGCCTTCATTAACCGATAGAGATAACCTTAGGGTTTACCGACTAGGTTCCTTAGGGTTAACCGACTAGGTTCCTTGGTTGATAACATAGTATAGTATTAACCTTTACATTTTACAACATATGTATGATGTTAAAACAATATAAAACATCATGATCTCATGGTTGTCTGAATTGGTAGTAGTTGCCCATTGAATACCTTATTCATCCCTTTATTCATCATATTCTTTCCTGTGTCTTTTACCGACTTCTTCATATCATACTTCTCAAGATATGGCAACATCATACTGAATTAGAAAATCAATTTCTTGACATCAATGACAAAATAATAATATCAAGATAGTAAAACATCTTTAATCAGTTATGTCCATAATCATCAACAACCTTCTCAATATCTTTAAGAAATGCCAACAATCTTTCATTGTCTGTTATAATGCAATATTGCCAACACAAAGGCTTAGCAAAAATATCAGCAATTTGTTCCATTGTAGACATATTCTAGTTTCACTTCCTCTTCTCTGACTTTTTCTCTCAAGAAATGATACTTGATTGATACATGTTTAGTCTTTGAATGTTCCACTAAGTTCTTTGACATATTAATAGCACTGGAATTGTCATAGTATATGGCATTTGGCTCATCATAGATAACTCTGCTTCAACATTTGCTTCATATAAACTACCTGAGTACAGTTACTAGCGGCATGAATGTACTCAACTTCAGCAATAGATAGGGAAATTGAATCTTGTTTCTTACGTGCCCATGAAACCAATTTCTTACCCAAAAAGAATGCACCACCAGAGGTACTCTTTCAATAATCACAATCACCAACCCAATCAGCATCAATATAAGCACATAACATGAAATCATCATTTCTCAGATACCACAAACCACAATCTGCAATTCCTTTCAGATATTTGAATATCCTCTTTACAACAGTGACATGACTCTCTTTCAGATCAGCTTTATATCTAGTAGCCATGCACACAACATGCATAATGTCATGTCTAGTCTGAGTTAGGTATAGCAATCCAAGAACCATAGATCTGTACAAGGTTATGTTCCAAAGATTTTAAAATATCTCATAGTAGGAACATGACCAAACCATAGCTCATAAGGAGTCTTATAAGTATCACCTTTAATATGAACTTGGTTGAATGTGTAAACAACAGTGCTAACAACTTTTCTCCAATAGATCTTTGGAACATTCCCTTCAGTCAACATATTCCTTGTAACATCCAAAATAGTCTTGTTCTTTCTTTCAACAACTCCATTCTTTTGTGGGGTTCTGGGAGTAGATAATTGTCTTCTAATTCTATGCTTCTCACAGAATGAATCAAACTCACCAGAACAAAATTCTCCTCCTCTGTCAGATCTCAGACATTTCACCTTCAATCCTATCTCAGTCTCAACCTTTTCTTTGAATATCTTGAATTTATCTAATGCTTCTGATTTCTCCTTCAAAAAGACAGCCCACATCATTCTGAAATAATCATCAATCAGTAACATAAAATATATGTCACCCTACACACTCTTGATATTTGTAGGTCCACACAGGTCAGTATGCACAAGATCTAGCAATCCATCAGATGTATATTTCTTACTCTTGAAAGAAATTATTGTTTTCTTTCCCATTTTACATTCCTTACATATTGGATTAGTAGGCTTGACAATTTTAGCCAAATCACTAACAACTTGTATAGAACTGATCTTAATCATTGAATTAAAATCAACATGACATATTCTCCTATGCCACAACCAACTTTCATCAATTTGAGCAATCATACAACTTTTCTCACCAGCATTCAAATGAAAGATATGGGTATGTGCAGGATCATGGTGTGCCAAAACAAACCCTTAGGGAGAGAGAGAGAGAGAGAGAGAGAGAGAGAGAGAGAGAGAGAGAGAGAGGATGGAGAGAGAGAGAGAGAGAGAGAGAGATTAGAGGAGAGGGTGTGTGTGAGAGAGAGAGAGAGATAGAGAGAGATAAAGATATTAGGGAAGAGGGAGAGAGAGCTTAGGAGAGAGAGAGGGGGGATATAGAGATATTAGGGGAGAGGGAGGGGGGATAGAGAGATTAGGGGAGAGACAGGAGAGAGAGAGGGAGGGGAAGGGAGAGAGAGATAGAGAGAGGGAGGGGGAAAGGGTCATATTGTGTCCTTTGACCCATTAGAACACAGTATGACCCCTTAGGTGTCAAATTTTTGTAATCAATATTGGCACTGCTTTTTATATTGTAATAATGGTTCATCTTGCCACCTTATGACACCATATGGTGTCATTAGAGGTCATATGGTGTCCTAAGGAGTCATGGGATACCATATGACCCCTAAGGACAACATATGACCTCATATGACACTATATTGGGTGATTATGAGTCCTATGGTGTCCTAAGGGGTCATATTGTGTCCTATGACCCCTTAGGACACCATATGACCCCTTACGACACCAAATTATGTCGTTATGGGTCATATTGTGTCATATGACCCCGTTAAGACACCATATGAACCCTTAGGACAAAATATGACCCTTTACAAATCTATACAGTGTCGTTATGGGTCATATGACCCCTTATGACACCATATGGGGTCATTAGGGGTCATATGGTGTCACAAAGGGTTATGGACACCATATTACCCCTAAGGACAATATATGACCCCTTATGCCACCATATTGGGTCATTATGGCTCCTATGGTGTCCTTGATGGTATGATGAAATAATAAGTATCTGGTAGAATAATGAGAGTGGGAGTGAATCAGTATACTGAAAAAATGATACAAAGTTCCCAAACTCAAATTCAATCACACAAAGTAAACATATCTCAGTCAAGATCAATATTCATAAGAATACTTGACATCAACCGGTTTGACTGTTATGACAACTTAATAGAAAACAACTTTAATCTTATAAACATCAACAATACTTAATCGTATCTGAACATATTCATCTCTCAATTCTTCTAGTTACCATGCCTTATCAGAAATTAATCAAATAAACAAATAAGATCATAACCACAAAAGTATTCACCACTTGACAAAAATGTTTATACGTGGAAAACCCAAATAGGTAAAACCCACAATGAGATGAGACTAACAAGGATAGCAATCTGAACTCTTCTGAAGTTCACCCTATTAGGAGCCAAGCTTGTTAAAGCTTTACAATATGTCCTGTTAAGAACTAATTCCGATTTGGAATTTCCCGGTTAAGGGATTTACAAATATGCCTTGATGAAAAGCACAATACCCTATTAGGAGTAACCTCGCTAGAGGATTTAAGAATCTAATTAAATGGACCACCTTGTTAGAGGATTTAATGAGTAACCAAGCTTGTTAGAGCTTACTCAATTAAGGGATTTTACTTCTATTGTAATTGTTAGAAAACAATCGATTTTTTTGATCTGTCTGAATCAAATCCTTTTAAGCTTCAATCTACCTTCACTCAAAGTGCAGATCCATTCACTAGTTAGGCAACTACACACTCAATAGGTTTCTGCAAATTTTGCCAACAACTTTTATAAACAATTTCATCAATCTTAAATACAAACCAGTTAGGTCGGTAACACAACAAAAACCTAATTCTCATCATCGAGATTACAAACAAGTCGATACAATCTTGATCGTTAGAAATCATGACAATCCCTTCACATTCTTCAAGAAAATTCCAATTGCTCCATGATCACCACTCCATCGGACTTTGTAACTCATCATGCATTGTGCATCAGATGGAATCCACTTTGCTCCTTCCCTATACATCAAACAAACACACCAAAACACTTTGAACTTATCCTCATACAATGATCACATGTTTCTCCATCATTACCACTCATTAGATAATAAACCAACAAAATTGATCAGTTAGGGTTTAACAAATGATAGGGTTTACCGGGGTAAGTGCACAAAGATGGTGGTCAAAAAGGGGGGTATAAGTGAACACTTTTTTTCTAAATTCAGGTGAACCTGAACTTGGAGGCAAAATTTGAAAGTCATCCATTCAAGATATGAAGATAATCAAAGAAAAAATATTGTATTACTTTGAATTTAGTTTCCAAACTAATAAACTTTTTCAAAATTGGATAAGATTAAGGGAGTCAAATCTTGCACGGACGAAAAACCGACCCTATTTTTTTTAGAAAAAATGTAACATAGTGTCTGATGTGCGCATCAAAAAAGTCATAGTTAGATTTAGTATTTTGACAAATCCTTTTGCAGAAAGATAGTTAAAAGTGAGCACTAGAAGATGCGTATTTTTTTGTAATTTTTTGTTGAGTATTTTTTTTAAATGATTTTTCCAATCGAGCACATTTTGAAAATTAGGTACCTGTTCGTGCACAAAGCATAAGTTGCACTAAAAATATTGAAAATGCAATTTTTTTTTAAATTGTAAATAATCAAGTGCACTACAATAATATATAAAGTTTCTTAAATTTGGATAGGTATATCAAAAATTTAAAAAATGGTGCATGTATGTCTGTGAGAACTATGGAGACACTGGTAAAAGAAATTCAATAATAATATGTTATTGTTGTTCAAATTTTTTTTAAATTATATGGTTAGAAAGATTAGAAGATGGGTGAAAATATGGTGGTAATTTTAGAAATACCCACTTGATGAAGTGTAAACCTAATGATGACAAAGTCAAGAAACCAAGTTGATAAAATAAAACATGTCAAAAAGGAGGGAAATGGAGGGAAACCAAACTTCCAAACCATAACTTTGTCATCCAGGCCTGTTTCCAAGCCTAAACAGTCAAAAGCGTGTATGAGGTACCTATGGTATAAAAAATGTGTACGGGGTACTTATGGTGTAAGAAGCGCGTACACTCTATCTTAACTATAAAAAGCGCGTACGCACTTTTTATGTTTAAATTTTTGGAGTGTGTATAGTCTGATATTATATATATAATGTGTATATACATATAATATATAATTTATATATTATATAAAAATATATAATATATAATATTTATATATATATGTATATAATAATATATAATTTATAATGATATATAATATATTAAGTATATATATACACACATATGTGTGAATGTATGTGTATTTTCTCCATCTCTCCCCCTCTCAAGCACATACAAGGTGCCTCTCTCTCTCTCTCTCTCTCCCTCTCCCTCTCTCTCTCTCCCTCTCCCTCTCTCTCTCCCCCTCTCTCTCCCTCTCCCCCCTCTCTCACTCCCTCTCCCTCTCTCCTCTTCTCCCTTCCTCCATACCCTCTCTCTCTCTCTCTCTCTCTCTCTCTCTCTCTCTCTCTCTCCTCCTCCCAATATATCTTCTTTCTATTTTCATATAGATGAGGTGATAAGAAGATCAACAAGGTGGTTGTTTTTTTTGTTTTTTTAAAGATAGGATATAAAGTAGAATGTTTGAAGAAGATGAATGTATTGGTTTCTTTAGATCATGTGGATGTATTGGTTGGATAATCTTTATGGGTTGTATGGTGTACTAGGGGGTCATATGGTGTCTTATGACCCCTTAGGACTCCATATGACCCCTTAGGTGTTGTTATGGGTCATATGGTGTCATAAGGGGTCATATGGTGTTCTATGATCCCTTAGGACACCATATGACCTCTTAGGACTCCATATGGTGTCGTTATGGTGTCCTAAAGGGTCATATGGTGTTCTATGACCCCTTAGGACACCATATGATCCCTTAGGTGTCATTAGAGGTCATATTGTTTCCTAAGAGGTCATATGGTGTCCTATGACCCCTTAGGACACCATATAACCCCTTAAGACACCATACGACCCATAATGACACTATATGGTGTCCTAAGGAGTTATAGGATGCCATATGACCCCTCAGGACACCATATGACCCATAACAACACCATATGGTGTCCTAAAGGGTCATCTGGTGTTCTATGACCCCTTAGGACACTATTTGGTGTCATTATAGGTCTTATGGTGTGCTAAGGGATCATATAGTGTCCTATGACCCCTTAGATGTTGTTAGGGGTTATATTATGATCTAAGGGTCATATGGTGTTCGATGACCCCTTAGGTCATCATATGGTGTTGTTATGTGTCTTATGGTGTCCTATGACCCCTTAGGACACCATATAGTGTCGTTAGGGGTCATATGGTGTCATTATGGGTTGTACGGTGTCCTAAGAGGTCATATAGTGTTATATGACCCCTTAGGACACCATTTGGTGTCATTATGGGTCTTATGGTGTGCTAAGGGGTCATATGGTGTCCTATGACCCCTTAGGACTCCATATGACCTCTTATGTGTCATTATGGGTTATATGGTGTCCTAAGGAGTCATATGGTGTCCTATGACCCCTTACGACACATGCATGGATCCCTAGGATACCATATGACCCCTAAGAATACCATATGACATGAAAAAACACAAAATGGTGTCCTCCAAGTTCAGGTTCTCCTACGACCCCTTAGGACTCCATATGGTGTCATTATGGGTCGTATCATGTCCAAATAGGTCATATAGTGTTCTATAACCCCTTAGGACACCATTTGGTGTCATTATGGGTCCTATGGTGTGCTAAGGGGTCATATGGTATCATATGGTATCATATGACCCTATAGGACTCCATATGACCTCTTATGTGTCGTTATGGGTCATATGGTGTTGTAAGGAGTCATATGGTGTCCTATGACCCCTTAGGACACATGCATGGATCCCTAGGATACCATATGAACCCTAAGAATACCATATGACCTTAGAGAGGGAGAGAGGGGGAGGAGAGGGAGGGAATGGGAGAGAGATACACCTAAGAGAGGAGTAGAGTGAGATAGAGAGATAGAGACTGAGAGGGAGAGACAAGAGATAAATGAGAGAGAGAGGGGGGGAGACAAAAATAAATGAGAGAGAGAGAGAGAGAGAGAGAGAGGGTGAGAGAGAGGGTGAGAGAGAGATAGGGAGGGGGGGAGATATAGAGAGATCTAAGAGGTGGATAGAGGGATTGGGAGAGAAAGAGAGACCTTAGAGGTGGAGGGAGGGAAGGTGAGAGAGAGAAAGAGAGGGTGAGAGATAGAGAGTCTGAGTGAAAGGGAGGAAGGGATGGAAGGAGAGCACAAGACACTAGAGAGAGAGGTGCAAAGAGAGGGAGAGAGGGAGGGGGGTGAGAGAGGGAGAGAATGAGAAAGATATACACCTGAGAGAAGGAGAGAGTGAGATACAGAGAAAGAGGATGAGAGGGAGAGGCTTCAGAGAGAGAGAGAGAGAGAGACTTAAGTGAAAAATATAAATGGAGGGGAGGAGGTAGGGAGAAAGTTGGAAAGAGATACACTTGACAAAGGAGGAGAGTGAGATAGAGAGATAGAGGAAAAGAGGGAGAGACTTGAGAGAGAGAGAGGTAGCCAGAGACTTGATAGAGCGAAGGAGAGAGATTTGAGAGAAAGAGAAATGGAGTGAGAGGGGGAGAGAGAAAGAGAGTTAGAGGGAAAGAAATACTTGACAAATGAAGAGAAAGGGAGGGAGAGGGAGAGGGATAGAATGAGAGAGAGAGAGACACTGAAGAGAGGGGAGAGAGTGAGAGATAGAGATATTTGAGAGAGGGAGAGAAAGAGAGGGATAGATCAAAGAGAGAAAGAGGGTGAGGGAGATGAGAAAGAGAGGGAGGGATACCCAAGAGAGGGAAGAAAGTAGAGAGGAAGATGCGTAATAGACAAAAAGGTAGGGGTTAAAGAAGAGAGAGGGGGAATGTAGTGAAGAGACTAGAGAGATAATGCTGATATAAGCATGTTCATTACTTAAATTTGACTAAGTCTGAAATTTATAAGAATACTCAAAAAACTAGAATCTACATTATAACTCTTAGAGATCTGGAACCACTCTCAAACATCCTAACAATATATACATAAAATATAACCTAAAGTATATATCCTACCAAAAAACCTAATGGAATGCTAAATGAATTGCATTTTAATGACAGACAAATGTGTACGTGGTTTAAAAACTAAAATCACATACGGGATTTTTAGTTTCTAAACCGCGTACGCGGTTTTAGTTTTTAAACCGTGTACAGGATCCTTAGTTTCTAAACTGCATATGCGGTTTTAGTTTTTAAACTGTGTACATGGTTAGTATACTTTAAACCCCATACGCAGTTTATGTAATGCCTTGCCAGGAAACCTCGAAGGGATTAAGCCATAACACAAGAATAGAGTCCAATACTTTTTTTTTAAAAGATAAACACAACATTAAGATACGAGATATCAAAATTCAAATTACATAGCGGAAGACATCAACTAACACCTACAGGGTTTCCCAATGTGATTACTTAATTCTACAATTCACTTAACTCACACTAATAAATCCAATAAGCGGATTATCTTATAACAAGATAATTCTTAAACAAGGATAATTTCTTTCAGAAGATGAAAATATAAGTCACAAAATAAGGTTCATCCATTAAGATTTATCTATACCCTTCATTCATACTTTTCATTAAAATATAAGCCATGCATCTAATTTAATAACAAACTTTAATTTCATCATAAACTAATGAGTTCTTTGCATGCATACTTAATTTCATTATCAATAACTGAATGCATTCTATTGCTCTGATCTACAATCTACCATGATCCCATTTCAACATTTAAAAGATGACTACATACATGCATTTAAGATTAATTTCTTCTAACCCACTTATACATTCTATCAAAATGTCATCCATACATGCTAACACTAAACATGAAACATAAGAACAAAAGCATCACATAACACCAAGATGATCTCGGAGTTCACCCATAAAGGGCTACATCTTCGGGTTTGCTCAACTACAAGACCCCTTTGATAATAAATAAAGTTAAAAATACATGAGGTTCTCATTATTTACAATCCTACCATCAAGGTGAAACATAACCAATATACAAACGATGACATTGGTCAATAAATACATAAATGATCCTTGAATAGGAAAGGATCCAACTGAACATAATCTAATCAAATACAAAGGTCCACAGGAGCATTTGTGAAACTAAGTCATCGCAACCCAAGGTCTAGCATGAAACCAAGTACTCACAAGGCATAAGCAACAGGACGACTCCATAACCGTGCTCCTATCAAGATGACACAACAACAAACTAGTGAACATAGGGACAAGTGTCATCACATGACCTGGTATGGTTACCATGGCAGGTCTTCATAGGTTCCATCCCCATCCACTGGGTTACCCTAGCAACCTAATTTGAACCTCTGGTCCATCCAAGCCTTATGTGGACCCACACATCCTTTCGTGAAGACAAGGATGATGGTTTTTCATCTCAGGCCTTCTAACTGCATGTCGAATCTGTACTAGCACTCACCCCATGTGCGAGGCACAATTATCTTACTTAGTGATTCATTAACTAACTCTCTAATATGCTATTAGGTTATCACTTATTAGACACGCTTCCAATGGGTTACCCAACAGCCACTTTGGGTGCAGCCCCCAATCAAAAGCCACTTTCCCATACAACACTAGACTATACTCAAATGAACTCAAAAACCAAGGAAAGCACATGGTCGAGCAAACAAAGTTCAAAATGGAGGGAACAACCATTTGTTTAAACTTGACTCATGTGAGGTGCACTGACAGACGATACTCTAACTAGAGACCTGACTAGCTATGGTCAACCACTAAGCATCATTTGACACCCGCATAAAGGATATGACCAATTGCAACATCTCAAGAAAACAACAGTCAAACTCAAGACTACGGATAGAAACAGGTACCCCAAATCAATCCATATGACAGGGTCCTCAATAAACAAAACAAGGTCTTGCCATTACTTAAGCAAAAGCGAATACAGAAATTAAAAAATGGGAACTTGATAAATTGATGGTAGGTGGATGGAACGGATTGCATGGCATGTATCCAAGGTCTTCCTAGCAATAAATTGTATGGTAGAGGAAGGTCCAAAACTTGACATATGATATGCTTCACCATTGGGCCCACTTGGATTGGTAGCACAACTGCTCCTTTGGATGAATGTTTTGCATCATCATAGGCTTTGATTGTTATCTTTTTACAGGGATCTATTGATTCAATTACATATCCCAATGTTGTGACCAATTATAGTGTACAGATATTCAGGCTTGCTCCATTATCGATCAAGACTTGCTTGATCCTATGTTGATTGATAAACCCTTCAATGTGGAGTGAGGCGTTATTAGGTTGCTGGAAGGATGTGTTGTCACTTTCAGAGAAAGTGAGACAAGGTGATGACCTTAGATTTCCAACCATGGCTTGGAACTGATCTGTATTTAGGTTTGTAGGGACTAACACCTCTTGGAGAGCTTGATCCAAGATTGTTTTATGAGATGGAGATAGGTGCAATAGCTCTAAGATAGATATAAGTGCAGGTGTTTTGTTTAATTGGTCCATAAGGTTATACTGCTTTGGGATAGATGTGGTGCCTTGTGGAGCTGCTTTTATGGTAATCTTTCCGTGAGGTATAACAACATTTCAAGTGGAGCTGGAATTTTTGATAGTAATAGTTGCAATTTGTTCACTGGCATCGTATAGGTGATTCACAATGTAATTATACACGGCTTGTGTATAATCGGTAGTATCTATGTTTCTCCCTAAAGTGGAAGGACCCCTTTGATCATGTGATGGAAGTGGATTTTTAAACATGAGATGATCATTATTTGTTGTCTTTGGGCCATGTCCTTCGATTTTGATTTCACCTCAGTCAATAAGATCTTGAATAAGATCTTTCAATCTATGACAATTTCTTGTCTTATGTCCTTTCCCTTGATGGAAATCACAATGTTCAGTATCCCTCCACCATGAAGGTTTGACTTGAGGTTCATAATTTGATGTTTTGGGTAAGGTAACCAGATTTTGAGAAACCAATTGACGTAACACTATTTCAATGGGTTCCCCTAAGGGAGTGTATGTTCATTTTTGTTTAAAATTTTGTTGAGGTTGTCTGGGTTCTTCTTGAGATGTAATGCGTCCTTGATTTGGAGGAGCAACTATGCTATTCTTAGGTGGGGGGTTTTGTCCTACAAATCGAACCACAGGTTGTGCACTTTTGATAGTTCTTGCATCCACAACCCCATTGTTGACGACATTTTTGTTTTTGTTCTAGAAGTTAGGCTTGTCACTATTGAAGCGTGGGCAAGGGCCATCCTTTGGCTTATTATATATCTTAATAAGCCCTTTTTTGATGAGAGCCCACTCACATTTTAAGCCTTTGGTGATCATGTCATTGAAAGAGTTTGTCTTTTACATCTAGGTGAAATTCCATTTCATCATTTAAGTTGGAAATAAATATTTCCTCTAGTTCTTGTTCAGGTAACTGAAGAGAATGTCTACTAGACATTTGATGCCATCATTGCAGAAAGACTAAAAATAGCTCACCTGGTTTTTGTTTAGTGTTACATAGATCAGCCATTGTGATATCACGTTCAATGCTATGTGAGTAATGTGCCAGGAACTTCTGGACTAGCTCTTCGAAGGTCCTAATGCCACCGAGTAATCGGGAAAACCATGATGTGGTTGTTCCTCCCAAGCTTTGGGGAAAAAGTTGCATTAGGTATGTGTCCTCCTATGCCACTTTGAGGCAAGCTAAATGGAATTCTCTAACATGATCACAAGGTTCTCCTTTTCCTTTATACTTTTCAAACTTGGGTGTTTCAAACCCTCGTGAAAAAGGTGGCATATGAAGATTCCTATCAAAGGGATAGGGAAAAAAGTCATTAAGTGAAAATTGATTGGTTTTTACGCCACTATGAAGTTGTTGGGCGAGATTTTTGACTTGTTGTCACAACATTTCTATGTCATTTGGAGGAGGAGGAGGTGGTGGATTACCTTGATGAAGGTTGTATCTAATGTGTTCTCTACCTCTTTCATCCTCATTACGACTTTGGCATTTTGATGCTTGTCTTAGTTGTGCAACATCAAAGTCAGAGGGTAGTTTAGCCCCTTCTTGAGAAAGTCTTACAAAGTGAGCATCAGCATTGCTCCTGAGTATCTCGTCAAAAAGTCTATTGAAGAGAGGGTTGTGTTGTGCCCTTTCTATTGCTGTAGGAGTAGTAGTGCTTGGATTTTCATCATTTATATTTCCTCCAAGAGCTTCTTGTAATTCATTAATATTTTCCTCCTCTTCCTATTCAATTTCCATTTGTCTAGTTCTAGATCAGGTTTGAGCCATTTTGTTTATAAGTTTTTGTTGAAGCTGGGTGAAAATGATGATGAGTTGTTGATGGAATGAAAGATTGATGTTTGGTGAAATGCCTTGCATATGGATCCCTAGCACTAAAGGTAGATGTTACCAAAGTTCTTCTTGGAATTGCTTGTTGTGTTTGTTTTGACAAAGTTTGATGTGATGAGGTTTAGAGAGATCTAAGATGTGTTACAGACTCAACTACCTAGTAATGAGAGGATGCACTCATCGACTAGTTTTAACTTGCATAGAAATGCCTCTTAGTATGAGTTTATCCTAGATGTAGAGACACTCTAAAAAGTGATGTGTTTGTGTTTGATTCAAGCAATTTTGAAAATAGAACTTAGGACAAAAACCTCTTGATGCTTTGAGAGTTGGAATGGATTAATGATATTTGAATATGATAATGGATGAAAAGTGAACTTCAATAAAAGATTCATGTTACATAAGGAAAAAACTCTTCTTCTTCCCTCTCGGGGGTTGGTGGTTCTTCTCGAGATATGTTATATGTGATACAAATGTTAGGAAAGAAATCAAGATTGATTTTGCCTCCTTTTTTCTTGTGATAACTCAAAGCTCTATATTGCATAAAAGCTCTGCAGTTTAATGACTCTGGATCAAATTCATTTGATTTCCCTTGAAGATAAAGGCACATGTGACATAAGAAGGCTCTATGAGAGACAAAGATTTGTCTATTAAGATAGAATAATTTCCTCCTTTTAATTGAAGCCTTTGATCTTAATAGTCTTCTTTTCAAGTTGATGTGTTGATGAAGATTCTTCTTTCTCAAGATGTGAAGAATGGTCATATAGTTTGATACTTTTTTTTTGCTCTTTGTTTTTGATTTTTTGGTTTTTGAAAAATGTTTGCATTGGATGAATACTTGTTTTAAATTTTGGATTTTATGATGTTTCTTTGACAAGAAAACAAAGCAAGCACACAAACACAAGAATGTTGCCTCAAAAAGGCACAAATAAGTATGGTTCTAGATCAACCCAATTCTTGGACTTGTTATGACCCTTTCCTTTAAATGTATTTTAGGTGTTTTCCAAAGCTTGAAGTTGGCTCAATTTGTACTGGTCTGACACAGAACAAAGACACTTCAAACACTCTTTATCCCTAAGGTCAAATGGCCAGTTGTGATAATTTCAGCCCACATCTTGATATTTCTTCAACTTTGGTACTACATACCTTATGAATCCCGCCATGGTAGGTAAGGATGTGATATAATAAGTCTTACATGAGCATAAAAAATAGATGATCCCTATGATGGGGGAGTCACCACTTTTTCTGGGCTACAAATAACCTTTCAAAAAGCTATGTTTCTACTCAAGGAAATATGTATGGTCAGTGTCTTGGGAGCAAAACCTTCTATGCTCTTGCACTGAATTTATCACAAATATCCTCAATCAATAGAATGGGTGGGCTACTACTTAAAGGTGTTTAGTGATTTTTGATGTTTTTGGACATAAGTTCATTCTACAGTGACTCACATAAGAGCCTTGTAACTTGTGGTGGGGCCCATTTGTCTTTTCGGCAAGTTACACTATAGGAACAACTATACCCAAGGGTACAACTTTCACTCTCACCTGATTTCTATAGCAGCTCGAAGGATTTACTGCACGAGGTCATTCCCAAGAGTGATTGATCTCTTGGCAGGTCTCTCTTAAAAACATAAAACTTGAATGTTACTAACATTTTTCTCTTGCACCTAGGACCACGAGAGCCAAGGGAGAGGATCGTGTGTGTTAGAAGTAGGACCACTCGACAAACTCTTTTGCACAAGTGTGCCAAACACAAAATACACTTGTTCTTTTTAACTTGTTATTGCAATGATGATCTATCTATTTGGAGATGTTTCTCCAACAACCATGATGTTCTTTTTAACTTCAAAGGCAATATGTTTGAGTAAACTATGAATTTGAAATCTTGGTCAACTGAAATTGAAACACATATGCATGAAGTAAATCATTTTTGCAAAATGAGACAAGTTGAGTGTTCTTTTTAGCCCATATTGCAAGATGTGAATGTTCATTTTAGCCAAGATTGCAAAACTGATATTTTGTTTTAATCCAAGATAGCAATGTGTATGTTCATTTTTAGACCAAGATAGCAAAATGAAGACAATGTGAATGACTATCCTAGGATTGGTCAATTTTTCCAATTAGAACATGTTAAGGAATTTTATTTTATTTTTTGCAAATTTGACACTTTCAACACCTACAACAATATGTTAGAAAGACCCTCCTTATGTCCTGCACAAGATGTAAACCAAAAATTAAATTAATCATATTAACACAAATCACACTAACAAACAAATTAGATCTAAATTAATAAAACTAATTTAAATCTAATCAAAAACTAAATTAAAAACTAATTTAAAATCTAAATTAGAACTAAATGAAAGACTAATTTAGAAAAATCTTAATTTAAAGACTACTTTAAAAAATAACAATAAAAAAAATCTAATTTTAAATAAAAACTATTTTAAGAAACTTTAAAAAAAAAAAAAATCTATGATAAAAGACTAATTTAAAAAACAAAATTTAAACAACTAATTTAAAAGTCTATTCTAAAAAAGAAACCATTTTAATAAAAAAAATATTCTAAACAACTAACTAAAAAGGCTTATTCAAAAAAAAAAGAAAAAAGAAAGCTAATTTAAAAGAAAAATTCTATTCTTTCACATCGGGTTCACCAAATGATGCTTTGCAAAAAGGATTAGAAAACCTGCTTGATGGCAACACACACAAGAGCACAAGAAACAAACGTTAGTGTTAGCAACAAAAGATTATCCTAAATAGGCATATCAAGAGAGATATTAAGCATGAAATAGAAAGCATACAAACATAGAATAGATAAACTATACTCCTCCAAATGCTAATCAAGATCCTCATAGTTGCTCCTCTTCCTCTCCTCTCCAAGTTCCACATGAGTGTAGCTCTTAGCTTTTAGCACTAGCCATGGATGCCATATGGAGATTCAAGATGGTTGAATATGATAAGCAAATGCTATGCAAGTGTAGATAGTGATTCTATGAAAAAGCTCTATGCTAATACCATTACAACAACAATACTCTAATGCTTCCTTCTTTGCTTGAGGAGAAGGGTTCTATTTATAGAAGAGATGGGGAAATGAAGGGTTAAGATTGAGCAATCTTAACAAGGGTTAGGATTGAAAGATATTCAATCCATGTGAAACTTTCAACCCAATCCCATGTTGACAAGTGTCACCATGAGGAGGCTTGAGAGAAGAGATAAGGAGCATTAAATGCTTGAGGGGACATGATGGTTACCCTAGGGGGTTGGGTTAGGGTTAGGTTAATGGATATTCCTTTCATTAAAGGGATAAATGAATGTGCAAGGGTTAAATGGTTACCTTAGTCAAAGAAATAAATTCTTTGAAGAGACCCATGAGTCAAAAGGATGGTTAAGTTAGAGGAAAGTCTCTAACCAAAGGTAAAAGGCAAGTTAACCATAAATGGTTATGTAAGAGCCTTTAATGGTATGGAAGACTTTAGAGGTTAACCATTTGAAGACATAAAGCATTTTATGGTTATTGAAGACTTTGGAGGTTTTTGAGAAGTGACTTCCTTTTATTTAGGAATGTGACAATGATTAGGATAAGATTAGGCTAATTAGAAGGAGTTAGAAGAATCTAGAAGGGATTTAGGCATGAAAGTGGATTTTGTAGGAGAATGCAAGTGGGAGGATTTTTGGGATTTTCAATTAAAATAAAATCATTTATTTCAATTAAATGGTGTAATTTGCATTTGGATAGATATTTAAATAAATATTAATTTATTTAAATGTGAATGGGAATTTTGGATTTAAATAAATCTTAATTTACTTACATGAGAAAAAGGAAGATAAAGCATTTAAATGCTTGAAGACTTTGAGGGAAACCATTAAAGGCTTAAGAAGACTCTATAAAGAAGCCATTAAGTTTGAAGACTTTAAAGGAAACCATTAAAGTCTTAAGAAGACTTTAAGGGAAGCCATTAAGTTTGAAGACTTTAAGGGAAACCATTAAAGGCTTATGAAGACTATAGAAGGAAGCCATTGAGTTTGAAGACTTTAAGGGAAACCATTAAAGGCTTGAGAAGACTCTAGAAGGAAGCCATTAAGTTTGAAGACTTTAAGGGAAACCATTAAAGGTTTCAAGTGCATGAGGATAAATATGATTGTAAATAAATAATTTATTTAAAATAGTTGTGCAACTTGCATTTGTAGGAAAATACAAGTGGGTGGAGGATAAAGGTGATTTAAATAAATGTTAATTTATTTAAATGTGAGAGGTGGGATTTTGGGGGAATTTAAATAAATATTAATTTATTTAAATGTGAGAGAAGATTTAATTAAATAAATATGATTTATTTATTTAATGAATGGTCTGAATTTGTTAAGTGAATTAAATCAAATAAATTGAATAATTTATTTAATTAATAGGAGAAGAGGGTTAAGATGAATTAATTAAATATATTAATTTAATTAATTGTAGATTGATGGTTAAATAATCAAATAAATACTAAATATTCATTTAATTAAGTGGACAAATTTATGTGACTACGCCAAGTATTCACCTTGCTCTGTCTATCTTCAGCCTGACGCTGGTTCACTTAATCAGACACATAATTATTCTCCTCAATCACAGAATTCTTCTCCCCCTTTGATAGCAATGTCAAAGTGGAAGTAGAAACATGTAATTCTTCTCTCACTGTGCATCAACATCATACTGCAACTTGATGCTCCCTCTATGGAATACATCCACTTCTTCATCAATCCATGTAAGATTCTACAAGTAATTCGGGGACTGATGCAATCAGCATCATGCTCAACTAACTTCATGAAGAGGAACAACCCCCAACTGACTTCTAAGATACTCGAAAGTTGTCTTAGGCAGAGGTTTGGTAAAGATATCTTCAATTTTCTCTTTGGTAGAAACATGCTCCAAGATAACATCTTTACTGTGAATGTTTTCTCTCAAGAAGTGATACTTCAATTCAATGTGCTTAGTCCTTGTGTGCAAAACATGACTTTTAGAAATGTTAATTGCACTTGTATTATCACAAAAAATCTTTATTGGTTCTAAGATTTTCATCTTCAAACCTTCCAAAATGTACCTCATCCACATAGCTTGTGTGCAATTCATATAAGATGCTACATACTTAGATTCAGAAGTAGATTGTGAAGTACAACTCTGCTTTTTACTACTCCGTGAAACTAGCCTTCCTCCTAGAAAGAATGCTCCACCGGTAGTACTCTTCCAGTCATCAATATTGTGTGCATGTAAAATTCATCTTATAAAATATCAATTAGTGTAGCATAGGAAATAGGAAATCATCACAAGCAAGATAGAACGTAATAGCTCAATCACAACAGCATTCATTGCAATGATCTATCCTAAACAACACTCAATAGAGACATGAAATAAAAATATTCAAAAGCAAAGATTATGCAAACCAAAGATGTGATTTGAATGCTCCTTCATGCGGCTCCATTGTTCTTCTTTCCTCTTCAAATGGTTTGATTGTGGATCTCACCTACAAGTGCACATACATGATTGAAAGCAAGTAGACAAGATTTTTGATCAAGAGTACTAGAAATTTGATAGTCTGATTAAGGATTAAGAATCAAGGGGTTTGATTGAAGAAATTCATCCAATTTATAGAAGAATTGGAGAGATGACAAGATTAGCATGATTCAATCCAAATGGAAATTGCAAATCAATATGACAAATTATGACAAATTATGCACTTTCTATGCAAAATTTGTTGATTGATAATTTATGACAAATTATGACAACTTCTATGTCAAAATTGATTGATTGTCAATTATGACAAATTTATGACAAACTGACATGTCATTTCCATGAATTTAGGAGAGAAATAGGAGGAAATTGAAATTAGGAATTAGAAAATTAGGAAATTAGAGAATTAAGAATTTAGGAATTAAGAAATTGATGAAAATTAGGAATTAGGTAAATTAATTAATAATTTGTCATTTATTAATTAATTCACAAAGAGGAATAATTAGCCAATTAAATGAACATTTAATTGCAATGAGAAGACTTAGGATAAATAAATAATTTATTAATCCTAAAGGAAGAAAATGATAAGCAAGGTTAAATGACTAAATCATGAAACCCTAGAAGGTGAATTAGCAATGCGAGGATGACAATTAGGTTTTGATGAAAGATAATTGATTCGATCATGATTCTGATTAAATGATTCGATTGATAAATACGCCAATTGATGAGGAACAATGACTAATTGATCCAAATTGACATAATTGAGATAGACAACAATTGATAGCGAAATGATCGCAAAATGACAAAATTGACAAGAGGACAAGGATCGATGACAAAATAGATTGCAAGATGACAAGATTGAAAATGACCACAATTGATGACAAATCGATCACAAAATGACAAGATTGATAAGAGGACAACGATTGATGACAAATCGATCGTTAAATGACAAGATTGAAGGATTGATGATAAATCGATCGCAAAATGACAAGATTGATAAGAGGACAACGATTGATGACAAATCGATCGTATGATGATAAGATTAAAAATAGGACAAAACCCTAATTAGGATTGACGATGTCCAAAATGATGACAAATAAGCACGCACATTGATGCGACAGGATAAGATCGATCAAAATCATGACTGAATAGTGTTGTCGACAAGATCAAATTTGAGAGCAAGATGAATGAAGAATGTAGAAAAATGACTCGATGTTCGCAAATGATACAAACCAAGTGCATGAAATAGAAGAAAATGTTAATGCGATGCAAAACCTAAAATGAGGCAATGCGCAAATGTTAAAGTATGACTCCGCAAGCGTTGACCATTTTTAGGTGTCTACATTTTGCCCCTCTTTGAGACAATGCAATTTTAAGCGTTGTTTCAAAGAACAATAATGAAAATGCCCTAGAAAATAACAATGACATATGAAAATGCCCCAGACAATAACAATGACATATGCATGCCCCCTCGAGGAATTGGCCGGAAACATGCAGAAAAAAGGCCAATTGATCGATAAAAATGATAGGATCGAACGGACTGACAATCAGAGATCGGATGCATGAAGGACAAGCAATTTAAGGTGCATAAGACCGTGACCAACATAAAATGGAGAGGATGCACGTCCATCTATGCAATGACAAAGAGCTATAAATGAGACCAAGAGGGTGAAAATTGCTCATTTGTACTAGCCAAAGAGGAGAATTTATTGCTCTAGACAAGGACACTTGTAGAGAGATGGTGAACATTCCAATGGTGGATCACCTTGGAGAATGTGTACACACATTCAGATGATTGGACGACACAGGAGCAGCGGTATGGATCTCAAAAACCCATGTTTTCAATTTCATGAATTTTGATTGCATGCGGGACATTGCAGGGCCCACAGGGGATGCTAAAAAGGAGTCCTGTGCTTGTGTAGGGCGAAACCTGCGCTTGTGTAGGGTCTTTTGTGCTTGTGTAGGAAGACACAAGTGCAAGTTACCTGACACAGGTGTAGGTTCTCTAACACAGGCGCAATTGTGCACTGAAAACCCTAATTTTGGTCAAAATGACATGCAAATGATCCGAAAAGGGGGGATAAGGGTAGGATAAGTCAGATTAGATGAAAAACACCCTGATTTGGACATGAAACAAAGAAATGCAGCCCGTAGGAGAAAACCCTAAAACTGACAAAAATATACCCCAATTGTGATGCAAAGTCGACAGTATCCGTTGATCATGCGGGAGAATTGACCAGATTGCTTCATGTTATGACATAGACTTAGGAGCACAGAGAGAGACACTTTAGCAGGACTGGGGATATACTATGTCACATTCATGCCCGAGATTAGGGCAAACACAGGACTACTTACCGCATTGGCAAAGCGATGGCATTCAGAGACTTCCTCATTCCATCTGGCGACTGGAGAGGTGACGGTGACACTGGAGGATGTATGGCGTATCCTCCGAATTCTGATTCATGGAGAGATGATAGAGTATGACCCAGTGACAGGGAGAGACACGTTGTGCAGGCTATTTGAGTGTGACGCAGATGATATGGACATTGTCGAGAGGGAGATCGGTTGGGAGAGCATGGCTTCCGAGTATGACCGACGATATGTGGTGATAGCAGTAGTGATAGCATGTTTACTAGCAAGGGACAGATGAGGACATGGATTCCCTATTGGATGGGGAAGAGTGCTAGAGCGGATGGCGACAAAGGGGATGATGTATGCATGGGGACCATGTGTACTGGCTATGCTCTATTTTCAGCTGCATCAGATAGCATATCAGGGAGTGCAGACTTTGAGCTGTGGAGTCACATTGCTTCAGGTATGGGCATTTGAGCACATAGCCATATGTCGACCGGTGACAGAGAGACAGGTAGTACCACACTGACCATATGTGTATTGCTATGGTGGAGCACTGAGATAGGGTCCTTTTGGATATATATTGTACTGGCGACATGAGCTAGATAGACTGAGAGAGTTCACATGGAGGCCATATCGTGATTGCTCGGGATGGTCAGATGACAGTGAGGAGCTACCTTATTGGGCGACCAGTGAATCGCCAGAGAGTGATTGAGATGTACCTGTCAGAGAGGGTTAGACAACAGTTTGGAGAGAGACAGGATGTACCTAGGAGAACTGCACACTTTGCCCGATCTCACAGAGAGACGAGTCAGTGGGGGAGTATGATTCAACCACATATAGCATATGCTGACTTCTCACAGCTACAGCAGAGACCGTGGGAGTGGGGATCAGATGTGGAGGATGCTAGGACAATAGATGAGTATGATAGATGGTTTGCACAATGATGACCAGTGCCATTGACAGATCCGGATATTCCAGTATCGAGGCAACAGGAGGACTTCCCACTCACAGGAGAGGAGGAGGGAGATGAGGAGGACGAGGAGGATGAGGGTGGGGATGAGGATGATGGGGATGATGAGGATAGAGATGTGGATGGGGATGATGAGGATGAAGATGAGGATGATTGCGAGGATGGAGATGAGGATGGGGAGCAGGAGGCATTACAGGACATACCCATAGAGCCAAAGACAACTAGGACAGAGGAGATGGACATGTGCAAGGCTACCATAGCAAGTCAGCAGGATTATATTGTGACTTTAGAGAGACAGAATGAGTAGTTCAGAGCGGAGATAGCCAGACTCACAGTAGCTCGAGACACAGTAGTAGCGCAGGCACAGTGAGAAGGACAGAGAGTCATTGAGTATATTGGGTCGATTTGAGATGCCAGTGTATGGGAGCTAGGACAGATGCTGGTAGAGACCGAAGAGGAGATACGCCATTGGAGGACACTATATGAGAGTGTAGTTCCACCAGAGCGAAGAGCACCTTCATATTGGGCACAATCAAGGATAGAGAGCAAGGCACGCTCTCGAAGGTCATTGAGCAGCATGGGGGTGAGTGGACCTATGAGACCACCACAGCCAGGACCAGGAGGGACATCATCTATGAGACATGGCAGGGATGAGGAGGATAGAGGGAGCACCCAGTGACAAAGGCACGTGCTCCTTAGGACAGATAGTGGACATTATGTAGTCAGCCTGCGGGCCATACTGAGGACAGATAGTCCAATTTTGTACTTTGACATGGTTGTGATCTGTGATATGATATGCATTGATATGATGGGATGCAATATGTTATGACTTATGTTATTTTGCATGTATGGATGACTTATGCATTGTTTATGTACCATTGTGGAACATGTGTGGATGCATTTTTTTTGTGTTTTTGATGCATTTATAATATGAAATGGATAAAATGCTCGATATGATGCTTGATATAATGCAAATATACTAACCAAATGGATGCAGGATGCAGCATGTATGTTTGGATATCAGAGCACTAGACCAAACTGACTATCCAACCGGACGGAAGAAGTGTTAGTAAGAAGAAAAATGAAACAAAGGACAATTAGAGATGAAGAAAAAAAACTTGCTTTCAGTATTGCACTTTGTAGGTGAGAACCTTTATTTTTATGTAGCAAAATGGATGCGTAGCATCATGGCATTGAAGGCCAGAGCTGAAATGCAACCCTATTTGCGAAAGACAGACACATCATAGATAAGAAACAATCACAATCAAAAAAGAAAAGGATCATGAACCATCCCGGTCACTCTAAATCACTTAGTGACATCATCGAGCAACATAGGAGCATGATCGAAGCCAAAGATAAATCAATAAAAAGATAAGATGCACAAATTCCAACAAATCAAACAAACATCTTGATCTTCATTGTCAAAAGTTGAAAGCGTTGATAGGACGATCATGTTGTCTGGTTTCAGGGAATGCGGTACCCCATCTAAGACAGGACACAGTCTGGTTTCGAGTATACCACACCCTGTATAAGACCCATGATAATAGGAACAAGGACAAATGATTTTGATACTGATATGCGATTGATATGACAGTTTGGATCAGTTTGAGTGTTTGATTTTGATTGAAAAAGTTCATTGGTTAATGTGTGATTTCATTAAAGCACAGTGTTTGATTGCAAGTCGTTGGAGGAATGCTCAGTGATATGTCGATGCATAAAGGGATCATTTATTGCAAAATGCTTGTTTTTGGATTTTAATGTTTTTGAAATGTTTTTACAATTTTATTTTTTTTGTTCATTTTTTCAGGACTTTATTTGATTTTTAGAGATTTTTTCAGGACATTTTTCAATGTTTTTGGAAGATTTTTTTTAGGACATTTTTCAATGTTTTTGGAAGATTTTTCAAGACATTATTCGATTTTTAAGACTTTTTTCAGGACATTATTCGATTTTTAAGACTTTTTTCAGGATATTATTTGAATGATTGATCATGACAAGGGGAACGCACCCAATGCGCATCTAAAAGACACATAGACCGGGACCAAAACATATGTACAAGAAATCAGAGTATGCAAGACAATGATGTTGACCAATAACAGGCCTAGAACAGAACATTGGGTCAAGACAAAGATAGGCATGATAAACTGGCCGAGAGAAAGTATAGCGAAAAGTCATGATAGATGAAAAAGCAATGATCTCATTACTCATGGTGCCTGATTGCTAGGTTTTCACCATGGTACTTGCCCAAAGCGCCTGTTTGCTAGGTTTTCACTAGAGGGCGAATCATTTTTTTTTTTACTTTTTTGCTTTTTTGTTTCTTTTTTCTTTTTCTTTTTTTTTTTTTGATTTTTGTTTTTTGTATGTTTTTTTTTGATTTTTTTGTATTTTTTCAGGATCATATTTGAAGAAGTGCTGAGAGAAAACTGCGCCCAGTACTTGGGAAGATGCATGCTATTGATAGGATCAGACAGAGGTTCACCTTCTGGAGTAGCAAGCTGATATGCCCCCGAGCCATAGGCTGCAGTTACTATGAAAGGCCCAACCCAATTAGGTTCAAACTTGCCCTTGATGATGTCAGTAGACTGTGCATTCTTGGGATTTGCCTTTAAAACCTGGTCTCCCACTTCGAAGTGTCGCCCTTTGACCTTCTTATTATAAGAGCGACGGAGATGATTTTGATATGCTTGCAAATGTGTCAGGGCTGTCTGACGCTTTTCATCTAACATCTCAAGCTGATGCAGCCGGAGACTCTGTGTGTCTCATCATCAATCAGGTGTTGCAAGGAAACCCGCAAGGAAGGAATCTCCACTTCCAAAGGTAAAATGGCTTCTGCACCATACACTAAGGAATAAGGTGTTGCACTAGTAGGGGTGCGGATAGAAGTACGATAGGCCCATAGTGCTGGATTTAACTATACATGCCAATCTCGACCAGCGTCATTGACAACTTTTTTCAGGATCTTGATAATGGTTTTATTTGACACTTCGGCTTGATCATTACCCTGTGGATAGTATGGGCTAGAGAAACAGTGTTGAATATGAAATTTTTCACAAAGCTCTTTAACATCTTTATTCTTGAAGGGGCGACCATTATCAGTGACTATGGAAAGAGGAACCCCATACCGGCATATGATATAATTCAGCAAGAATATTGAAATTTGGACACCAGTGATATAAGTCATGGGGATAGCCTCGATCCATTTTGTAAAATACTCTGTGGCTGTAATGATGAACTTGTGTCCATTTGCAAATGTCGGGTGAATCTTGCCAATAAGATCCAATCCCCACTGAGAAAAGGGCCACGAAGATATAACAGAATGAAGCTCTTGAGCTGGTGCATGAATATAATTTCCATGAATCTGGCATTTATAGCATTTCTTAACAAAATCATGAACATCTTTTTCGAGAGTAGGCCAATAATACCCAGCACGAATCAATTTTTTGGCTAAGCTAAGACCATTGAAATGGCCCCCACATATACCATCGTGAACCTCATGTAAATCCATTTGTGCTTTGTCAGAATCCAAACACCTGAGGAGGGTATGGTCAAAGGAACGGCGGTAAAGGGTGTCGGCGATGATGACATATTTGGCTGTCTGTCGGATAAAGGCGCGACATTGGTTAGTGGAAAGGTTAGGTGGTAAGGTTTGGGATTTCAAATATTGATATACGTCATTGTACCACAGGGAGTTGGGACCAACAAGAATGCACATCACATCCACTATCGGAATGTCAAAAGAGGGAACTAGCAATTGTTCAACTAAAAATTCACACTTGTCCATATTATGAGGCATATTCAACATGGAAGCGATTGTAGCCATTGCATCTGCCGACTTGTTTTGCATCCTTGGCACTTGACTGAAATGGATAGCTATGAATTTTGTCTTGAAGAAATCTACCATGTTCTAATAGGGAATAAGCTTTTCATCTTTTGTTTCATAGTCATCATTCACTTGTCGGATGACTAATTGAGAATCTCCATAGACTTGCAAATGCGTGATGTTCTAGTAGACTGCTACTCGGAGTCCTGTGACCAGTGCTTCATACTCTACAATGTTATTGGTACAATGGAAAGTTATTCTGTAGGACTTTGGAATAGCCTCACCTTGAGGGGTGACAAACAAGATGCCTGCTCCGGACCTGAACTTAGTATGGGACCCATCAAAGTATAACTTCCATTCATTAGAGGATGTGAAAGCAAAGACTGATTCATCTGGAAAATCGGTTAACATGGGATGATCATCAGAAATAGGATCGTCTGCAAGTTGATCTGCTATGATTTGTCCTTTTATCGCCTTTCACTCCATATACTCAATGTCAAATTCACTGAGAATCATGACCCATTTTGCTAGGCGACCTATCAAAGCTGCTCGGCTAAGCAAATATTTTAAGCAATCAATTTTTGCAACCAACAATGTTTGGTGGCTTAGCATATAATGTCAGAGCTTTTGCATTGCAAATACCACTGCTAAGCATGCCCTTTCAATAGTTGAATAATTTAGCTCATAGCCTACCAGTGTCTGGCTGATATAGTAAATAGCTCTCTCTTTACCATTCTAATCTTGTTGGGCCAAGAGAACGCCTAATGCCATTTCAGTTGCAGAGATATACAATAAAAATGGCTTGTTGTCGATAGGAGGCATTAGGATAGGTGGTGACAACAAATATTCTTTGAGAGCTTGAAAGGCTGATTGACATTGCTCAGTCCATTTGAAAGTGACACCTTTATGCAATAGATGTTGGAATGGATGACATTTGTCGGCCAACTGAGCTATGAAGCGGCGAATTGACTGGAGCTTTCCTTGTAGACTTCTTAATTGCTGGAGGTTTGAAGGTGGAGGCATATCCATTACTGCTTTGACTTTGGCAGGGTCGACCTCAATGCCTTGGTGAGAAACAATGTATCCGAGTAATTTGCCAGCTGTGACACCAAAGACACACTTCTTTGGATTGAGCCTGAGTTTGTAGGTCTCCATTCTGTCAAAGATTGGGTCCAAGATGGCTAGATGACTATCTTTGGTGACAGATTTGCATAACAAGTCATCAACATAATCCTCCATCAAAATATGCATGAAATCATGAAAGATTGTTGTCATTGCTCTTTGATATGTTGCGCTTGCATTTTTAAGGCCGAAGGGCATCACATTCCAACAGTAGGTACCCCAAGCATAGGTGAATGCTGTCTTATGCTGATCCTCAGGAGCAATGCGAATTTGGTTGTAGTTGAAGAAACCATCCATTAGTGAAAGCATCTCATATCCAGCCGTCATGTCAACTATGATGTCTATGTTTGGCAATGGAAAATCATCTTTAGGGCATGCTTTATTGAGGTCCCTAAAATCTGTGCAAATTTTGATGCCCCTAGTTACTTTGCTAACTAGTACTAAATTTGAAATCCAGTCTACATAATCAATGGGTCTGATGAAGTCCACATCTAGTAATTTTTTTAGTTCCACTTTGACCAAAAGAGCCACCTAGGGATGCATCTTTCGAGGTTTCTATTTGATGGGCTTAGCATCTTCTTTCAATGGCAAATGATGAAGGACTAACTTTGGATCGAGGCCAGGCATATCTGCATAGGACCATGCAAAGCTAATCTTCTTCTCTAGAAAGAAATTGACAAAATCTATCTTTTCTTGTTTTGATAGAGAAGCAGCAAAATGAATGACCTTAGGGTTGTTAGGTGTACCCAAGTTGATTTCCTCGGTCATCTCCACCAGCAATGTTGATTTGTCCTAAATTGATAGGGGTACGTCCACTCTTCCACCTTTGGGCGCCTCAGAGAGGTTTTTACCTGCAGGTACGTCTTTTATTTTTACTTTTGTATGATCAGAGAGTGCCTTACGATTTTCACTCAAAGATCTATTCTTTTGATTTTTTTCTTTTTCTTTTCCTCTTTCATTTTGATGACTAGAAGAGGGAGTTGACTCCCCAAAATATGCTGTGGAATCTAGGTCGATAGAAAAGCCTACCTTATGATTGCCTTGTGGTATGCCTTCCCGTAGTCCCAGGAATTCTGCAATTGCTTCATCATTTTGAAAACAGTCCAATGTGAGTGGTTCTTGTTGGTCATATTGGATAAGTTGGGGATAGATGAGGGGCATGTCATCATCAATGGTAAGGAGAGATAGGGCTGATATGGTAAAGATGTGAATATCTATAGTATCACTATCTGAACTACTGGAATCCGATTCAGAGCTTGGGTCCCAGAATGACTTTATCCAAGCATGAGGACATGTTTTAGGAAGAGGAGTTATTTCATGTTTGTCTTCCATGGGCAAATTATCAGGGTCAAGGAAAATATTATCAAGGGCATAGGAGTTAGAAGAAAAAGAACTCCACTCCCATTCATTGGAATCCGTTTCGGGTCGGGTATCCTCAGGTGTTATTTCATCATCAGAGTTATGCCCTTTTCTACATGTAGGCACTTTGGAAGATGAGGGTCCGATTCACAATGGAACAAAGCCTAACCCTAAAGTTGGAGGTCACCTCTTAGGTATGACAGGTTCTAGCCTTCCATTGTTGTTCAGGCCTAAGCCACTGCAACCATCATATCCTTTCTTTTGCAGCATAGTAAATCCTTTGCCGTAGCATTCCATTGGCAACCTGATAGGTGGGGTCTCAGTTGGATCTTTGTAAAGCCAATATATGACATCATCATCTATGGTTTCTTTGTCAAGTTCTCCCCATCTTGCAAATGTAGTGGGAGGCTGATATTGAATAATGACCTTGGGTTCCTTTTGCAATAAATGTGGTTTGCAATATGATTTTGGAGATATTGGTAAATTCCCAATGAGGAATGTTTGATCCATTGAATATTCTCCACATCCTTGATCTTGTATCTTCAATTTTCCTTTGACAGCATCTAACAATGCCTTAGGATCCACATAACTATCTGATTTGGCTTCTCTATTGACTGGGACTTGCTGCTGAGGAATATCCTTTAAGGTAGCACAGAATTGAAATGGATTAGGATCTCTGGGAATTGTTATCTTAGTTCCATTGTAGGGATATTTTAGACATTGATGATAGGTGGATGGAACTGCTTTCATTGCATGGATCCATGGACGGCCAAGAATCATATTATAAGGGAGGTCAAGGTCTAGGACCTGCAGGAAAGTGTGTTCTGTCACTGGACCGACTCTGATAGGCAATGTAATTATCCCTTTGGATGGGCGCTTAGTGTCATCATAGGCTTTGATTATTATTCTTTTGGAAGCATCAATGTCATTTTCTGTATATCCGAGGCCAATGACCACTCTCAAGGTGCAGATATTAAGACCCGCTCCGCCATCTATCAAAACTCATCGGATTTTGCAATTATGGACAAAGACTTCTAGGTGCAAAGGATCATTATGAGGGAGCTTATCAGGTGAGATATCATTGTCAGAAAATGCGACATTTTGGGAAACAACTAAATGTCCAATCCGGGCTTGAAACTGGTCAACATCAATATCTATCAGGATAGTGGACTCAATCAAAGCTTTATCTAGGACTGCACGATGCATGGGAGACATTTTCAACAACTCAAGAATGGATATTTGTGTAGGTGTTTTTCCTAGATGATCCAAAAGATTATATTGACTTGCAAGAGTTGGTTTGGGAGGAGCTGCAGGAGCTCCTTTCAAGACTATTTTGGATCGATGAGTGGTGACCACACAAGAAGGATCTTGTCCTTTTATTCTCAAGGTGGAAACATACTCATTTGATGCATGAAAACAATTAATAACATTGTGATAACTGGTATTTGCATAATTGGCCATTTGAGCAGAATTGGAAGAGGACGCTTTACCCTTGTCATGATCAAGCAAAGGAGTTTTGAAAATAGTATGATCAGTATTAGAAGTCGCATGGGGTGGATCTACCTCAATTACTCCTTGCTCTAACAAGTCTTGGATCATATGTTTTAATTGAAAACATGATGTATTTTTTTGTCCTTTGGACCGATGATACTCACAATATGCATTATCATTCCACCAATGCAGTTTTATCGTTGGTTCTGCCTTGATATTTGGTAGCTTGATAAATTTCACTTGTATTAATTGCTTCATTACTGATTCGATAGGCTCTCCCAATGGCGTAAACTGTCGAGGGGGCCCATCCCATGATCAAAAGGGTTTGTGTTGTTGATTTTGTTGTTGGCCTGGTTGTTGATTATATTGTTGAGTATGCTGTTGTTGAGCATGTTGTTGATATTGTGACTGTTGAGCATGTTGTTGATATTGCAACTATTGAGTAACATTTCTCATTGGTGCTTGACTTTGTTCCATAGTTGACATATTAGGAACACTCAATTTCTTGATTGTGAATGGGGGTTGATTTGCATTCACCGCTCTCGCATCAACAACACCATCATTAGTGACATTCTTGTTCTTATACTAAAATCTATTTCTGTCCCCTGAATAATTTGTGTTGTCACTATCTTTATTGAGCTTGATAATTCCTTTAGCTACAAGAGCCATTTCAATGCTCATTCCTTTCTTAATAAGTTTCTCTATAGTACAAGGACTTTTTAATTTTAGCTCATACATCATTTCTGGGACCAAATTTTGGATAAACAGATTCACTTGTTGTTCTTCAGGTATATTGAGAGAAGAATGACTATACAAGCTTCGCCAGCGTTGCAAGAAAGTCACTAATGGTTCACCTTGCTTTTGTTTGGTGTTGCATAAATCTGACATGGCTACATCACTATCGATGTTGAATGCGAAATGAGATAAAAACTTTTGAGCCAATTCCGACCAAGTCTTTATATTTCCTGGCAGATGTGAATACCAATCCATGGCTTGTCTCGTGAGACTTCGTGCAAATAATCGCATTAAATATGTCTCCTCATATCTTACTTCAGTACATGCCGCAAAAAATGCTCGAATGTGATCTTTTGGATTGCCATTCCCTTTATATTTCTCAAAGTTGGGTGCCTCAAAATGCTTAGGGAATGGAGGCATGTATACACTCTTGTCAAATGGATTAGGACATAAATCTTGATCTATATATAACTTCTTTGTTCCTTTAGTTTCTAATGCATCAACTTTTCATTGCAACTTCTCAAGTTGTTGTGCAATTCTATCAGATTTTAGAGGTCCATCATTAATCCCGATTGGTATTCTTTATTGATATATCGCATTTCTGATCGGTTGTTGATACTCTGCAATGGTCGTTTTTGGCGTCTCCAACATATAAAGCTCTTGGTACATCTCTTATTGTTGTGGTTGTGCTATGCCTTGATATCGACCTTGTTGTTGTGCTTCTTGGAGCCTAGGTTGATATTGCATAGGCGCCAATTGCGGTTGTGAAGTAGGATAGCTTGTTTGCCTTGGCACATATTGTGGCACATGTTGGTGTTGAAGCTGACGGATCGGAATTTGTTGACTTTGTGCCAATTGTTGTTGTGGTGTATATCCCATTATTTGTAAAAAACTTTGTTTAGATGGTTTTCGTTGCTTCTCCTTAGGATGGGGTATAGCATTTGCATTAACTTGCTGTGTTGTTTGTCCAATCCATTGTGATGGTTGCAAGTTTGCGTTAACTTGTAATGGTTCCGAAGGTGCTACAATTTGTTGTCGAATGCGAACTTGTTGTTGTTGTACATTGCTTGTTTGTGCATTCGATTGTACCTTTTGTATATTACTCAATTGTTGCAACAATTGTTGTTGGTGCAAACCACTATCTGTAGCTCTTTGTGTCGCCATTATCAAAGGATCTATAACAATAGTGTTTGGCAAATATATTGAATTTAACGAGACATAAGAACTTTTTTGCATCGTGGAATTGCTTTGGACATTAGTGATATCAGGCATTCTAGTCGTGAAGCTTTCCTGCATCTTAGATTTTGATCCAATTTTATGCATATTAGGAACTACTTCTTGTTGAGGGATATTTGTCAATATTTGCGTGGTCCTTGTTTGATCTTGTGTTGCAGGTGTTACATTGAATAGTGGATTATTTATTGTCTCAAATGGTGACTTTTGAGGAATAGTCACTGTCAATGCCTTTGAAGCACGTTTACTCATTAAGGTAGGCTGAGTTTCAGGTTGCACTTTTTCTTCATTTGGATGCGGAGAGAAACTTAACAACTCACCACCTTGTTGTTTTTGCGCATTGACTTGTTCACTTGAAGAGGTCACATTACTCATCATGTTAAGATATTTTTGTGGAAACATCTTAAAGACCTTACTCAAGAACTTATCCATCTTTTTTGTTATCTTTGGATTTTGAAGGAACATGTCAACATCATCCGAATCATCGGAATCGGATGAAGAGTCTAGTTGGATATTTGGATTTGTTTCTTAGTGAATGCCTTGATCTAAAACAAATCCTTGAGAGAGAGTTGGTTCTTCATACAATGTTTGTATTTCATGTTGCAAGCTGGGCTGATTCCAGTTGAAAGGTGCACTTCCTCTTGGAGTTGGTGGAACACTCCCATGTCCTGGTTTCATAGGTACAAACACTGGTTCATATAATCGAGGTGGTCCAAGTTGAACCATTCCATATGGTGGTAGAGATGTGTTTGATGAACCTTCAACTTGCACTGTTTGACTAGTTTGAAACTACGAATTTGCTATGTTGTCCATGGGTTGATACATTGGTTCACTCATCTTCTTAGATTTTGATCTTGTCTCAACAGGCATGTCACTTATGCAAATGCAATGTTTTTGGAATTTTTCAAAGACAATATATGATATGCAACTAAATGCAAACTAAATAGATGAAAATGCAATCTATGTTTTGGTTGTTTTTGAAGATTTTGACAAACTTATGAGTGCAAATCTAAGAGAGGGACCCTTAGGAAATTGGAATGATATCTAGACCTCAAAGGACAAAAGGACTTAACTGACAAAGGACAAGATGACAATGTCTCCCCTATATGCTTGGATACTAAGCTAGGTTTGACGAAATGATATTGATGACAAAAGGACAAAAGATTTGATAAGGTCTAGACCTCCTAACAATGACTTAGGGTTTATCAAAGATTTGGATTACTCAAGTATGACAAGACCTAGCTTTGACACTATATGCAAAAGGACAATTGCTATGACATGATAATGACTTAAGCTTAATGAAGAGCCTTAGGGTATGCAAATATGAATGTATGATAATGGTATGACTTTAATGCAAGAGGACACATGCAAATGGATGACCCCTATTGAAAGGAGTATGAATTAGGTGAAATCTAACCTTGGTAATTGACAATGAACTTTGCAAAATGCAACCTAGGATGAACCTAAATGTAAGTGACATAGATGTTGAGACAAGTTTTTGAACAATGTTGGATAACCATGTTTTAGGAAGATGATCTTTGAATCTTGTTGAATTTTTGTTGGATGAATGTCTCTTGTGTTTAATCTTATGTTAGATCAATTTGTTTTGCTTTTTTTTTTTTTGAAATGGGATGCAATTCAACTTTTGACAAGCAAAGAATACAAGATATTACAACTTAGACTCAAGACAATCATGCTCATTTCCACATTTCTTATGGTAGGAAAAGACATTAGGTACTTGAGAGGTAGACTCATTATGAGATTCAAGGAGAATACATAGATGCTTGACCCCACGGGCTCCCCTCCATTGCACTCACTTCTCAGGGCAGCCAAGCATCAGTCCCCATGGAAATCTCCCCATGGCAAACTTAGTATCTCTCCCAAGTATCTGAATTTTTCCTTCTCAAGCAACTAGAAGGGTTTTTGGCCTCTAAAAATGAGGTATGTAGTAAGGATTTCTGTTAAGTGTTACTCCTTGATGTCACGCAAGCATGATTGAGACATTAAGCCCATAAAGATACCAAACAAATGTAGTCACGCAAGCATGATTTAGACCAAGAGGCCCTACTTAGATGTTGATATGAGAAAGAGTTCAAGGGTCATCACTTCCCAAGTAACCGCAATTCCCATGTAACACTTCCTTCAAAGCTTTCACTCATCAGGTATTTTTTTATAGTGAGTTAGAATGCCAAGGAATTCTAGCCGTACTCACTTTGGGTCGTCCCCTTCTCACGATTATCACTTGCTTGCAAAAGAAAAGTGGTCGGGAAGGCAGGCCCTCTAAATGTGACACACAATCAACAACACAAGCATGGTATCAAAGATCTGGATTTCTGATCACCCTAAGAAGGATGAGAGCATACTATCCTACTCCAATGTCACACTTAACAATCAAAGAAAATAAATGTTCATTCCAACCTATTTAGAAATCACTAGGTGCCTAAAAATTAATTGTAAACATAAAGTTTAGTTGTTTCTCCAAGGCAACCTGCAAAAACCCAAGTTAGAAGTTTGATACGCTTATTCTTTGACTTTCAAATCTGCACAAAGCATGTTAGTAGTTTGATTTATTGTCTTTTCCATGTGTATGCCAAGATTCTGCATAGATAATTAGTACCAAAATCCAAAGCACAGAAAACAGAATGCAAAAACACAACAAATTTCAAGTAAACACTAAATTTTTTACCTCTGTTCTAGACTTTACACAAGCGCAGAACTCATGACACAGGCGCAGAACCCATGACACAAGTGCAGAATGTCTTCAACACAAGTGCAGAATTATTAACACAGGCGCAAGTTGCTTCACACAGGCGCATAAGTCTCCAGAAAACCCTGTACGACCCTGTTTTTGGGTTTTTGGCCTACAAAATCAACTTGAAAGCACTCCAAAACACAGTTAAAGGGTTAGATGGTTAGTGTTCATGTCGGGTTCACCAATTAATGTAGCATAGGAAATAGGAAATCATCACAAGCAAGATAGAACGTAATAGCTCAATCACAAAAGCATTCATTGCAATGATCTATCCTAAACAACACTCAATAGAGACATGAAATAAAAACATTCAAAAGCAAATATTATGCAAACCAAAGATGTGATTTGAATGCTCCTTCATGCGGCTCCATTGTTCTTCTTTCCTCTTCAAATGGTTTGATTGTGGATCTCACCTACAAGTGCACATACATGATTGAAAGCAAGTAGACAAGATTTTTGATCAAGAGTACTAGAAATTCGATAGCCTGATTAAGGATTAAGAATCAAGGGGTTTGATTGAAGAAATTCATCCAATTTATAGAAGAATTGGAGAGATGACAAGATTAGCATGATTCAATCCAAATGGAAATTGCAAATCAATATTACAAATTATGACAAATTATGACAAATTATGCACTTTCTATGCAAAATTTGTTGATTGATAATTTATGACAAATTATGACAACTTCTATGTCAAAATTGATTGATTGTCAATTATGACAAATTTGTGACAAATTGACATGTCATTTCCATGAATTTAGGAGAGAAATAGAAGGAAATTGAAATTAGGAATTAGAAAATTAGGAAATTAGAGAATTAAGAATTTAGGAATTAAGAAATTGATGAAAATTAAGAATTAGGTAAATTAATTAATAATTTGTCATTTATTAATTAATTCAAAAAGAGGAATAATTAGCCAATTAAATGAACATTTAATTGCAATGAGAAGACTTAGGATAAATAAGTAATTTATTAATCCTAAAGGAAGAAAATGATAAGCAAGGTTAAATGACTAAATCATGAAACCCTAGAAGGTGAATTAGCAATGCGAGGATGAAAATTAGGTCTTGATGAAAGATAATTGATTCGATCATGATTCTGATTAAATGATTCGATTGATAAATATGCCAATTGACGAGGAACAATGACTAATTGATCCAAATTGACATAATTGAGACAGACAACAATTGATAGCGAAATGATTGCAAAATGACAAAATTGACAAGAGGACAAGGATCGATGACAAAATAGATTGCAAGATGACAAGATTGAAAATGACCACGATTGATGACAAATCGATCGCAAAATGAGAAGATTGATAAGAGGACAACGATTGATGACAAATCGATCGTTAAATGACAAGATTGAAGGATTGATGATAAATCGATCGCAAAATGACAAGATTGATAAGAGGACAACGATTGATGACAAATCGATCGTATGATGATAAGATTAAAAATAGGACAAAACCCTAATTAGGATTGACGATGTCCAAAATGATAAGATTGATGATAAGATTGATAAGAAGACAACAATTGATGACAAATCGATCATATGATGATAAGATTAAAAATAGGACAAAACCCTAATTAGGATTGACGATGTCCAAAATGATGACAAATAAGCACGCACATTGATGCGACAGGATAAGATCGATCAAAATCATGACTGAATAGTGTTGTTGACAAGACCAAAATTGAGAGCAAGATGAATGAAGAATGTAGAAGAATGACATAGGAGAAAATGTTAATGTGATGCAAAACCTAAAATGAGGCAATGCGCAAATGTTAAAGTATGACTCCGCAAGCGTTGACCATTTTTAGGTGTCTACAATTAGAATCAAAGGGAAATCATGAATCCCTATCTAATCAAAGAATTCTAACAAACAAATAATGAAATAACACAATCAAGCAAAATAGGAACTATAAATGAAATCAATTAAAGACTCCATATTTCATGACTATGTATAACTTCTATTGCTCTTCTCTTCTCTGTGGTATGATGGCTCTCAGATATTGCAGTGATAACCTACGAGTGACACAAAGATTCAAAGTTCGTGATTATTGAAAATGGAGATTGAATACTCAATTTATAGATTTTTGGAGAAGATTGATTGAAAGGTGGAATAGATTGATCAAGAGGTGGAACTTAGGTGAGCTCACATGCTGATTGATAGATGAACTACTGACTTGGAGGTGAGATATAATAGATTGAATAGATTAATTGAGTCAACTGATTGAGAAAAAGCTAACTGAAAGAAGAAAAAGAATGATTCGAAGAAGTAAAGAAGATGATAAAGAGAACTAGAAGATGGAAATAAAGACTGGAGAGATAAATGATTTAATTAATTAATTGATTGAATTAATTAATTTAGCATGTGCTTGCATTTAGACTTAGATTTTCAATTTAATCTTTGCATGAGATTTATTCAAATATTGAATTTATTTAATTCAATTTAGTATTTGAATATATTTAGAACTTGACTTTGATTTTCAATTTGGCTTTTGAAATCATGCACATGTAATTGAATTTGGAAGAAATTAGAAGAAATAAGAAATTAAATGAAATTATAATTTGGGGATTTGGAAATGGAAGAATTTATTAGTTAATTAAATAATTTAAAGAAACTATTTAATTATTTAGAAATTGAATTTAATTAAATAATAAAGATTATTTAATTTAAAGGATAAAATCACAATTAATTAAATAATAAATATTTAATTAGTATTTAGAAAAGGGTTAATGATTAGATGATGATAGGATTGAGATAGAAATTGAGAATTAATTTATTTAAATAATAAAGATTATTTAAATTGGGGAATTAATCATAATTAATTAAATAATAAATATTTAATTAATATTTAGAAAATGGTTTAAATGATTAAATGATGATAGAATAGGAAATAGAATAATTAGTAAGATGATGAGGAAATATCAAATTAGAAGAATAAAATTAATTAAATTAATTAAAGAATTAAAGAATTATTTAATCAATTAGAGGAATAATTACCACATCATCAATGAGAAATTTTTAGGTGTCTACATTTGCCCCTTTTTGAGACAATATCAGAATGACATTGTTTCAAAGAAAATGAAAAAATTCTACCCCAGTATGCCTTGGTACTATTGTATACTGTAAATATGCACCCTCAGAAAAGGTGGTCGGAAAATTAAAAAATAGAGACCATATTTTCGATACTAGTGTGACGAGAAAGCGTGTGAAGTTTCGTGCGATTTTGAGATTGTTTGAGCAGGCTACAAGTTCTTTGAAGCTGGTAGGGACCACAGGCGTCGAGGTGTCAAAAAACCCTAATTTTGAGCTATAAATAGGGATTTTAGGTTTTCATTTTCTCATTTGGTCTTTGGTAAGTTCTTTGTTTTCTTTGTGAATCTTGTGCTTTCTTCCGAGTATTTGTTCATCATGGCTGGTTATAGAGCTCGATTGCACCTGTCTAACCAAGTACATTCATATCAGAGACCTTGTGAGATAGGAGATGAGGATGTAGACATTGGTGGAGACACCCATTCTATCAATAGTGGGGATAGCGATGATTCTTCAGAGTCATCGAGCAGCAAGGATGGAGATGATGATGATATGTCAGAGCTAGAGGGCATGCCTACTGCAGAGGGTGGGAGAGGACGGGTGGGTGATGAGGATGATCCACAGATTCTTAGAGCATGGATCCAGAGCTTGGAGGAGGAGGTCGCTAGACGATATGTCAATCGAGAGGTCTACCATGCAAACTATGATGCTTTAGAGGCTGAGAGGGATCATCTCTAGAGGGAGAGAGATGATGCAGTTAGACGATTGCAGATGATTCAGGCTGCATATGACCAACACTTTGCTCTAGGTACCGATACATAGAGTGAGTCTGATAAACTTTACTATGTTGCACAAGAAGCTTTTTACTAACGAAAACTTTATCATAGCGTTGTTTCTAAGGGACAGAGAGCTCCTAGTTTTAGTGTTGTTAGAGGTCATTCTGGTTCTAGTAGGTCTTCCACATGGAGGACTAGCAGTGGTGGTGTTATGGGAACACCTCAGCATCCTGGGATAGGACCTAGTGGATAGGATCCACCTACTGACAGAGGCAGTTTTGGTTGAGACGTTTTTGATCATGTTATCTGAGCCTTCGGGCCTGTTTATTGTATTCGTACACATTATCATTTTTGAGTTATGTATATGATATGCAGGTTTTGGCAGCGATCTATTTATGTTTTGCTTTATATGTATGCTTATATGATGCTATGAGTTTTATGATGCATATCTCTTTGATTCTATATGATTCATGAATGTAATGGTAGTACATGTATCTATCAATGATGCTAATGAATATAATGGTATCTATATGAATGCAATGGTATCTATATGAATGCAATGGAATCTTTATGAATGTTTAATTGAATCTATATGGAATCTATTTATGTTTTTGTATGGTAATGCCAGAACAAATTTTTAGCTCAGATACACCATGAAGAAATGTTAATCAGATGATAGAGAGAAGAGAGTGATGATAGAAAGAATGTGATTTAGAGAGAAGATGAGAAATCAACAAACTATCAATAAACATATGAGATGAGAATGAAATTGAAGGAATCACGAACCCGTGTCACATATTTTATTGTGCAATGTATATTCATCACTAAGCCTTATTATTGAACAATGAAGTTTAGCACATCAGGGTATAAGGAACCAAGATGTAAAGATATGTCATTGTAGAAACAAACACGTAGCAGACAAGGAGTGAACCCTCCATTTTGGGAATTACACTAGGGGTTGAGGTATGTGTGGCATCCAATAGCTGAATGTTGCTATCACAGACACCCACTAGAGCAATTTCCCTAGAATTTCATCGGTTCACACCACAAACAACAAACAAAGAAAAAGATAATGCCCATCATAGCTCCTCTAGTCACTTGTGGACATCCCTGAGTAGCATAGGAACATAATCTTTCTCCAAATGATAAAAGATAAAGACTGACCCGGATAAAATTCAGCAGCTATACTAACCTTGTGCCTTCGTTCTCAGTTACTTGATGTGATGGTTGATAATGTCTTATCTCAGAAAGTTGCGGACCCTGTTTAACACTAACCTGTCTTATTTTGAGTGTATCCTCTTTTGTTTAAGACAAGACAATGATCACTTTGATATGGATATGATACGATTGATAAGGTAGTTTGATCAGTTGATTGCAGATGTCTGACTGGATAGTCATATCCATTGTTAACTTCATGCGAAGTGTTTGTTGGATATCTGCTAAGGTATTTGTTTCTCACAAGACATTTTATTGCAAGTTTTTTAATTGATTTTTTATTTTTATTTCTTTTCGAAGAGCTTTTTCGCTGTTTTTGGATTATGTGGATTGATATTTGAATGTTTTTGGTTGATTTTTTCAGGACATTATATGGATGTTTTGGATTTTTGAGGGATTGTTTTGCAGATGTTTTTGGTTTTTATGTTTTCCATATTTGAATTTTTTTGGATGATTTTTTCAGGACATTATATGGATGTTTTGGACTTTTGAATTTTTCACCGTTTTTGGTATTTTTAGATATTTCCATGTTTTTTGGATTTTATGTTTTTCAGTGTTTTAGGTATTTCATGTTTTTCAATGTTTTTTATTTTTTTCGAAGGACGTTATATAAATTTTTTAGGATTTTTCCAAGACTTTATATGATTTTTAGGATTTTTCAGAACTTTATATGATTTTTTAGGATTTTTTCAGGGGATTTTTTCAGGATTTTATATGATTTTTAGGATTTTTTTAGTTATGCCCCCATTGTGCAGACCTGTATGACATGATGATCTGCATAATGCATGTGGAGACAAATGAATTTTTGAAATGACCTATGTTAATGCAATATGCATGATGAAGATGCATTTCCTATTCAAACAAAATTGACTGTGTTTTTTTTAGCATTTGTAATACACCAATTGAAATGGAAGTGCAAAAACATTTCATAGATAAGTAGTCAATCGATCCCTAAGGCCCTTTGGAACATTCAACTCAACACACTTAGTGACTAGGATTTACAAATGGAGATGTGGAAAACTTCTCCATTGGTTCTTGAAACTTTGATCTTCTTTTGCCCATGTGTATGTAGATGAGTTAATTCCTACTCTTGTGTTCACTAAAGATCCTTAACATCCTATATGACTAGCTACCTGGATTATCCTAACTTCAAAAGCATCCCGAATAGAGCCTCACTACTAGCAAGCCTTGAGAGCTATGATGAGGTTATAGACTATAATTTCTCAAATATTGCTTCATTTCCAGTAGGAATTCATAGCCTTGATGGAGTTACTTGCATGTTCCCATAGTCAAGCTTTCGTCACACTTTGTATGCATGATATTCCAGTTATATATCATTGCTCTTTTTCCTTGAGATGAATATTTGGCATAGCTCTTTTACTTTTTATTTTCTTTCCTTGACTTGTAAGTAATGAAACCTACTTGGGTGTGATAATTACAGCGGCACTAAAGTAGAATTTTAGATTTTTCACTAGTAATATGATCAATTAGGTGTCTCAAATGAATTAGAGATTTATCATGTTTGAGATATAGCAATTGATAGATTTTGGGTAAACAAGTCTCAAATAGTGAAATCACTACTCAACCATAAGTAAAGCATCGTCACAAGGTAATGTTGAAAATGAATGACCTTAGGACCTCAAACACTTCATGTCAGAATATCTAAGAAAGGAGATGAACCTTGTTTCTCTTAAATGCAAATAGATGATAAACTTGGATAGTTGCCTTGTTTTATTGATGCGGCTATATGAAAATCAATATGATGTTCTTAGAAAGAGACTATATGCGATGCAATGCTTTCAATAAAATGATATACAATACAGAAAGTAAAACCTAAACTAACCCAACCCTTAGATATAATATCATTTAAGGTACATGTTGTTCATAGGGTCGAGGAGTTTTGTGTAGGTAGTTCATTGGTCTTTGTTTGAAGAGTTGGATAAAGATGTCTTTTCTAATAGGATATAAGGACTTAGCTAAGTGTACATGTTCGACATATCCAATGTTTATTTTATTAGTTTTTGGATTTTATGGATCATCAGAGGGAAATCTAGCTTTGGAACCCCTGAAGTCCGCTATAGCCTTATCATTTTCAAAGAAATCCAACTATGGTAGGTTCTCTTACCCCCAGTCTATCAAGTGTGGGTGTATGAGACAAATTGATTTTGGTTTTGAAGTTATGACATACGCAAGTGTTATGCCTATTTTTATTGATGCACTTGAAGAGTATGATGAAACCAACCATGTGTTGATCTCATTAGCTGGTGTTATGCTTGTTTTTATTGATGCACTTGAAGAGTATGATGAAGCGAACCAGGTGTCGATCTCATTAGCTGGTGTTATGCTTGTGCATGAAGAGGATGATGAAACAATTGGGGTGTTGATTTCATTTGTTGGTGCCATGCTTGTTTCTGTCACCACATTGACATATGATAATGGCTTTCATACAATTTTTGACAAGTTTCTCTATGTAGTATGATCTAGATTGGTTATTTCATTGATAAGGGGTTCATGAACAACTTGTGTAGAGGGATTGGGATCATGAGAAGAAATGGAAAGTTTGTTTGAGAGGGAATATTGTGAAGAACATGGAGGACTATGAAATGAAGATGAAGGGATAGAGGGAGCTTGATCAGGATTTAGAGAAATAATGGGATCTTGTTTAGGACATGAAGGTAAAGGTATGATTTGATCTTGGTTTGTAAAGGGATTATTACGGAGGATGGAAGGGATGTCTTGATCTTGCTTAGGAGGTGGATGTTGGATGGGACTCGAAAGGACACTTTGTTCTTGAGATGAAAGGGTGTCATTATGAATGGAATAGAAAAGAGCGAGGGGATCATCATAAGATTCTTGGTCGATGGGATCTTGATCAAAAATTGGGTAGGATTGAAGTGGTTGTTCTTGATCTTTATTTGTTTTAGGCCTCATTTCTTCTGATTTTGGATCATCCTCTTGACACGAGGAAGGAGTTTGGAAATGCATGGGAGATTGTTGGAATGTTTCAACATTTTGGCCTGATGAAGAAGGATTTTGAATGAGATCCTCTGAATCATGACTTGAATTAGATTGGATTTGTATGATGGATAGCCATTGGGAGGTTATGTTATTAGATAGAGATGGCATGGATTGGTCTTTTGTGACTTCAGGGGATGATGAAATGGTAGATAGCTATGGTTGATTTAGGATTTGGTTGAAAGGAGTATGATTTGGGTGAAAGATGTTTGATTTTGGACGAATGAATTTTGATTTGGACTCTGGTTGAAAGGGGTTTGATTTTGGTTGAAAGAGGTTTGATTTTGGTTGAATGAATTTTGATTTGGACATTGGTTGAAAGGGGTTTGATTTTGGTTGAAAGAGGTTTGAATGTGGTTAAATGAATATTGATTTGGATTTTGGTTGAATGGGGTTTGATTTTGGTTGAAAGAGGTTTGAATGTTAGGTTGATGTGAATTTTGATTTGGACATTGGTTGAATAGGGTTTGATTTTGGTTGAAAGGGGTTTGAATGTTGGGTTGATATGAGGTAGGAACAATTTTGTTGAAGAATGATGATTGGCATGTTTGAATGGCCTCACAAGAAGAAGAAGGTTGGTTTGATACTAATCCCCTCGTGGTCATCACTTTTGTCATCATTTTTTCTAACCAGTCCCTATGGTTATCAAGACTAGTCATGTCAGTCACTTGTTGTTGTAAAGTTTTGATTGGTTGAGCTAAGGTTTCCATGGATGGCAATGGAATAGGAATGGAAGGGATGAATCCTCCACCTTCCCTACGAAATTTATAATTCTAATCCATGATGTTTTCTTGTTTGGTTTGGACCTAGGATCACAACATGTAAGATGTTTTCTCCATTTCTCTGGATGTGATAATGTTTGATTGAACTTGACCAACTTATTTGAGTTGAGGTTGAGTTTTATTGATCCTCTAATTGCATTTTGGACATTTAGGGTATGACTTTCTAAGATGATTATGCAAATGATGATGAACTAAGACAAACGTATATGAGGTCTAGACAAGGACATATATGAGAATGATAATGAGGACTATATAAGGACTATGCAAGTACTTAGGATGATAATGAGGACTATGTAAGGACTAAGGAAAATAATAAGGACATAAATGAGGACTATGCAAGGACTTGGAATGATAATGAGGACATAAATGAGGACTATGCAAGGACTTAGGATGATAATGAGGACTATGCAAGGACTTAGGATGATAAAAGGACGTAAATGAGGACTTTACAAGGACTAAGGACAATAATAAGGATGTAAATGAGGACTATGCGAGGACTATGGATGATAATAAGGACATAAATGAGGACTATGCAAGGACTTAGGATGATAATAAGGATGTAAATGAGGACTATGCAAGGACTTATGATGATAGTAAGGATGTAAGTGAGGACTATGCAAGGATTTATGACGATAGTGAGGACTATGCAAGGACTAATGACGATAGTAAGGATGTAAATAAGGACTATGCAAGGATTTATGATGATAGTAAGGACGTAAATGAGGACTATGCAAGGACTTTGTAGGGTCACAAGTGTATAAACCTTTGAGTTTTGACATTTCAAGAAATGGACTTTGTTTTCAATAATTCTATGTATAGGACCAATTTTGTGGTTTCTTCAAGTCTGAGAACAGTTTTTTGGAGGTAAATATAGCTAACTAAACTGGTTTTTCAAACAATCTCAGAAAATTCAGAGATACGTAGGATAGGGCCTGAAATAACCCAAAGGACTGACTTAATACTGGTCTGACACAATGATACATAAAAAAGCACAGAATACAATCTTAGGCTAGAAAGTGGACACCATTCAATGAGGACCCCACAACAAAATACTAAAACAAGATGGAAAGATAGAGAGTCTGGCAACACTGGCTCCACTCCACGGCACACACTTCTTGGGCATGCCAGTCTCTCTTACTCCGAAGATACGAAGATCTTATCACTGAGGGATTTCTTTCTTATAATGTAAGGTACATGAGGGGTATCTATGGGATATGATCTTTACTCCTAGAATCACTAAATGTAGGATTTTGGGCTACTAAATTGGTTCATAGTATAAGGTTTTGAGGGGTCCCGATCCAACGATGAATTCTCAGAGTAATCCACTTAAGACTTTAGTTGAGCTTATCGGTGTAGTAAAGGCCCCCACATACATCGAATTCACTCAACACTCTAGCTGCATGACCAGTATATTTATATAGTGGCTCAAAAAACCCGCTCAAGAGTACGCTGGGAAAGATGATATCCCCAACGCATCCCAATTCGAAGTATCTTTGTGGGGTGATGAAATACCCAGTCAAAGATACCCCTCACTATGTGGAATAAAATAAAATTGAATATAATTATCACCTCCTTCCTTTCTCCCAAGACCCCAAAGGCAGGTGGAAAGTTAGTTAATGCAATAGTAGGTCCACCCCAAACACGATAAAAATCCTTTACCTTAAGAAAATCAAATATGATTTAATCTAATGCAACCTGATTCATGTTCATTTTACAGACCAAATTTAGGTGTTGAATACACATGTGCATGACCACTTTAAACACCAAATTGAAATATGAAGGCATGCATGTCAATTTTAACCATTGTTGATTTTAAGCCCAAATCGAAGTGTTATACATGCATGTCAATTTTAGCTAATGTTAATTTTAAGCACCAAAAGATGAAGTGTGAGATTATGAGTGAAATTGATCTAATAATAATCTGATCCTTTCTGTAAATTTGCCATAGGCTACAAATAGATGATTAGTAGTCAAATCAAATCAACAGAAGATAGAAAATCAAAAATTGACAAAAATGAATGCATGACAATACTTGCATGATTGTGTGACACTGACAAACCCAATGCATGAACATAACATAGAGAATGTGTAATTTTGATAGCTCGAATGCATGACAATAATAGATCAATTGCATAATCCAATCAGGATGATTGTGTGACAGATAGGAAGATAACACAAAAAAAAAAGAATTTAAGCTAAACCCGATCAAAAACCTGCAAAACCAATTGTGAGGCCATACCCAAATCTCTCATCATCCATTCAATATTGATTAGATCATATTTAACTTGATATGAGAGAACTAATTTGTTATATCTATCAAAGGCTGGTTGATCTTCCCAATCTTGTATCTGCTTTTTTGCTTGGAGAACCCTTTGATAGTGTTTGGCCTATCTTCTTTGTTCCTTTGTCCTTGTAGCACCTGAGATCCTGAATTGTACCTTTCATGCCATAAAATGTTATAATAAAATCATGCAAAATAATTTGTTTCTAGATTTACTCAATTTTAGACCGAGTTAAACATATTAGAGAACATAAAAGATATGAGAATAGAAACAATCAAAGATCAATTTTCCTCATGAATGCATGATCTATAAAGGACAAATGCGTGACCCCAAAGGATCAAATGCATAATGCTATTGATGTGATTGCGTGATGCAAAATATGTTCTCAAAATCTGTACAAAATCTATAAAAAATGAAAAAAAAATTACGACCTACAAAAATTACACTAAGAACAAAGAAGGTAAATTAGTTGTTTTTCACACTGGGTTCACAAAAATGTGTGCATGTAAAATTCATCTTATAAAATATCAATTAGAATCAAAGGGAAATCATGAATCCCTATCTAATCAAATAATTCTAACAAACAGACAATGAAATAACACAATCAAGCAAAATAGGAACTATAAATGCAATCAATTAAAGACTCCATATTCTGTGACTGTGTATAACTTCCATTTCTATTCTCTTCTCTATGGTATGATGGCTCTCAGATATTGCGCTGGTAACTTGCAAGTGACACAAAGATTCAAAGTTCATGATTATTGAAAATGGAGATTGAATGCTCAATTTATAGATTTTTGGAGAAGATTGATTGAAAGGTGGAACAGATTGATCAAGAGGTGGAACTCAAGTGAGCTCACATGCTGATTGATAGTTGAACTGCTGACTTGGAGGTGAAATAGAATAGATTGAATAGATTAGTTGAGTCAACTGATTGAGAAAAAGCTAACTAAAAAAAGAAAAAGAATGATTGGAAGAAATAAAGAAGATGACAAAGAGAACTAGAAGATGGAGATAGAGACTAGAGAGAGAAATGATTTAATTATTTAATTGATTGAATTAATTAATTTAGCATGTGCTTGCATTTAGACTTAGATTTTCAATTTAATCTTTGTATGAGATTTATTCAAATATTGAAATTATTTTATTCAATTTAGTATTTGAATATATTTAGAACTTGACTTTGATTTTCACTTTGGTTTTTGAAATCATGCACATGTAATTGAATTTGGAAAAAATTAGAAGAAATAAGAAATTAAATGAAATTAGAATTTGGGGATTTGGAAATGGAAGAATTAATTAGTTAATTAAATAATTTAAAGAAGCTATTGAATTATTTAGAAATTGAATTTAATTAAATAATAAAGATTATTTAATTTAAAGGATAAAATCATAATTAATTAAATAATAAATATTTAATTAATATTTAGAAAAGGGTTAATGAGTAGATGATGATAGGATTGAGATAGAAATTGAGAATTAATTTATGTAAATAATAAAGATTATTTAAATTGGGGAATTAAACATAATTAATTAAATAATAAATATTTAATTAATATTTAGAAAATGGTTAAAATGATTAAATGATGATAGAATTGGAAATAGAATAATTAGTAAGATGATGAGGAAATATCAAATTAGAAGAATAAGACTAATTAAATTAATTAAATAATTAAAGAATTATTTAATCAATTAGAGGAATAATTAATACATGATCAATGAGACATTTTTAGGTGTCTACAAATATTTCCTATCCAATCAGCATTTGTGTATGTTTTTATATCAAAATTTACACCATATGGATACCATAACCCATAGTCAACAGTACCTTTTAGATATCTAAAAATTCTCTTGGTTGCCATCAGATGTGCTTCCTTTGGATTCTTCTGAAATCTAGCAGCTATACGAACTACATGGGCAATATCTGGTCAACTGTGAACAACATAGTGTAATTTTCCAATCATTGATCTATATTCCTTTTCATCTACAGACTTAGATGCATCTTCCTTGGACAACTTACAACTTGTAAACATTGGGGTTCCAACTGGTTATAATCACTCATACTGAAAGTCTTCAAAACCTCTTTCACATACTTAGATTGAGTAATGAAAATACCATTCTTCATCTGTTGTACCTGAAATCCTATGAAAAATTTTATTTCCCCTACTAATGACATCTCAAACTCATTCTTCATTTCATCTACAAAAAAATTACTCATGTCATCATTACCTCCAAATATAATATCATCAACAAATACTTCACTGACCAGTATTTCATCTCCTTCAAACTTGAGATAAATGTTGTCATCATTGGTTATAGAAAAGCCTATCTTCATCAGATGAGTATGAAGTCATTCATACCAAGCTCTAGGTGCCTTATTTAATCCATACAAATTTTTATGCAATTTCTATACCATGTCTTTCTTATCTGTCAATGCATAACCATCAGGCTACTCTATATAAACCTCTTCTTCCAATATCCCATTCCAAAATGAAGACTTCACATCCATCTGGTATACCTTGAACTTCTTATGAGCTGCAAATGCAAGTAATGTTCTGACACCTTCCATTCTTGCTACTGGTGCAAAATTTTCTCAATAATCTTCTCCTTCTTCTTGCACATAACCTTTGCATACTAATCTTGCATTGTTGTGAACTACAACACCATCTTCATTTAACTTGTTTCTGAACACCCATTTAGTACCTATAACATTCTTGTTTACCAGTCGGGGTACTAGGGTCCAAGTGTTGTTCTTCTTCATTTGATCCAATTCCTCCTCCATATCTTTCACCCAATGAACATCACCAAATGCCTCCTTAGCACTTCTAGGTTCAAAGGTGGAGATCATGCAAGAGTTCTCTTATTATCTTTCTAGTTAGTATTCCAACATTCTTATCCCCAATAATTTGTTTTGGACTGTGATTCAGTCTCACATACCTAGGAATAACATGATCATTCTCTTCAGGTTTAGCTTCTTCATTATCATCTCCTTGTGAATTTATTTGTTCTAGTTGAACAAGTACATCAGGATTAGCTTTACTGGTTTCTGATTTAACAGTTTTAGGTTCCAAAAGAAAAATGAAAGGATCTTCATCCTTCTTCTCAGAACTGATTCCTTCTAAAACTTCAAGACATTCATCTACATGAACATCAACACTCTCAACAATTTTTTGTGTCTAGTTGTTGAAGCATTTATAGGCCTTACTCTTGGTGGAATAGCCAAGAAATATGCCTTCATCACTCTTAGCTTCAAACTTGCTTATGTAATCACCTCTTTTAATAAAACATTTGCTTCCAAATATCTTAAAATATCTAACATCAGGTGATCTCCCATACCAGTACTCATAAGGGGTGTTGTCCTTACCTCTTTTCACCAAAACATGGTTCATTGTGTAGACAATTGTACTTACAACTTCTTTTCAAATTTTTTTTGCTACACCTCCTTGTATAAACATAGTCCTAGCAGCTTCAACCACTGACTAGTTGTTTCTCTTTGATATACCATTATGTTGTGGTGTCCTTGGTGTAGAAAGTTGTTGCTTGATACCATTCTCATCACAGTACTTAGTGAATTCCTCAGAAGTAAATTCACCACCTTGATATGTTCTCAGGTATTTTATCTTTTTTCCACACTCTTTCTTAGCTAAGGCCTTGAATACCTTGAATTTACCAAAAGCTTCATTCTTATCCTTCAAGAATATGACCCACATCATCCTTGAACAATCATCAGTGAAGATCATGAAATATCTATCACCTTGAATACTTATTGTTCTTATTGGTCCACATAGATCTGTGTGAACCAAATCTAACAAGTGCTCTGCTGAGAAGACTTAATCTTGAAAGTTGAAGAAGTCATCTTTCCTAACTGACATTCTTTGCCAAGAGAATTAACTATTTTGTCTAGCTGAGGTAGACCTCTTACTGTCTTAGAATTTCTTACTTTAACAATATTGTCAAAATTTATATGACAAAATCTCCTATGCCAAAGCAAACTATCATCTATTTTTGCAATCAAATAGTTACCAACTTTAGGATTAAGATGAAATAGATTACCTCTGGTTTGTTTCTCGGTCGCAATAAATTCACCTTTGTTGTCAAAGATTTTGCACATACCATTTCTAAACTCTAGTGGGTATGCTCTGTCATTAAGTTGTGCCACACTCAAAAGATTGTGCTTTAGGCCTTCAACCCAATAGACATCATTAGCACTATTCTTCCCATTAAGAGAAATAACTCCCTTACCTTTAGCCATACAAGGTGAGTCATTGCCAAATCTGACAACACCGCCATAAAATTCCTTCAGGGAAATAAATTTTCTCCGATCACTGGTCATGTGATGTGAACAACCACTATCAATGATCCTATCATCAGAGTTATCCATCCCAGATACTAGTGCCTTCTAATCTGATATTTATTCCTTAATAGCTACAAACACAATATCTTCACTAACATCATCATCAGATTTTTCATCAGTAATACCACTGTCAATAGCTACAAGACAATCTCTCTTTCCTTTACCCTTATACTTCTTAAATTTGTCTCTCTTGTATTCATTTTCACCATTAACGAAATTAGTTTCTATATGACCAATCTTGTTGCATGCAAAACATTTTAAAGGTAGCTTACCTCTATATTTACCAGTGCCTCTAAGCAGTCATTTTGCCAAAAATGCTTCAAGTTCCACTAAGTTGTCTTCATCATCAACATCTTTGCTGGATCTAGATTCATAACCATGGCCAGTATCTCTACTTCTTCTCACAGATGGGTTAGACACATAAGCTCTGAATGCAGATTATGATTTCTGTACACTACCATCATAGCCATTTAGTTCAAAAGTAGTAAGTTCGCCAATAATTGAGTCAAGAGTTACCTTTGTCTTGTCAATACATTTCAGCTCCTGAATAGCTACAACTCAGATAGCATATATTGGTAGCAGGGTTCTCAGTACCTTACTGATTACTGTGGAATCTTCCACTTTCCTTCTTGCACTCTTTATTTCACCAACTATCTCTTTAATCCTTTGACCATACTGTTGGATATTCTCACCTTCAGACATTCTCATGTCATCAAACTTTCCTCTTAGACTCTCCTCTTTAGCAATCTTAACATGTTCATCACCACTATAAATATCCTCAAGTTTCTTTCATACTTTATATGTAGTTTCAAGCCCATGAACATCTACATATTCAACATCAGACAAAGAACTGATAATAGCCTCTAATGCTTGGTGATTTTATTGTTGTTCTTTCTTTAGATCATCAGTCAGGGTTCTAGTAGGTGTAATATACTTAGTTTCTATATGATCCAATACTGAGTAGCAAGATTCTTAATGTAAATCTTCATTCTGTCACTCCATATTCTATAGTTATCTTTGTTGAAATTTGGATCTTCCTTCTTCATCATGATCTACAAGATATTTTCCTCAAGCTGTTAGACTTTTAGATTAAGAGGACCTGAGATGCTCTAATACCAATTGATGGTATGATGAAAGAATAAGTATTTGGTAGAATACTGAGAGGGGGGGATGAATCAGTATATTGAAAAACTGATACAAAATTCCCAAACTCAAATTCAATCACACAAAGTAAACATATCTCAGTCAAGATCAATATTCATAAGAATACTTGACATCAACTGATTTGACTATTATGACAACTTAACAGCAAACAACTTCAAACTTGTAAATATCAACAATACTTAATAATATCTCAACATATTCATCTCTCAATGCTTCTAGTTACCATGCCTTATTAGAAATTAATCAAATCAACCAATAAGATCATAACCACAAAATCATTCACCACTTGACACAAATGTTTATACATAGAAAACCAAAATAGGTGAAAACCATCGTAAGATGAGACTCACAAGGATAGCAATCTGAACTCTTCTGAAGTTCGCCCTGTTAGGAGCCAAGCCTATTAAAGCTTTACAATAAGTCCTATTAAGAACTAATTTCGGTTAAGAATTGCCTGATTAAGGGATTTACAAATATTCCTTGATGAAAAGTACAATACCTTGTTAGGAGTAACCTCGCTAGAGGATTTAAGAATCCAAGCTAATGGACCACCTTGTTAGAGGATTTAATGAATAACCAAGCTTGTTAGAGCTTACCCAGTTAAGCGATTTTACTTCTACTATAATTGTTAGAAAATAGCATGTTTTCTTGATCTGTCTGAATAGCACTACATTTGCTTGATCAGATCCTTTTAAGCTTCAATCTGCCTTCACTCAAAGTGTAGATCCATTCACTCATTAGGCAGCTACACACTCAACAGGTTTCTACCATTTTTGCCAACAACTTTTAGAAACAACTTCATCGACCTTAAATATAAATCAATTAGGTCAGTAAAACAACAAAAACCTAAATCTCATCATCAAGATTATAAACAAGTTGGTACAATCTTGACCATTAGAAATCATGACAATATCTTCACATTCTTCAAGAAAATTCCAACCGCTACATTATCACCACTCCATCAGACTTTGTAACTCATCATGCGTTGTGAATTAGATGCAATCCATTTTGCTCCTTCCCTAGACATCAAACAAACAAACCAAAACAATTTGAACTTATCCTCATACAATGATCACACGTGCTCATCAGATAATAAACCAACAAACTTGATCAGTTAGGGTTTAATAACTGATAGGGTTTACTAGTTACATTACATAGAGAGGTTTAACCCTTTACACTGGTTTACTGATTCAACTCACAAACTTGACATACTGGTTTACAACATCTTCCACAAATCTCTTCTTACCGATTACTAGCCAATATCAAAAACAACAATATCAGCAATAACATGAATACCATTACCGCTTCAATTGACATCAATGACAACATATCATTAATGCAGTCTCTATGCAAAATGCCAACAAACTAAAAATGCCAATAGACCTAAGGGGTCATATTGTGTCCTATGACCACTTAGGGCACCATATAACCCCTTAAGACACCAAATTGTGTCATTATGGGTCATATTGTGTCCTAAGGGATCATATTATGTCATATAACCCCTTTAAGACACCATATAACCCCTTAGGACACAATGTGACCCTTTACGACTCTATACAATGTCATTATGGGTCACATGACCCCTTATGACACCATATGGTGTTGTTAAGGGTCATATGGTGTCCTAAGGGGTCATGGGACACCATATGACCCCTAAGGACAACATATGACCCCTTACGACACCATATTGAGTTGTTGTAGGTTATATGGTGTTATAAGGGGTCATATTGTGTCTTATGACCCCTTAGGACACCATATAACCCCTTAAGACACCAAATTGTGTCGCTATGGGTCATATTGTGTCCTCAGGGGTCATATTATGTCATATGACCCCTTTAAGACACCATATGACCACTTAGGACATAATGTGACCCTTTACGACTCTATACAGTGTCGTTATGGGTCACATGACCCCTTGTGACATCATATGGTGTCGTTAGCGGTCATATTGTGTCCCAAGTGGTCATGGGATACCATATGACCCCTAAGGACAATATATGACACCTTATGAAACCATATTGGGTTGTTATGGTTACTATGGTGTCCTAAGGGTCATATTGTGTCCTATGACCCCTTAGGACACCATATGACCCCTTAAGACACCAAATTGTGTCGTTATGGATCATATTGTGTCCTAAGGGGTTATATTGTTTCATATGACCCCTTTAAGACACCATATGACCCTTTATGACTCTACGGTATCGGTATGGGTCATATGGTGTCCTAAGGGGTCAACTCTCTCTCTCCCCCTCCACTAATCTCTCTCTCTATCTCTCTCTCTCTCTCTCTCTCTCTCTCCCCTAATCTCTCTATGTCCCCTCTTCCCTAATCTCTCTCTCTCTCTCTCAAATATGAGTACTAAAATTGAATGTTAGATTTTATTGGATATCCAATTTCTTCCACTGCCATTAGTGTGGCAACAGTAAAAAAAAGGTGGTAATGAGAAAAAATTTGGGACCACAAATTTATACATTAAAATCGGATATCCGATAGAATCTAATATTTGATTTTATCGGATATCCGATTTTTGTAAATAAAAAAGAGCCTTGTTGGCCATTTTGTTGATTCCAATGGCCCACATTCTTCACATTTTGTTTTCTGTCGACAATCACGGGTTTTTAGATAGGTTGAGACAAATTTGTGCTTTTGAGAGATTATGTAAGTCAAATATTACATTGTCAATCATTTAGGAGCATCTTTGTGGAGGTAAATAGGGAGTAGTAGTCGTCGGAAGTCTAAATGCAAAACAAAACTTTCAAATGACCAAATTGAAGTGTATAGAGAAAGAGATAGAGAAGGTCATAGAGGAGAAGACAAGGTATGTTAAATATTGCTAATGTTACTTCAAGTGAAGAGGAAATTGAATTTGAAAATTTTGAACAAGTTATTGAAAATGAAAATGTAGATTTTGAAAGTGAAAATTTTGAATATGTTAAAAATGTTGAAAGTGATAATGAAAATGCTCAACATGACATGAGAATGGAAATTGAAAATTTGGGAGTTGAAAATGAAGGTGTCCATAATTTTGGTGTAAATATGAAATTTTTTGATATTGGAGGTGAAAATGTAGAAAATTTTGACATAGGAGGTAAACATGTGGAAAATTTTGACATTGGAGGTGAAAATTTGGAAAACTTTGACATTGAAGGTGGAATTGCTCAACCAAGTGAAAAATATGTAAAACCTAATTATTTTAGAAATGAAGACCCTCTCATGGATGAAAGAAAAATTTCCATATCCAAGACCTTCAAGAACCCCAAATTGGTTACTTGAAATTGATGAGAACATTATTGTGAATCTTGAAGGCAAGAGGTCAACAAGAACTATTCAATTATGGGCTACACAACTTTTCAACCAAAATTTTAGCAATAAGACATTGACCGAGCAATGCCAACCTTTTGTTCAATTGCTAAAGATGATAAATATGAGACCATTCCTAAACAAATTGAAGATTTGTATGAACAAGAAGTTGGAGAGAAATTCTATTATTGCCAAAAATCTATTTGATGCTCTCAATTCTATTGGAAAGAATACCAAGGAAATAGATAAGAGAGTTGCTTGAAGAGTGATTACAACCTCCTTAGTAAGCCATCAATTGAGGAAGGCTCATCAAATGAGACAAGCTTGTGTTGATTTGAACATAAACCATAAAAATTTGGATAGAGCACTTGCATGAAGACAAAGACTTGATGATCCACTTCAACATGATACATGGGATTTTGGTGGGAGGCTTCCACATGTTGATAGAAAGTTGTCTGATAATGTGAAGGAGGAGATTCAACAATTTTGGCACTCTAATTCTAGAGTATCACCCAATATAAAGGACATTTTGAAATTAAGAATCGACAACCAAGACCGCACATCGCATCCCAAACATTTCTTGGAATCAAGCCAAACAATGTTGTACATAAAATTTTGTGAACTACATCCAACTTTACAAATATCACAAAGGGCCTTTGAATCTTTGAAGCCATTTTATTGTGTACCTCTTAAATTTGTAATACTTGTTGTTGCAAGTACCATGTGGAGTTTTCAATGTACCATGAACTTTTATGCCATATTCGTTCTATGATGCATACTAATGAGATGTTGTAGGAGTGTGGTGAAATGCTATTTCTGAGATCATCAAGAGACTTGCAAGATCTATTTTTATGCCCTAGAGATGATGGCTTCTATTTCTATAGAAATGATTGTTTGAATGATAAGTGCTCACAATGTGGTGAGTTGTCAAAGTTTGTTTCATGTTTTCATGAGGGCAACGAACACAAGTTTGGAAAGAATTATGTTGAGAAAAAAAGATATGAGATGGTGAAATATATACTTTGAAGAGTGGAGGTGAAGGTTCCAGATGCAAATTAGTCTCAAGAGAAGTGATTGTTATTGATTTTATTTTGGATTTTAAGGAAAATATTTTCTACAAATATGCAAGGCACACCCATAGGTCTTAGTGGTTGGATCAACAGTTCAAGATGTGTAAAAAGGTTGCTTATTTTGGTCTTCATTTATATGCAGGCATTGTTGTACGTAAGCTTTTCTCTTAGGACATGAGGATGTCTGATGTAGATGAAGTGGGATGTTGTATTTGTATATGAATGTGAATTTATGTTACTTTTTTATGATGATATACAATGTCCATGAGAAAATTGGTTTAGTTATATTGATGATATACAATGTATCTGTACATGAGTACATTGGTGTAGTTGTATTGATAATGATGAAAAATCATGTTTGCATATTTGTTCATGGATGTCACATGCAAGTGTAATGGTAATTATGTGTATAAAATACATGGAAATATTTATGATCATTATGTGTCTACAATGTAATGCTGGTTTATCTATATTTTTTCATTGAATGAGACTGACGAATTTTTCGCCAACTTAAAAAATGATGCCCTAATAAAACCATAGGGAAAATTGAAAGCCCAAGATAGGATTTTGTAGGGAACCCTCTCTTGGTCCTATAGGTTCAAACAGATCATTTGTAGGTGCCACAGATTTTGAGTTAGGGCCCTTCAACATTTGACAATTTTTAGCACTTAGGGTGCTCAAGGGATAACACCGGTAGGGTATGACCCTGAGCATTCGACTGAGTGGGGGGGGGAATAGGAGCATGCATAGGGTAATAATGCCTAACTAGAAATGTTGGAACTGACAGTTCATTATCACGATGAGCAGAACGAGAAATTGGCCACATGACAACATTCGATTGAATGAGACTGATGAATTTTTTGCTAACTGAAAAATGCTGCCCTAATAAAACCATAGGGAAAATTGAAAAACTGAGATAGGATTTTGTAGGGACCTCTCTCATGGCCCCATAGGTTCAAATAGGTCATTTGCAGGTGCCACAGATTCTGAGTTAGGGCCCATCAAACTTTGATAATTTTTAGCACTTAGGGTGCTCAAGGGACGACTTCAGTAGTGTATGACCTCGAGCATTTGATCGAGTGGGGAGAAAAAATAGGAGCATGCATAAGGTAATAATGCCTAAATGGACATGTCAGAACCAACGATTCATTATCACGATGAGCAGAATGAGAAATTGGCCATGCAACAAAATTCGATTGAATGAGTGACGAATTTTTTACCAACTGAAAAAATGATGCCCTAATAAAACCATGGGGAAACTTGAAAAACTGAGATAGTCTTTTGTAGGGACCCTTCTTGTGGCTCCGTAGGTTCAAATATATTGTTCACAGGTGCCACAGATTCTGAGTTAGGGCCCTTCAAATTTTGACAATTTTTAGCACTTAGGGTGCTCAAGGGACGACACCAGTAGGGTATGACCCCCAGCATTCGACCGAGTGGAGGGGGAAATAGGAGAATGCAGAGGGTAATAATGCCTAACTAGACATGTTGGAACCAAGAGTTTGTTATCATGATGAGAAATTGGCCACACAACAACATTCGATTGAATGAGATTGATGAATTTTTTGCCAACTAAAAAAATGATGCCCTAATAAAATCGTAGGGAAACTTGAAAAATAGATATAGGCTTTTGTAGAGACTCCTCTCATGGCCCCGTAGGTTCAAATGGATCATTTGTAGGTGCCATGGATTCTGAGTTAGGGCCTATCAAAGTTTGACAAGTTTTAGCACTTAGGGTGCTCAAGGGACGACGCTGGTAGGGTATGAGCCCGAGCATTCAACTAAGTGGGAAGGGGGGGGGGGGGGGCAAATAGAAGCATGCATAGGGTAATAATGCTTAGTTGAACATGTCAAAAGTGAAAGTTTGTTATCATGATGATAAGAATGATAAATTGGCCAAGCGACAACATTCAATTGAATGAGACTAACAAATTTTTTGCCAACTGAAAAAATGTTGCACTAATAAAACCATAGGAAAAATTGAAAAATCGAGATAGGATTTTGTAGGGACCCTTCTCATGGCCCCGTAGGTTTAAATGAATCATTTGTAGGTGCCACAGATTCTGAATTAGGGTCCATCAAAGTTTGACAATTTTTAACACGTAGGGGGTAAGTGCACAAAGATGGTGGTCAAAAAGGGGGGTATAAGTGGACACTTTTTTCTGAAATCAGGTGAACCTGAACTTGGAGGCAAAATTTGAAAGTCATCCACTCAAGATATGAAGATAATAAAATAACAAATATTGTGGTACTCTGAATCTAGTTTCCAAACTACTAAACTTTTTCAAAATTGGATAATATTAAGTGGGTCAAATCCTTCACTCATGAAAAACAGACCCTGATTTTTTCTGAAAAAACATAACATAGTGTCTAATGTGCACATCAAAAAAGTCATAGTTAAGTTTAGTATTTTGAGAAATCCTTTGGTAGAAAGATAGTTAAGAGTGAGCACTAGAAGATGTGTATTTTTTTGTAATTTTTTGTTGAGTATTTTTTTTATGATTTTTCTAATCGAGCACATCCTGAAAAATTAGGTAACTGTTCATGCGCAAAGTATAAGTTGCACTAAACAAATCAAAAATACAATTTATTTTTTTTAAATTGTAAAGAATCAATTGCACTACAATAATATATAAAGTTTTTTAAATTTTGATAAGTATATCAAAAGTGTTAACTTGATGATGACAAAATCGATAAACCAAGTTGATAAAATGTTAACCTAATGATGACAAAGTCAATAAACCAAGTTGATAAAATAAAACACGTCAAAAATGAGAGAAATGGGAAATCAAACTTCGAAACCGTAGCTTTGTCATCTAGGCCTATTTCCAAGCCTAAAGAGTAAAAAATGCATACGAGGTACTTGTGGTATAAAAAGCATGTACAGGGTACTTATGGTGTAAGATTCGCGTTCACGCTATTTTTACTGTAAAGAGCACACATGCGTTATGTTTACTATAAATAGCGTGTACGCGCTAAGTTTGTTTAAATTTTGGGTGTGTGTATAATATGATATTGTATATATAATATGTGTGTATATATAATATCTAATATATATATATATATATATATATTAAGTATATATATACACATATAAGTGTATTGTCTCCCCCTCTCAAGTGCATATAAGGTCTCTCTCTCTCTCTCTCTCTCTCTCTCTCTCCCTCTCCCTGTCTCTCTCCCTATCTCCCCTTCTCCCTTCCTCCATACCCCATCCCTCTCTCTCTCTCCTTCTTTCCCGTTCTCCCTTCCTCCATACCCCATCCCTCTCTCTCTCTCTCCCTCTCTCCCCTTCTCCCTTCCTCCATACACCATCCTGTTAAGTACAGATGCCAATTGTAAATCTCTAAGTCAATAGATAATAAGATGAGAGGGGGGGGTGAATCATACAAACTTAATCTTCAATATATTCAACAGATTCAACCTCGGTAGCATATACTATATAAAAATGTTAAACATTTAAACTCATGAACATATAACATCACAACACATATAACACTAGATTTAATGTGGAAACCCAAATAAGAAAAAACCACTGTGGGATTTCAAACCCACTAAGAAATATACTCTTCTAGAGTATGCTCGGTTAAAAGAAAATCTTGTTAAAGATTACAAACACATTGCTAGATGTGACCTGGTTAAGGGATTTCCCTCAGATCTGTTAGGATCTTGCACTTTGTTAGAAGTGACCTTATCAAAGGATTTCAAACACTCATTTAGAATGTTACCTTGCTAGAAGATTTACAAATAAGACTGCTAAGTCCACTCGGTTAAGATATTTTCTATCACTTACAACATAAACAACAGTAATAAAATATATCTACAACTTCACATCTAAAATGCTAAAGCAGATCCTATTTGCTCAAAACAATCTTGTCATAAGACTTATCTTGTCCCTTGTAGGGCTTGTTGGGCTCCTAAATTTGTTCTTCAATTAGATCTCCAAGCTTCTGTGCTTGGTAAACATTACTATACCATCAATGTGCTTACATTTGCCTACATCCATTGTTCATCAACAATTCCTTATTTATAAACAACTGTAACCGCTTAATCTCCTTGATCACATTTCCCATGATCAATCTTAGCCATCAGATCTTCAAACTTGACCAAGTTTAATGTATCCTTCAATCTGAAAATGTTTTACCTTGTCTTGGGACTTGCATTCCTTTCTTGGAACTTGCACAAGTTTATTGCGGTTCAATCTGAGTTGTCGATCTTCCTCCCGATCTTCCATTGCCATAGATCCTTAACAAACTTCATGCATGACATACCAATCATTTAATCAACTCTAGCTCATTAGCATCCATCATTAAATAATGCTTGTATGTATCCAATATAATCTGTTATAACTCAGTTGTTACTTGGTTAACACTGAATTTCACTTGGTAGACATTCTGCCTTCATTTATCAATATCGATAACCGTAGGGTTTACTGACTAGGTTCTTTGCTCGGTGACATAGTATAGTATTAAACATCATTTTTAGGATATCAAAACAATCAAAACAACATGATCTCATCATTGTGTAACTCGGTAATAGTTGCCCATTGAATAACTCATTTCTCCCCTTTATTATCACATTCTTTCTATTTCACTTACCGACTTCTTAAGATATGGCAACATCATACTGAATCAAAAAATCAATTTCTTGATATCATTGACAAAATAATATTATTAAGATAGTAATCATCCTTCTTCAGTTATATCAATAATCTTCAACAACCTTCTCAATATCCTTATTGAAATGCTAACAGTCTTTCTTCTACTGAAATGCCAACAATCTCTCCCTTTGGCATTGATGGCAAAACCATCTTGATTTGATTTAGTTGATTCAGATTTAGATTGTTGTATCAACTTCTTCAGCTGTGTCTGAAGTCTTTTCTGAAGTCTTCTCCCCCATTCATTAGTTTTCTATTATCTTCTCCATTTACTCCATTTAGTCTTCTCCCCCTTTGACAACAATGCCAAAAAGAAATCTAATTCAGGGTTCCTTCACCTATGAAGTGATTGCCTCATTGTGTTACACATGTACCATCTTGGACTCAGTCAGAGAAACTTATCTCTACTCATAATTCCCTGCACACCTTTAGAAAATCTCCTAAAGTGCATAAATCAGCATCAATCCACAAATAATATTCTATAAAGTCATTTAATTGATGCTTTCACCAAACTCTGTCAGTGAGTAGAAGATAGGGGTAGGACCCCTAACTTGCTTCTAAGATACTCAAAAGTGTCTTTTGGTAGTGGCTTGGTGAAGATGTCTGCAATTTTCTCCTTTGAACTGATATATTCCAGCACAACATTCTTCTCTTGAACTTCTTCTCTGAGATAATGATACTTTATAGAGATATGCTTTGTCTTAGAGTGCACTACCGGATTCTTTGAAATGTTAATGGCAATAGTGTTATCACAAAATATAGTTACTGGCTTGGTAACCTTTTCATTTATACCTTCCAACAGTTGTTTGATCCATGCTATGTTGGTACAATTCAATGCTGCAGTGACATATTCAGCTTCAACTGTTGACTGTGAAATGCATCCTTGTTTCTTGCTAAGCCAACTTACTAGTCTGTTTCCTAAGAAGAAAGCTCCACCACTTGTGCTTTTTCGGTCATCAATGTTCCCTACCCAATCAGCATCAATATAAACTTTTAAATCAAAATCATTCCTCTTTTCATATACTAAGCCATAATCTTCAGTGCCTCTTAGGTATCTAAAAATTCTCTTGATTGTTGTCATATGGGTTTCTTTGGGATCTGCAAAAAATCTTGCAAGTATACCTACTACATGTGCTATATCCAGCCTATTGTGAACAACATATTGCAACTTTCCAATCATAGATCGATAAAGTGTTTCATCAACAGATGCAAATTCATCATTCTTTGACAGTTTACAGTTGGTAGTCATAGGAGTACTTACTGGTTTAGAATCCTCCATTCCAAATTTCTTCAGGATTTCCTTTATATACTTGGATTGAGTAATGAAAATCTCATTTTTCATTTGCAGTATTTGTAAACCTATGAAATACTTTATCTCACCAATTAATGACATCTCAAATTCTTTGCACATTTCATTTTCAAAGTTCTTGCATTGAGAATAATTTCCACAAAAAATAATATCATCAACAAATATGGTTGAAAGCAATATACCATTGTTCTCATCATTTTTCATATACATGTTGTTGTTTTCACTTGTTCTTATAAAACCAATTTTGATTAAGTAAGAGTGCAGTCTTTCATAGCATGCTCTAGGTGCTTGCTTTAGACCATATAAAGCTTTGTTCAATTTACATACCTGATCTTTATTCTTGTCTTCAACAAATCCTTCAGGTTGTTCAATGTAAACTTCTTCTTCTAATATACCATTCAAAAATGCAGATTTAACATCCATCTGATATAGCTTGAAATTTTTGAAAGTAGCATATGCCAATAATGTTCATACTCCCTCAAGTCTAGCCACAGGTGCAGAAGTTTCACCATAATCTATTCCTTCTTCTTGAGCATAACCTTTGCAAACTAGTCTTGCTTTGTTCTGAATGACCTCAACTTTTCATTTAGCTTATTTCTTAAAATCCATTTTGTACCAATTATATTTTTGTCCTTTGGTCTTGGAACCAATGTCCATGTTTCATTCTTCTTGATTTGATCAATTTCTTCTGTCATAGCATTTACCCAATCTTCATTGTTAAATGCCTCTTTTACTATTCTTGGTTCAAATTCAGATATCAGACATGTGTTCTATCTCAGTGTGTTCCTTGTCATTATTGGATCATCCTTATCTCCTATAATTTGTCTTGATGCATGATTTCTTCTGACATATTTGGCTAATATAGGCTCGGTAGGCTCTGTATGATCTTCTTCATCACTCGGTAACTGAATAAAATCTTCAAGTTCTTCAACAACTTTCTCGATAGGACTTCTTGGTTGAACATACACAAATTCTTCATAATTCTCTGGTTCTTTGGAATTTCCTTCATCATTTCTTTTTGCAAATTCATCAATTTTCACATTTACACTTTCCACTATTTTGTTAGATGATTTGATCAGACATTTAAATGCTTAACTTCTAGAAGAGTAACCAAGGAATGTTCCTTCCTCGCTTTTCTGATCAAACTTCCCATTTTTGTCATCTTTGTGAACATAGCATCTACTTCCAAAGATTTTATAGTAACTTACATTAGGTTTCTTGTCATACTAGATTTCATATGGCATCTTCATAGTTCCTTTCTTCAGTTGTACTCGGTTTAGGGTGTAGACTGCAGTGCTTATTGCTTCTCTCCAGAATGTTTGAGGTACCTTCTTTTTAATCATCAGGGTTCTAGCACAATCTACAATAGATCTATTTCTTCTCTCAGCTATCCCATTTTGTTGTGGAGTTCTTGGTGCAAATACTTGCCTTTTTATACCATGATCATTGTAGTATAAGTTAAATTCATCAGAAGTGAACTCTCCTCCTCTATTAGATCTGAGACATTTCAACTGTCTTCCTATTTCATTTTCAACTCTTGCCTTGTATCATTTAAACATTTGAAAAGCTTTTGATTTTTGTTTTAAAAACATTACTGACATCATCCTTGAGTAATCATCCACAAATAATATGAAATATTTATCACCATAATAACTCTGAACTTTCATGGGACCACAAAGATCAGTGTGTATAAGATCTAAAATTCCTTTAGAGGTGTAGGACTTACTTGTAAAACTTGATCTTGTCATATTACCCATCTAGCATCCTTGGCACATAGCATTCTTAGGTTTTTCCAAGCTCAGTAGACCTCTTACATGATGCTTCTTACTTATTTTGATCAGATTATCAAAATTTACATGACAAAACCTTTTATGCCATAACCAGGTTTCTTCTATTTTAGCATATAGACATTTGTTTCAAGTTGAGTCAAGATGAAATGTATTACCTCTTGTTTGAGTCTCGGTAGCAGCTAACTTTCCATGTTTGTCATGAACTTTGATAATTCCCTTTTGAAATTCTATTCAGTATCCTATATTGTTTAGCTATGCTACACTCAACAAATTGTATTTCAAACTTCAACCTAGTATACATCATTACATTTAGCATTGTCAAGAAGTGTGATGGAACCTTTACCTTTCATCAGACATTGGGCATCATTACCAAATCTTACATAACCTCCATCATAATCTTCTAATTTTACAAACTTGTGTTTATCACCTGTCATGTGATGAGAGCATCCACTATCTATGATCCAAGAATCATTATTATTTATGTGAGATACTAGGGCTTTTCCTTCATACCTTTCTTTATCTGATCCATCTTTAATAGCCACATAAACAATTTCCTCTATTTCAGTTTCATTAGATTTGTCATCATTGGATTCCTCATCAGCTACTAAGCATGTCTTTCTATCTCTCCTTCTGAAGTCTTGGTGTCCTCTGTAGTGATTGTCTTTCTATCCATCTTCTCGGTATTCTCTCTTTTCATTATATTCTTTGTCAGGATAGTTAGAAGCCATATGTCCTATTTTATCACAATTGAAACATTTCAAAGGTAGCTTTCCTTTATACTTGCCTTTGCCTCTTGGTAACCTCCTGGCCAATAATGCTTCAAACTCTTCTTGCTTTCTGATTTCCTCATATAGTTTGTGTACTTCTTCCATGTTTTTACGAAATATTTCACTTGCTCCACTGTGATTTCCTTTAGAATACTTATTCGTTCTATCATTATAATCATTAGATTCACCAAGATGAAAAGAATTGAATGCAGATTCAACTTTATTTACCGAAGACCCACTGTTATCAAAATTACTTAACTCAAATGCATGTAGCTTACCGATAGTGGCATCCAAAGAGATTGGCATGTTTGGTAAGGATCTTAATTCATTGATTGCAAAGACTCGAATGGCATAAGCTGGTAGAAGGGTTCTTAATAACTTACTTGTTACATCCTTTTCTTCAATAATTCCACCTGCTCCTTTAATTTGATTGACAATTTCTTTCAACCTTGTACTGTATTGTGTTATGTTTTCTCCATTCATTCTCATGGATTCAAGTTGTCCTCTTAGACTATCTACCTTTTCTCTTTGAACATGTTCATCACCACCATACACAGATATGAGCTTAGACCACATTGCCTTTGCATCACTACAGCCTTCTAGATCATTAAACTCTAAGTCGGTCAATGCTGATGTTATTTCAATCATAGCTTGAGTATGTTCTTGCTTTGCCTTTATCTCTTCCATTGGCATTGGGTAGGTTCTCGGTGCAATGTAATCATTCTTTAGATAATATGTTTCATATTCTCCAATTCCTGATAAGTGTAACTTCATCCTTTTCTGCCATGTGGAGAAACTTGACTTGTTCAGCTTTGGTGCATCCCTTTTATACATCTTTGGATCTTTGCCTCAAGTTCCTTTAAACTTTTCTTCCAAAGTCCAAAGCTCTGATACCAATTGTTAAGTACAGATGCCAATTGTAAAGCTCTAAGTCAATATATAATAAGATGAGAGGGGGGGTGAATTATACAAACTTAATCTTCAATATATTCAGCAGATTCACCCTCTGTAGCATATACTATAGAAAACTATAAAACATTTAAACTCATGAACATATAACATTACAACACATATAACACCAGATTTAACATGGAATCCCAAATAGGGAAAAACCACTGTGGGATTTCAGACCCACTAAGAAATATACTCTTCTAGAGTATGCTTGGCTAAAAGCAAATCCTGTTAAAGATTACAAACACATTGCTAGATGTGACCCAATTAAGGGATTTCCCTTAGATCTATTAGGATCTTGCACTTTGTTAGAAGTGACCTTGTCAAAGGATTTCAAACACTCATTTAGAATGTTACCTTGCTAGAGGATTTACAAATAAGACTGTTAAGTCCACTCGGTTAAGAGATTTTATGTCACTTACAACATAAACAATAGTAATAAAATATATCTGCAACTTCACATTTGAAATGCTAAAGCAAATCCTATTTTCTCAAACAATCTTGTCATAAGACTTATCTTGTCCCTTGTAGGGCTTGTTGGGCTCCTAAATATGTTCTTCAATTAGATCTCCAAGCTTCTATGCTCGGTAAACATTACTGTAGCATCAATGTGCTTACATTTGCCCGCATCCATTGTTCATCAACAATTCCTTATTTATAAACAATTCTAACCACTTAATCTCCTTGATCACATTTCCCATGATCAATCTTAGCCATCAGATCTTCAAACTTGACCAGGTTCAATGTATCCTTCAATCTGAAAATGTTTTACCTTGTCTTGGGACTTGCATTCCTTTCTTGGAACTTGCACAAGGTTATTGCGGTTCAATCTGAGTTGTAGATCTTCCTCCCGATCTTCCATTGCCATAGATCCTTAACAAACTTCATGCATAACATACCAATCATTTAATCAACTCCAGCTCATTAGCATCCATCATTAAATAATGCTTGTATACATCCAATACAATCTGTTATAACTCAGTTGTTACTCGATTAACATTGAACTTCACTCGGTAGACATTATGCCTTCATTTACCGATATCGATAACCTTAGGGTTTACCAACTAGGTTCCTTAGGGTTTACCGACTAGGTTCTTTGCTTGATGACATAGTATAGTATTAAACATCATATTTAGGATATCCAAACAATCAAAACAACATGATCTCATCATTATCTAACTCGGTAATAGTTGCCCATTGAATAACTCATTTCTCCCTTTTATTATGACATTCTTTCTGTGTCACTTACCGACTCTTTAATACTCATCAAAACGTACTTCTTAAGATATGGCAACATCATACTGAATCAGAAAATCAATTTCTTGACATCAATGACAAAATAATATTATTAAGATAGTAATCATCCTTCTTCAGTTATATCAATAATCTTCAACAACCTTCTCAATATCCTTATTGAAATGCTAACAGTCTTTCTTTCTACTGAAATGCCAACACATCCCTTTCTCTCTCCCTCTCTCCCCTTCTCCCTTCCTCCATACCCCATCCCTCTCTCTCTTCTTCTCTCCATCCCTCCCTCCATACCCCACTATAACTGTGTTTGCACTTCTATAGAAGTAAGTGAATTTATTTCTTGTCTACAACTTCCTCTTTGATTTTTATCATATATGCTCTCCTAAGAAAATTGACTAATGGATTTGTGTCTATATATTGAATAGGAGGAATAGGGTTTGAAATTGAACCACAGGTGCATTACCGTGACAAACAAGGAAACTTGCAACAATATTCTTCTCGAATGTATTTTTAATGAGCAGAGCAGATGTGGAAAATAGTGTCAACAAAGAAAAATAATGAGTCATAGTACATGTAATATGTTTTTCAGAAGGAAACAACTGTAGGAAGAGAAAGAGGGAGACTAACATAGATGATGTCCTAGAGAATGATAGTGGTGGGTATGCGAGAGTTCCCATGTTGTTACACAACGCCAGTCACCTAAAGAAATTAAAGTTTGTTGTAAGTATGGCAGTGGTAGTATATGATGATCATCACTTGTCAAAAGGCTTGGAAGGGTGCATACCCATGAAAGAAATCAAGTGTGTAATTCTTATAGTCACAATTGAGATTAGTCCTATAACCTTGCAAATTAATAGGATCATATGTTTTAGAAAGGCAGTACTCTTAGGGTTAGGTCAAGCTCTTACACTTGCTTTTTAGCGAAGACTTGTTGTTTGTTCTCTTGGAGTCTCTCTTATGCTGATAATGGTCTAACTTAGCTATATCAAAACTAAACTACTGATGTTCTATTGTATGATGTTCTATTCATAACTTTAAATAATATATCATTTTATTAGCCCACCATATGACCCCTTAGGTGTCATTAGAGGTCATAGTGTTTCCTAAGAGGTCATATGGTATTTTGTGACTCCTTAGGACACCATATGACCCCTTAAGATACCATACAACCCATAATAATACCATATGGTGTTCTAAGGGGTCATAGGATGCCATATGACCCCTCGGGACACGATACAACCCATAACAACACCATATGGTGTTCTAAAGGGTTGTATAATGTTCTATGACCCCTTAGGACACTATTTGGTGTCATTATAGGTCCTATGGTGTTCTACGGGATCATATAATGTCATATGACCCCTTAGGACACCCTATGACACCTTAGACATTGTTAGGGGTCATATTGTGTTATAAGGGTCATATTGTGTTATGGTCTCTTTCTCTCTTCCTCTCCTTCCCCCTCCTTCTTTTCCCCCACTCTCCCTCTCCCTCTCTCTCTCCCTCTCCCCTTCTCCCTTCCTCCATATCCAATCCCTATCTCTCTCCCTCTCTCCCCTTCTCCCTTCCTCCATACCCCATCCCTCTCTCTCCTTCTCTCCCCTTCTCCCTTCCTCCATGCCCCATCCCTCTCTCTCTCCCTCTCTCCCCTTCTCCCTTCCTCCATACCCCATCCCTCTCTCTTTCTCTCTCTCTCCCCTTCTCCCTTCCTCCATACACCATCCCTCTCTCTCTCCCTCTCTCCCCTTCTCCCTTACTCCATACCCCATCCATCTCTCTCTTCTTCTCTCCCTCCCCCCCTCCTGGTGCAGGAGCACCTAGTTTTGCTTATACTCTCCATTTTTGGTATTTTTCATTCTTAAGTGTCTTGTTACTTTTAAAGTGTTGTCATAGGTTTTCTTTAGTCATTTCATATGTTTTTTTGTCTCATTTTGTTCTTGAGAGATCAAGTTTTTCTTCTTAGGACTTGAATTGTCAATTTTGTGCTTCTAGGCCAAAAGGGCTAAAAAGTGGGAAATTGCCTTATGCGCTTAGCCATGCTTTGAAAATAATTGAAGCATGTTTAGAAAGTGTTTTTAATCAGTCCTAGGTGGTTTTCAAAGGTTGGTTGTGTTGGGTTGCTCAAATTGCTACTTGGAGCAACAAAAGTTGCCATTTTGCTTGTAAAAGTTATCATTTTGGACACTTTTTTGTAAAAAGAAGACAAAAATGCCTTATGTCTATACAACAATTTATAAACACCTCAAAATTCTATTTATATGCCTCCCTCTTCTTGGTATAGGGTTGGATTTTGTACTTTCTATCATAATTAATCAAAAGGGCAACAATTTTCTATTTTTTCTCATGTTTTGAGCTTCATTTTGTACAGCAGTCTGTTCTAGGCTTATCATATCTATCCTATACCTTTTGGGCAGTGATATTGGTGTATATTCAATGCACTTTATGTAATTTCTTTTCACGTTGTGCATTTGGAAGTTGGTTTTGTAAAATTGTTTCATTTTTGCTCTTTGGCTGCCCTTTCAAGGGTTTTGGCCTCCAACATGCATCAACTTGTCTAATTCCAGGTTTGGGTTGCCATGGATGGACTTAGACAAGTTTTATTTCTCATTTATAGTGTAAATAATTCATTTTTTGGCCAAGGTTGTGCAAAAGAAGTGTTTTTGAGTTCATGCTAGGCAAGTTGGAGATGGATTCAACTAGTAATGTGAACAAAGACTCAAACAAGTTTGTGTTCAAAGGTCACTTGAGTGAAAAAACTTAAGACAAAGGTCTGCACTAGTTTCCTTGGATTTTTAGATGTATTTCGAGCTCCAAACAATGTTTATTTTACCTTGCAAGTGTGTTGAGTTATAGCTGGCAGCAAGTACCCAGTTTTGGGGAATTTAATGTCTTTTGCATCCAAAGTTGATTAATGAACATATTCATGATTTGAAACCTTGTGGAAAGTGTTGAAAAAGTGTTTGGATATTGTTACAAACCTTGGTTAATTTTTCCTTGAAGTTCTAACCCTTTCAAAGTGCAGCAAAACAGTGAATTTGACAATGACAGTGCATTTAACAGTCATTTTTCAGTTTGCATAGCAAGTGTTTGATGTAATGTCATGTAGGGAAGAGTTGGGGAAGTGTTAAAAATGATGTGGCAAAGGTTCTTCAAGAGTTTGGAAGCTTGTTTTAAGGTGTAAGAGGGACTTCTATGTTGCATGAACAAAACCCTCCTTTCTTGCCTAAAATTATGGACAATAATTAAACCACCTTCTCAAGAGCTAAGACCTCAAAAATCTTTGAGTTTAGACCTTGTAGACACCTTCCACATCAAGTTCCAAGGTTGGTTTAGCCATAATTTCACTACACAAGTAGAAATCACTCCAATTAGGCCTCCACGGGCTAGTAGCCTTTTAGCCCTATTTTGACAAAAAGTGAACCCGATTGCCTATATGATGTTAGAACCTTTGCAAACTCTTGATGGATAGTTGAAATACACAAAATGGCATAATTCAATCAAAATTGACAGTTAAGGCATCAACTTGGGGTGTGGACCTATGGTGGAGGACTTGAGTAACATTGAGGAAGCAAGCTAGAACAAAGTTGTATAACACACAATGGGGTGGTTGTTTGAGAAGAGGTGTGCGTGTTGAAGTTTGTTATTGCAAAAACTAATTCAAAACAAAGAAAAAAATATCCTTTGGAGCCACTTGATAGATTAAACCAATATAAGCCTATTGAGCAACTTCTCACTCAATCTCCCTATCATAGTGGTATCAGAGCCTGAGTAAGATTTAGGTGAAAAGAGAAAACAAATTGCCTTAGGATCAATAGAATCCTTAGAAGAAAACATGGTCACTAATGCTAAGTTAGCCAAGAAGGTCAAAGACCAAGGAGATTAAAATAGAGCACTCAAAGAGAGGTTGGAGCAGCTAGCAACAAAACTAGTTGAAATTGAAGTTAAGACTGAAGAAGTCCATGATAAGGTTGAGATAAGGGTAAAATGGTGGCAATAGAAGATGAGGTTCCCATACCTACCCTGTGCTTGAGAAATAACCATTTTTGAAGGCTTTGAGAGCTATGAGTGGCAAAAACTTAGAGGGAGTGGCTATTTTTAGTAGAAAGATGGATCCAGATGCTCTTATAGAATGGATTGAAGGCCTAGAAAACCATTTTGAATGTGATGGAATAACTAAAGCACAACAGGTTAAAGTAGAAAAATCAATGTTGAGAGGGGCAACCTTAACTTGGTGGAAGTTCATCCAAGAGGAAAGGGTGAAAGAAGGTAAGAAACCAATAGCCACCTGAAAAGCAATGGTAACCAAAATTAGAGAAACTTATCTTCTTGAAGACTATGAGATCCAACTACATAGGAAAAGACAAAACTTGAGAAAAAAAGACTTAGATGTTAGTAGCTACACTGAGGAATTTCAAAAACTATGAATGAGATCCAAGGTAGTAGAGGATGAGTATAAAAGTAGTAAGGTATTTGAATGGACTGAGATGGAACATACAAGAAGAGATGAGTTTGTTATGTCCACAAAGAGTTCACAAGTGTTATCAACTAGCACTCAAAGTGGAAGAGAAGAATAAGAAAAAGCAAGAACAAAGCAATAGAGGTAGAGGTAGGGGTAGAGAAGGTTGAGGCCATAGAGGAAGTTTTGGTGGAAGAGGAGATCAAAGGTCCCAAGGAGAATCCAAACTTATTGAGAAAAGTGGGGATTCATATAGCAAGAGCAGCTATAGAGGAAGGGGATCTAGCAACCCAGGTAGAGGTAGATATAGTGGACTAGGAAGAGGGTCCTACTTCTCCACCATTAAATGCTACAACTGTCAAAAGTTGGGGCACCCTGCCTACAGATGTCCATAAAAACCCACTTCATCACAAGGAGGTGAAATAAAAGTGAAGTATGTGCAAGAAAGTGCAGCAAGTAGAAAAGCTCATGAAGTGAGCTCAACATAAGAAGATGGTGAGAGTTTGATGATGAGAAGAGTCTTGATAAAGGAGCCAATCAATTAGGAACCTATTCTAAGAAGGTCATTGTTTAGAATTAAGTGCAAGATCATGGGAAAGGTATGCAAGGTGTTCATTGATTCTGGATCCACATATAACATAGTTTCAGAAGAAGTAGTGAGGAAACTCAAGCTAGAAAGAATCCCTCACACACATCCCTATAGAGTCACATGGTTGAATAGGGAGCAACATGTTCTTGTTAATGAACAAACATGGGTAGAATTCACTATAGGAGGGTATCAAGATAAGATCTGATGTGATATTCTTCCAATGGATGCTTGCCATCTACTTCTTGGTAGACCTTGGCAATTTGATAGGAAAGCCATACAAAATGGTGACAAAAAATCCTACTCATTTCAAAAGGGTGGTGTTACATACAAAATCCAGTCTATACATGAAGAGAAAGAGGGAAGAAGTTCAAAGAATCAGAATATTTTAATAGTGAATTAGAAAGAGTTTATTAACACACTTGAAGAGGGTAAAGGAGTGGGATTTGCACTCATAGTGACACCCAAGGAAGAAAATAAGGAGAAGAAGGTTGAAATACCACAAGAAGTGCAGCAAATACTTGATAACTTTAAAGAAATTATAAGGGATGGAACACCTACAACCTTACCACCTCCTAGAGCCATTAGCCATCAGATAGACTTCATACCAAGAGCCTCTTTACCGAACAAAGTAGCCTATAAGATAACACCTGAACAAAATAAAGAAGTGACAAGGCAAGTGCAAGAACTCCTGGATCAAAATTTGATAAGAAAAAGTATAAGTCCTTGTGTAGTACCTATCATTTTAGCACCTAAGAAAGGAGGTACATGGAGATTATGCACAGATTCAAGAGCCATTAATAGAATCACTATTAGGTATAGATTTTCTATTCCAAGGATTGAGGATTTGATGGATTGTTTGGGAGGTGCAAAGTATTTCACAAAAATTGACCTCAAGAGTGGTTATCACCAGATCAGGATAAAAGAAGGTGGTGAATGGAAAACAACTTTCAAAACAAATGAGGGTCTTTATGAGTGGCTAGTTATGCCATTTGGTCTTTATAATGCCCCAAGTACATTCATGAGACTCATGAATGAAGTGTTTCATGATTTCATTGGTAAATTTGCAGTGGTGTACTTAGATGACATTCTAATATTCAGTAAAGCTAAAGAAGAGTGTTTGAAGCATCTTAAAATTGTTTTGAACAAATTATATGATGAGCAGTTGACAATCAATTTGGAAAAGTGTGATTTTATGAAATAGGAATTGGTTTATCTTGGCTTTGTGATCTCAGGTGGAGATTTGAAAATGGATAAAACCAAGGTGGAAGCCATCACAAATTTTCCTACACCCAAATCATCAAGTGATGTCTGAAGTTTTCATGGTTTGGTACAGTTCTATAGGAAGTTCATAAGAGGGTTTAGTGAAATTTGTGCTCCAATGCTTGATACTATAAAAGGTGGAGCTAAGGCAAAGTTTCAATGGACAGATGTAGCAAATAAGGGGTTTGAAATTCTGAAAAACCAATGGTGCTTCTCAACCAGTGCTTATACTTCCTAGTTTTGACAAGTTATTGACTATTGAGTGTGATGCTAGTAATATTACAATAGGTGTAGTGTTGAGTCAGGATAATAGACCTGTAGCTTTCTTTAGTGAAAAGTTAAATGATGCTAAAAAGAATTACTCTTCCTATGATTTGTAACTCTACTCTTTAGTTCAATAACTTATAAAGTGGAGACATTATTTGCTTCCAAAGGAGTTTGTTGTTTATACAGATAATTAGGCTTTGAGTTTCTTGAATTCACAAGATAAGTTAAATCATAGGCATGTTAAATGGGTTGAGTACTTGTAATCATACACTTTTACTCTTAAGCACAAGAAAGGACAATGCAATAAAGTAGCAGATGCTTTGAGTAGAAGGCTTCTGACAGTGCAGGAAGTACAGGTTCAGAGTATTGGCATAGAATGCTTCAAAGGAATGTATCCTGATGATGAAGATTTTACAACCATCTTTAAGGTTTATCAAGCATTTGATAATTCTTTTCATAGTGAATATGCTGATTATACTTTGCAAAATGGTTTGTTGTTTAAAGGTGGGAAGCTATGTGTTCCAAAAAGCTCAATGAGGGAGAATCTGATTCAAGAAAAGCACAATGGGTGTTTGAGTGGCCATTTTGGTCTCAACAAGACATTGGAGTTGGTGCAACATTTCTATTATTGGCCCAAAATGCAGCGAGATATCAAAAGGTATGTGGAGCAATGCATGGTTTGTCAAAAGGCAAAAGGTAATACTTCTAATGCTGGTCTTTATCAACCTCTTCCAATTCTTACAAGGCCTTGGGAATGTGTTAGCATGGATTTTGTGGTAGGCTTACCTAAGACTAAAGCTGGTTTTGATAGTATTTTTGTGATTGTGGATAGATTTAGTAAAATGGGCACACTTTATTCCATGCAAGACTACACATGATGCTAGTCATATAGCCCATTTTTTTTTAAGGAAGTGATTAGAATCCATGGTTTACCTTCTAGCAGTGTTTTTGATAGAGATGTTAAGTTTCTTGGCCATTTTTGGAAGACATTGTGGAAAAGATTGGGTACTAATATTTCTTTTGGTTCAACTTATCACCCATAGACTAATTGCCAAATTGAGGTGGTCAATAGGACTCTTGGCAACATCTTAAGGTGTTTGACAAAGGAATATGGACAAAGTTGGGATGAGCTCATCCATCAAGCAGAATTTGCATACAATGATAGTGTTAACAGGTCAACTAGTAAGAGTCCCTTTGAAATTGTTTATGGTATGCACCCAAGGGGTGTCATGGAGTTAAGGGATCTTGGTAACATGTAGCAAAAGAGTGGTACAATAGATGACATGGCTCAATCAATAAAGGAAGTTCATGAGCAAGTGAGAAAGACTCTTCAAGATACCTCACAAAAAGTGAAAGCTAGAGTGGATGCATCAAAGAGAGATGTTCAATTTTTAGTTGGGGACTTTGTGATGGTACATTTGAACAAGTCTAGATTGCAAAAAGGAGTTCCCAACAAGCTCAAAATGAGGCGGATAGGTTGTTGCAAGATATTGGCTAAGTATGGTTCTAATGCATATAAAATTGATTTGCCTACTGATCTTTCTTGTATCCTATTTTCAATGTTTTAGATTTGCTAGCATTCAAAGGTCAACTTCCTAAGGAGGATGATAGAGTTTTAGATGTTCACAAGTCATTTTTAGACCTGTCTTTGCCTCCTCCATCCATTCTTCAAGCTGAAAGGTGTTGGACTCAAGAGTTTACAAGAGGACTCACCATAAAGTGGAAAGATAAAGCACTTTCAGAAGCCACTTGGGTACATGAGTCTGATTTCTCTAAGTCTATAATTTCTTCTTTGCTTCCTCAAGGAGTCACATGACTTCTTTGTCTTTGGGGGAGTATGGAGCAGGAGCACCTACTTTTGCTTATACTCTCCATTTTTGGTATTTTTCATGCTTAAGAGTCTTGTTAGTTTTAAAATGTTTTAATAGGTTTTTTTAAGTCATTTCATAAGTGTTTGATCTCATTTTGTGCTTGAGAGACCAAGTTTTGCTTCTTATGGCTTGAATTGTCAATTTTGTGCTTCTAGGCCAAAAGGGCTAAAAAGTGGAAAATTGACTTATAGGCTTATAAATGCTTTGAAAAGAATTGAAACATGTTTAGAAAGTGTTTTTAATAAGTCCTAGGTGGTTTTGGAAGGTTGGTTGTGTTGGGTTGCTCAAATTGCCACTTGGAGCAACAAAAGTTGTCATTTTGCTTGTAAAAGTTATCGTTTTGGACACTTTTTTATAAAAAGAAGACAAAAATTCCTTATGTCCATACAGGACTTGATAACCACCTCAAAATTATATTTATATTCCTCCCTCTTCTTGGTATAGGGTTGGCTCTTGTACTTTCTATCATAATTAATCAAAAGGGCAACAATTTTCTGTTTTTTCTCTTGTTTTGAGCTTCATTTTGTACAACAGTCCATACTAGGCTTATCATTTATGTACTATACCTTTTGGATAGTGATATTGGTGTATATTCAATGCACTTTATGCAATTTCTTTGCAGGTTGTACATTTGGAAGTTGGTTTTGTTAAATTGTTTCATTTTTGCTCTGTGGCTGCCCTGTCAAGGGTTTTGGCCTCCAAAATGCATCAACTTGTCTAATTCTAGGTTTGGGCTCCCATGGATGGACTTAGAAAAGTTTTATTTCTTATTTATAGTGTAAATAATTCATTTTTTGGCCAAGTTTGTGCAAAAGAAGTGTTTTTGAGTTCATGATAGGCAAGTTGGAGATGGATTTGGCTACCAATGTGAACAAAGACTTAAACAAGTTTGTCCTCAAAGGTCAATTGAGTGAAAAAACTTAAGGAAGAGGTATGAACTAATTTCCTTGGATTTTTAGATGTATTTGGATCTCCAAATAATGTTTATTTCACATTGAAAGTGTGTTGTAGTTGGCAGCAAGTACCCAATTTTGGGGAATTTAATATCTTTTGCATCCAAAGTTGATTAATGAACATATTCATGCTTTGAAATATTGTGGAAAGTGTTGAAAAAGTGTTTATATATTGTTACAAACCTTGGTGAAGTTTTCCTTGAAGTTCTAACTGTTTCAAAGTGTAGCAAAATAGTGAATTTGAAAATGACAGTGCATTTAATAGTCATTTTTTCAGTTTGCATAGAAAGTGTTTGATGTAATGTCATGCAGGGAAGAGTTGGGGAAGTGTTCAAAATGATGTAGGAGAGTTTCTTCAATATTTTTTAATCTTGGTTTAAGGTGTAAGAGAGACTTCCTATGTTGCATGAACAAAACCCTCTCAAAACCCTCCTTTCTTGCTTAGAATTGTGGATAGTCATTAAACCACCTTCTCAGGAGCTAAGACCTCAAAAATATTTGATTTTGGGCCTTGTATACACCTTCCAAATCAGGTTCCAAGGTTTTTTTATTCATCATTTCACTACACAATCAGAAATCACTCCAATTAGGCCTCCACGGGCTAGTAGCCTTTTAGCCTTGTTTTGACAAAAAGTGAACCCAATTGCCTATATGATGTTAGAACCTTTGCAAACTCTTGATGGATAGTTGAAATACACAAAATGGCCTAATTCAATCAAAATTGATACTTAAGGCATCAACTTGGGGTGTGGACCTATGGTGGAGGACTTGAGTAACATTGAGGAAGCAAGCTAGAACAAAGTTGTATAACACATAATGGGGTGGTTGTTTGAGAAGAGGTGTGGGTATTGAAGTTTGTTATTGAAAACACTAATTGAAAACAAAGGAAAAGAATATCCTTTGGGTCCACTTGATAGATTAAACCAATTTAAGCCTATTGAGAAACTTCTCACTCAATCTCCCTATCACCTCCATACCCCACTGCAACTGTGTCTGCACTTCTATAGAAGTAAGTGAATTTATTTCTTATCTGCAACTTCCTCTTTGATTTTTATCATGTATGCTCTCCTAAGAAATTGAACTATGGGTGCGTTACCATGACAAACAAGGAAACCTCCAATATTATTCTTGTCAAATGTGTTTTTAATGAGTAGAGCAAATGTGGAAAATAGTCTCAACAAAGCAAATGATGAGTCAGAGTACCTACAATATTTTTTTCAGAAGGAAACAACCAATAGGAAGATAAAGAGGGAGAGTAACACAAATGATTTCTTGGAGAATGATAGTGGTGGGTATGCAAGAGTTCCCATGTTGTTACACAATGCTTGTCACCTAAAGAAATTAAAGTTTGTTGTAAGCATGGTAGTGGTAGTATATGATGATCACCACTCATCAAAAGGCTTGGAAGGGTACATACCCATGAAACAAATCAAGTGAGTAATTCCTATAGTCACAATTGAGATCAGTCCTATAACCATGCAAATTTAATAGAATCATATGTTTTAGAAAGACAATACTCTTAGGGTTAGGTCAAGCTCTTACACTTGCTTTTTAGTGAAGCCTCATTGTTTGTTTGCTTGGAGTCTCTCTTATGCTAACATTGATCTAACTTATCTATATCAAAATTAAACTAGTGATGTTCTATTGTAAGATGTTCTATTCATAACTTTAAATAATATATCATTTTATTGGCCAACTATATGACCCCTTAGGTTTCCTTAGAGGTCATATTGTTTCCTAAGAGGTCATATGGTATTTTGTGACCCCTTAGGACACCATATGAACCCTTAAGACACCATACAACCCATACCAACACCATATGGTGTCCTAAGGGATCATAGGGTGCCATATGACCCTCAAGACACCATACGATCCATAACAACACCATATGGTGTTCTAAAGGGTCATATGGTGTTCTATGACCCCTTAGGACACTATTTGGGTTCATTATAGGTCCTATGATGTGCTAAGGGATCATATAGTGTCATATGACCCCTTAGATATTGTTAGGGGTCATATTGTGTTCTAAGGGTCATATAGTGTTGTGCTCTCTCTCTCTCTCTCTCTCTCTCTCTCCCTCTCTCTCTCTCTCTCTCTCTCTCTCTCTCTCTCTCTCTCCTTCCCTGTACCTCTCCCTCTCTCTCTCTCTCCCCTTCCCTCTACCTCTCCCTCTCTCTCTCTCTCTCTCTCTCCCTCCCTCCCTCCCTTCCTTCTTCTCTCTCTCCCTCCCTCCCTCCCTTCTGCCCCCCCTCCTCTCTCTCTCCCCCCTCCTTCTCTCTCCCTCCCCCAATCTCCCACCCCCCTCTCTCTCTCTCTCTCCCCCCTCCTTCTCTCTCCCTCCCCCAATCTCCCACCCCCCCCCTCTCTCTCTCTCTCCCTCTCCCTTCCTCCATACCCCTTCTTCTCTCCCTCCCTCCCCCTCTCCTCTCCCTCCCCCCTCCTTCTTCTCTCCCTCTCTCCCTCCTTCCCTCCATCTCCCCTCTCTCTCTCTCTCTCCCTCTTTCCCTCTCCCTCCTTCCCTCTCTCTCTCTCTCTCTCTCTCTCTCTCTCTCTTCCTCTCCCTCCTCCCCTCCTTCTTCTCTCCCTCTCTCCCTCCCTCCCTTATGCCCCCCTCCTCTCTCCCCCCTACTCTCCCCCCTCTCCCTCTATCTCTCTCTCTCTTCCTCCATTTTTATTCACATTTTTTCTACTACAAATAGCATGTATGGGGTACTGAACCTATTAGTTCACTGCCTTGCCATAACTTTTTTAAGGTGTAGGAGCACGTATGCAGTACTTATTACTTGTAAGCATGTACGAGTTACTGAGCCTATTAGTTCTCTACCCTTCCATAACATTTTTTAGTCTTAGGAGTGCGTACATGCTACTTATTAGTAAAGAATGGAAGAAAAAATACCATTGGGCTTGCCAACATTTTATGGACTAACAATGCACACACGGTTATTAATATAGTGTGTATGCGATACGTAGACATAGTTTTAGTTGCCCAAGAGCCTCAATAGCCTCAAAAGAAGTTTTTGAGGTCGTTGAAGGCCCCACTGCAACTGTGTCTGCACTTCTATCACTGTTTTACACATAGAAGTAAGTAAATTTTTTGTTTTTGCATGATTTCAAATGATTGAATTGTTGTTCTTATTAGTTTGGTCAATATTATTGTGATTTTTTAATAGTTTGATTCAAAAAAATAATGGTAAGATGCATATTTATAGTTATTTGTTTGTTTATGAACTTTTGCTTACATATATATGTAATATGATTCTATTTAGGACAATTGATATCAACCATACGAAAGAACAAGCGAGGAACGAGGGAACAACGAGAGGCTGAAAAGGAAAGACAAAGGGATCATATAAATAAATTATGTGACATAAGAACAATGAGAGAAGAAGGCATGTCATCCTCCACATCTCAATTCAATTTACCAAATGAACATAATGCACCTAATGCAATTGAAGAAGACACATTTGATTTACCATATGAACCTAATGCAATTGAAGAAGATACCACGTTGAATAATCAATTAAATGATGAACATACACCTTCTCTATTTGATGAATTGAATGTACATAATGCACCGATGTTAACACCTCCTAGAATCATTCATAGGAAACCAAAGTATCTAATTGACATTGATGAGAATATATTGAAGCCAATGCCCAATAAAATGAATGAACAAACTTGTAGGGGAATGGTTAAAATAATATGAAAAAACTATTTTGAAAACTTAAATCAAACGGCAAGATGTCAATTAATTGTTCAAATGATTAAAAATTTGAATTTTAGAGATACAATCAAAATTCTAGGCCTAAGATCATCTGAAAGTAACAATGAAAGAACCATGGTGAGAAATATATTTGATGCATATCAAGCTATTGGTTCAAAATAATGTACAAATGATTCTAATGCTACTCAACATGTCATTACATCAACCATAATGAGCAAGAAAATAAAAAAAGATCATTTGATAAGAAAAACAAGTCATTAAATGTTAGTAGAACAACATTAAGTAAAGCATTAAAGAGGTGGGAAAAATAGAGGAACCTAACAATAATTCTCTTTGGGTATTCTCGGGTAGACTACCATGCAAAGATAAGGTTTTTGTTGATGCACTAAGAACATTAATTGAATTTTTTTGGCATGACAACACAAGAGTTTCGCCCAACCAAAGAGATGTTGTTAGAAGGCAAATCGGGTCTACAAATCGTGAGCTACATGCCAAACACTATTTGGATATGAATCAAACTAATTTTAATGAAACATTCCTTCAAAATTTTCCTCAAATAAGAATTTCTCAAAGATTTTTTGAAATGGAAAAACCTTTTTATATTAAGATTAATCATGTACGCACCATGTGTTGTTGTAGTATGCATATTGAATTTTCCATGCACTATGATATTTTTTGTCATATTTGTTCTACTTTGCACACTAATGATGTTTTGTAGGAATGCAATATACAAACACCTCTTAAGTCAGTAAGAGAATTTATTTCAAGTGTGCTATATAATAGATATGATGGTTGCATTTATTATAAGATGCCTTGTTTGGAAGGTTCTTGTGCTATATGTGGTGGTTTGCAATATTTACCAAGATGCGTACATTTGGAGAGCACACATTTAATTGGTATGAAACTAGTTTCTTTTGGAAAATACAAGATAGTCACATATGGAGCTAAAGATGGAAAAGTTTTGAAGAGATGTGAGCTAGTGAAAAATGATATATGTGTAGCTAAATTTATGAAAATGTTTCAAGAGAAACTAGTTTATGAGTACATAATGCATACACATAGAGCTCGATGGTTAGATGAGCAATTCAAGTTATGTAAGGACACAATTCCTCTTGGCACCATTGTCTCTATCATTGATTTCGCTGAAAATTATACACTACAACCTCAAAATGAAGTGCAATCTATATATTATCATTCTGCACAAGTTTCTATTTTTGTACACATAGTATTCATGCATGCAGATGATAGCATAGAGGAGGATAGAAAGGTTGTAAGAGAGTATCACTTCTACATAAGTGATGATCGTACTCATTCATCAGAGTTTGTACAAGGATGCTTTAAATTTTTCTATGATAGTTTAAGGGAAAGGAACATACAATACAACTGACACTTAATATGGTTAGATAACTGCACTGCACAGTTCAAGAATGTAAGGATGTTTTATTGGTTGACAAGGATGCATATGACAAGTGATGTACAACATTTTTGGAATTTCACTAAGGCCGGACATGGTAAGGGAGAGCATGATGGCGCCAAAGCATGTGTAAAAAGAGCCCTAAATAGAGAAGAATTAAAGTACGAAGGTGGTGCTGAGTTGATAGATGCAGAAACAATTGTGTGATGGTGTAAGTCTATGATGGGTCCAGGTAATCTAGGTACTTCAATGGTTCATAGATATTTTTGGTTGATCACTGAATCTAACATTGATTTTTTTCTAGATTGTTGTATAGTTGCAGGATCGAGTGACATGCACTCATTTATGAGTTCAAATTCAAGTTCACTGGTAATTTATACGAGATAGATGGTATGTTTTTGCTCTTCATGCATGTATTATTTGTGGGAAGAATGTGAATCACAAGATTAGGTTGATAAATGGTCTTATAGACCATTGTTCTCATTGATACATATCAAATTCCCAGAGCACTACAATTGAGCCTGTTGGAGACATCAGTGGATTTTGACCATGTATCCAACCTAATGGATTCAGGTGATTTTTTGAGTTAATTTTTTTGCAAATATTCTTTTTGGTTTGATTTTGTTGTACATCATACTTTATTTTTACTATTAATTAACACTTTATTAAATGCAGGTCATGTGTATGCAGTTGTTGCAGAAGAGAACAATGAAGAAGGAACAAATTACTATTTGTGTTGTTGTGTTGAGCCAAAAAGAAAATTGACAACCACAATCATTGACGGAGAGGGTATTGAGTACCCAATAGGGTTTGTTGTCGTGACAGGAACATGGCTTAGGAGATACCCTATCAAGAATTCTAATGTTTGGTTGTTCAAGAACTTTGAAACACATAGACATATTCTTCATTTCTCTAACCTTGTTGTTGCAACAAATATTCATTTGATGAAGTATCTTTGTAGACTTCATAACAAGATTTTATGGAAAGTTCGTGAATTTGACCATGAGGCAATACTTGACACAATACGGGTTAGAGCCGATCCTGAAGACTCACTTGATTGATTCTACAGTTCAGAGTAGAATGATTTTGAGAATTTTGTATAAATCATCGACAAATTGTTCTATATTCATTTTTTGTATATATAAATGCCCATGAGCTGATTTTTACATGTTTAGGGGGCATGATTTTGTACATTTAAATGGAAATGAGCTGATTTGTACATATGTACATGCCAAATTTTGTATATTAAAATGACGATGAGCTGAATCATACATATTGTAATGCCAAATTTTGTATAAAAGCCCATGAGATGATTTTTATGACATATTTTTGTATAATCAAATAGCCAAGAGCTGATTGACCATATTTAGAGGCAAATTTTTGAATAATATGTGACAATGTTTTGTGACTATGTTTTGAGTATATGTAATGTGATAAGGTCAATCATGAGCATTCTTGTTTCTTGTATAATCATGAAGAATTATTTGAGTCATTATCGGGTCATAGGGGTCATAGATTGAGACTAGATACAATTTGAGAAAAAATTGTCATTATTGTCAAAATAATTGTCAAGCAACTTGTACATTGTATCGGTAGGGTATGACTCTCAATGTTCTGGCACTTTGGGATGCATGATAGGGGCATATCTAGCGTAAACCTACCCACTCAGATGCTCGTGATGTCATTTTGTGCACACGATGAACCAAATCAATTTTAGCCAATCCTACAACTTTGCATTGCATGTAATTGACAGTTTCTCTTGTAGGCAAAAAAATGCTACCAATTGAAAATGGATTTGAGTTGTCAAAAACCAAGATAGGACATTGTAGAGGAGCCTCATGCAACCCCAAAGGTTCAAATAGATCAATCATATGTATCCTAGATTGGAAGAAATAGTTCATCAAAGTTTGACAAGTTTTTGGACTCAGGGCACTTGAGAGATCGCACCAGTAGGGTATGACTCTCGATGTTCCAATTCTTTGGGATGCATGAAAGGGGCATGCCTAGTGTAAACTTGCCCACCCAAATGCACTCATGACGTCAATTTGTGCACACAATGAACCGAATCAATTCTAGCCAATCCTGCAACTTTGCATTGCATGCAATTGATGGTTTTTGCAGTAGGCGAAAAAATGCTACCAATTAAGAATGACTCTGAGTCATCAAAAACTAAGATAGGCCATTGTAGAGGAGCCTCACGCAACCCCACAAGTTCAAATAGATAGATTATATATGTCTTGGATTGGAAGAAACAGTTTATCAAAGTTTGATAATTTTTTGGACTTAGGGCACTTGAGAGATCGCACAAGTAGGGTGACTCTTGATGTTTCAGCACTTTGGGATGCATGATAGGGGAATTCTTAGCATAAAACTTCCCACTCGAACATGCTCGTGATGTCGATTTGTGCACACGACGAACCGAATCAATTCTAGCCAATCCTGCAACTTTGCATTGTATGCAACTAATGGTTTTTTCAGCAGGCAAAAAATGCTACCAATTGAAAATGGCTCCAAGTCATCAAAGTCGAGATACACCATTATAGAGGAGCCTTACGTGAGCCCACATGTTCAAACAGATTGATCATATGTGTCCTAGATTGGAAGAAATGACCCATCAAAGTTTGATAAATTTTTGGACTCAGGGCACTCGAGAGATCGCACCAATAGGGTATGACTCTCGATGTTCTGGTGCTTTGGGATGCACAATAGGGGCATTCCTAGATTAAATCTACCAACCTATATGCACTCATGACATGGGTTTGTGCACACAACAAACTAAATCAATTCTAGCCAATCCTGCAACTTTGCATTGCATGCAACTGACAGTTTTTGCAATAGGTGAAAAAATGCTACGAATTGAAAATGGCTTCGAGTCATCAAAAACCAAGATAAAAAATTGTAGAGGTGTCTCACACAACCCCATAGGTTTAAACAAATGGATCATATGTGTCCTGGATTGGAAAAAACAATTTGTCAAAGTTTGACAAGTTTTTGAACTTAGGGCACTTGAGAGATCGCACCGGTAGGGTATGACTCTCGATGTTCCAGTACTTTGTGATGCATGGTAGGGGCATGCCTAGCATAAACTTGCCCACCTAGATGCACTTGTGATGTCAGTTTGTGCACACAACGAACTGAATCAATTTTAGCTAATCTTGCAACTTTGCATTGCATGCAACTAACGGTTTTTGTAGCAGATGAAAAAATGCTACCAATTGAAAATGACTTTGAGTCATCCAAAACCAAGATAGGACATTGTAGAGGAGCCTCATGTGACCCCATGGGTTCAAATAGATTGATCATATGTGTCCTAGATTCTGGATTGGAAGAAACAATCTATCAAAGTTTGTTAATTTTTTGGACACAGGGCACTTGAGAGATCACACTGGTAGGGTATAACTCTCCATGGTCCAACACTTTGGGATGCATGATAGGGGAATGCCTAGCGTAAACCTACCCACCTAAACATGCTCATGATGTTGGTTTATTCACACGATGAACCGAATCAATTCTAGCCAATCTTGCAACTTTGTATTGCATGGAACTGACGATTTTTTTAGTAGGCGAAAAAAATACTACCAACTAAAAATGGCTCTGAGTTTTCAAAAGCCAAGATAGGCCATTGTAGAGGAGCCTCACACAATCCCATGAGTTCAAATAGATCAATCATATGTGTCCTGGATTGAAAGAAATGACCCGTCAAAGTTTGACAATTTTTTGGACTCAAGGCACTTGAGAGATCACACCAGTAGGGTATGACTCTCGATGTTCTGGTGCTTTGGGATGCATGACAAGGGCATGCCTAGAGTAAACCTACCCACTTGGATGCACTCATGATGTGGGTTTGTGCACATAATGAACTGATTCAATTCTAGCCAATCCTGCAACTTTGCATTGCATGCAACTGATAGTTTTTGCAGTAGGCGAAAAAATGCTACGAATTGAAAATGGCTCTGAGTTGTCAAAAACTGAGATAAGACATTGTATATGTGTCTCATGCAACCCCATAGGTTCGAACAGATCGATCATATGTGTCTTGGATTGGAAGAAATAGTTCGTCAAAGTTTGACAATTGTTTGGACTCAGGGCACTTGAGAGATTGTGCCGACAGGGTATGGCTCTCGACGTTACGATGCTTTGGAATGCACAATAGGAGCATGCCTAGCATAAAACTACCCACCCAAACAAACATGTGATGTTGGTTTGTGCACACGACAACCAAAATTTGACCATTGCGAGAGTGAGGGTGCTCTCGCACCAAACACATATTGTTGTTTATATTCATATTGTCAATTTTTGTTGTTTATATTCATATTGTTGATTAAATATGCAAATATTCATTTAAATTTATAAAAGGGCAGCCATCAAATACATTGAATACACAATAATGATCTGAAAACAAGTGGTTTTGTATGGTTAATTCAACATTTTAGAAATTTTATCAAAACATATTCCACGATTGCAATGTTTTATATCATATATTTTTGTTGTTTATATTCATATTGTTGATTACATAGTAAAATGATCAATTAAATTTATAAAAGGACAACCACAAAATACAACAAATAAAAAATAATGAACTCAGTACACATTTATTGGAATGAACATCAACATTTATATATATCAAAAAAAGGCATGTCTGCCAAGTCAATACAAGTATTACAAAAATGTGGCATATGCCATGTCCAAATTGATATACAATAAAAATGTAGAATATATCTACATGTATTGGTCATTCTATGACCAAAAATAACATTATATGATCCTAAACTTGTGGTGAATCATCAAAATCAAGCCTCTTCGATGCAGTATTCAGCTCTATAGATGGCTACAAAACCACAATTCAAAAGCCAAGTTAGAATTCTTTTGTAGAAAATAGTTCACAATTAACAACATAACTATGCATTTAATTATAATTCCTTTGCAATTGAAATGTAGATTACCTCATCAGCTGATCTAGGAGCTAATGTCTTCGCTCTCCTCTCCTTGTCACTCTTAGGAGTTTTCTTGAAGAATACTTACAAGGATCCACGTTATGGTCGTACCGCGAAGGGATCTATTGTCAATGAAATGTACAATTAATACAATGTACTAACACAAATATATCAAAAACACTTAAAAGCTATAATATAGAGAACAATGACGTACCCGTTCCTCAGATGCTTCTCCAATGGACTAAGGATGGCTCACCATCGATGGAGAAACTATTGCTATTACCTATACAAAAAAATGATCATAGATTAAATACAAATAATATAATGATAAGTATTGTAGGTTAAAAATAATTAATTTAATATATCAAACAAAAGTGTACCAGATCCTGAGATGCTTCTCCAGTGCACGGAGGAGGGTTTGCCATTGATGAAACATCTATGGATATTTCCTGTATGAAAAAATTATAAGATCATAATATATCACAAGTTCACATGTACACGTGCATATAATCATGAAATCAAGAAAATAAAGTAGATATACATACCTCTGCCCTCTCTTGATCCATGGGTGAATCAGATGCATTCAACAAATCCACATAGCTCAATGGCCACTGTACATGTAAAATACCCAAAAAACGCTAATCAATCTACAAACCCCAACTAATACTTGATTTCAACATTTTCAAATAATTGTACAACTAAAAATGTGTTCAATTACCTTCTTCCCACGTTTTGGTGTCTTTGAGGAATTCTTTTTCTTAGGACGAGCCCTAGACATGGAGGGGGTACCCTAAAAAAACAAGATTAACATGAGATATTAGTATAGATAATATATTAAACATAATTTTAAAAATCCTAAAATGAAATGACTTGCATATTCCATCAAAACAATACCTAAAAAGGGTTGTACAAAATATGATACCGTATAGCCTTGTAGGCCAAAATCGATCGTTGAGAGCGTGATGTCATCAATCCGGGACATTTGGTTCCCTATCAACACCTACAAACCAAAAATTGGACCAAGCATTAAAGATAGTTAGTATATCTTGTATTTTTTTTGAATTCAAAGTGTACTATTCTATTTTAAAATGTTACAAAATTTATACCTTAGGCATCGAAGTTGCAACTATAGTAACTGGGGGAGGAGTATGGGATACCGATGCTGCATCCTGAAATGCATATTATTTGTCTCAATTTAAATCGATGTATAAATGAAAATTCATTTATGTAATTATAAATTTAAAGTGACTGATAAATAAAATGCCATGAATTCAAATCAACACACTTGTGTTTGTCACTGATGGGCAAGCACCATGTCCATCAACTCATTTGTTAGTGAAAAATACTTAGCCATGCGGGCCTGACATCTACTCCCGCAAATCATGCACGGATGAGATGTGGATCCATCTGCACAGGTTGCATCATCTATCCCCAAGCATATCCCCGAGTAATTGACACACATATGCTAGATGGGCTCTCTGTTGCCACCAAGAGCAACTAAAGGCTCATCATCTAGTACAATAGGGTGTGCTAATGATGTCCCATGCTGGATGATGGCACCAGTCAATGTTGTGGCTACCTGAAGAGTCTGTAGCTCCATCAACTCTTTCAACTCTACTGGGACAGCCTGTTGCACCTTGGGTTTGGGTGCTAGGGGGCGGTGACTCTTCATGGGTAATTGCCTACGGGCTCTAGGTCTATCTTGGGCAGAGCCGCCACCTCTACCATGGAACTCTCTCATGTCAAAATAGTTTGGCCGCACATTGAGCACAAAATCACAGTATACTTTTCTCAAAAAATACAATGGCACCTCATAATTATTACAAGGTGGATCATCAAAGACCATCCACCACCTCTGCCAAAAAAGATTCTTCATCTATACATTGGTACACCAATGTATGGGAAACCTCTTTGCATTAAGAGGTAATGACTAACCAGTTTTAGGATCAACAAAAAGGGCACATATTTGTTGTTTACTAATATTTTTGTTTTTGACTCCCTCGTATGATAACCCATTAGCATAGAATTGATGACACCTATCCCTAAAGTTTCCCCATTTGGTAATTTCTGTGGAAACAGCTATGGCACCACTAGCTAATGTTTCTAGGCTAGTGGTGAGGGATTTATGATACTCAAGTTCAGATGTTTTCAATTTATCAGTCAATCTATTGATTTTAGATGTATTTTTCCCTAACTGATTAATTAATTGCTCCTGTGTTTCAGGTGTATGGTCAAAAGGAGGAATTGGGGGTGTATCTTGTGGGTTTTCAGGAGGTGCATTTTGTTGTTCTTGTTGTGGATTAGAAGAATCTAGTTTTTGAAACAAAAAATGAAAAAACCTAATCAAAATTAATGAAATTAAATTCAAAACGTAAAACAAATTGAACAAACGGGAAAGAAAGACAAAAATTAACTAAAACTAACCTTGATCCATAGTGTCTGGAGGAGAAATGTGGCACCCTGTTCATGGTTTGGAGGAGAAATATAGCCCCCCATTCATGGTTTAGCAAAGAAAATGAAGAAAAAAGGAAATAAAAACACGACTGTCATGGGAAAATAAGACCTAGTCTTTTTTTTTTTTAAACATTTTTTGATAGGTATCATGTACACGGTCCTCTAGGGATAAGTAGCGCATACATGCTCATTTTCCTATAAGTAACATGTATGCGCTCATTTTCCTCAAGGTAGCGCATATGCGCTACCTTTTCTAGGTTTGGGAGCAACAAACCTGAGCGTGTACATAGTCATTTCAAATTTTATAACCATGATCTGCTGCTTGTTTTTCCATTGTTTTTTGGGGTGGTGTCCACTTTTTTGACCACCATCTTTTTGCAGTTACCCAGGGTGCTCAAGGGATGACGTCGATAGGGTATGACCCTGAGCATTTGACTGAGTGGGGGGGAAATAGGAGCATGCATAGGATAATAATGCCTAACTGGACATGTTGGAACTGATGGTTTGTTGTCACAATGAGAAGAACAAGAAATTGGCCACGTGACAACATTTGAATGAATGAGTGATGATTTTTTTGCCAACTGAAAAAATGATGCCCTAATAAAACCATAGGGAAACTTGAAAATCAGAGATAGTCTTTTGTAGGGACCCTTCTTGTGGCCTTGTAGGTTCAAATGGATCATTTATAGGTGCCATAGATTTTGAGTTAGGGACCATCAAAGTTTGACAATTTTTAGCACTTAGGCACCTGCTCAAGGGACGACACCAATAGGGTATGACCCTGAGCGATCGACCGAGTAGGGGGGAGGAATAGGAGAATGCATAGGGTAATAATGCCTAACTGGACATGTTGGAACTGATGGTTTGTTATCATGACGAGAAGAACGAGAAATTGGCCACACGACAACATTTGAGTGAATGAGACTGATGAATTTTTCGCCAACTGAAAAAATGCTTCCCCAATAAAACCGTAGGGAAACTTGAAAATAAGAGATAGGATTTTGTAGAGACCCCTCTTGCGGCCCCATAGGCTCAAACAGATCATTTGTAGGTACCATGAATTCTGAGTTAGGGCCTATCAAAGTTTGACAAGTCTTAGCACTTAGGGTGCTCAAGGGACGACGCCGGTAGGGTGTGACCCCAAGTGTTCAAATGAGTGCGGGGTGGGGGGGTGATAGGAGCATGCATAGGGTAATAATGCCTAACTGGACATGTCAAAATTAACAGTTCATTATTACGACGAGAAGAACGAGAAATTAGCCACATGACAACATTCGATTGAATCAGACTAACGAATTTTTCACCAACTGAAAAAATGCCTTCCTAATAAAACCATAGGGAAACTTGAAAAATCAAGATAGGATTTTGTAGGGACCCCTCTCATGGCCCCGTAGGTTCAAATGAATCATTTGTAGGTGCCATGGATTCCAAGTTAGGGCTCGTAAAAGTTTGATAATTTTTAGCACTTAAGGTGCTCAAGGCACGACGTCGGTAGGGTATGACCCCGAGCGTTTGACTAAGTGGGGGGGCCAAAATAGGAGCATGCATAGGGTAATAATGCCTAATTGGACATGTCAGAACTGACAATTTGTTATCATGATGAGCAGAATGAGAAATTGGTCATGCGACAATATTCGATTGAATGAGACTAACGAATTTTTCACCAACAGAAAAAATGTTGCCCTAATAAAACCATAAGAAAACTTGAAAACCTGAGATAGGATTTTGTAGGGATTCCTCTTGCGGCCCCATAGGTTAAAACAGATCATTCGCAGGTGCCACAGATTCCAGGTTAGGGCCCATCAAAGTTTGATATTTTTTATCACTTAGGGTGCTCAAGGGATGATGCTGGTGGCGTATGACCCCGAGTGTTCGACTAAGTGGGGGGGGGGGAATAAGAGAATGCATAGGGTAATAATGAATTGTATTGTATTGTTCATTAAATTAATTTTATTGTATTGTTCATTAAATGAATTGTATTGTTCATTATACAAACAACACTTATGATGAAATGAAATGAATTGTATTGTCATTAAATAACCATTATTAACCATTGTTTAATATTGGATTGAAGATTAAATTTTTCCATGATAACACCATGCACACATGAGCAACAATTTATATGATCAAATATCAACTTTTGTATATATGAAAATGTTAAATGATTACAAGTGTATGTCCATACACAAATATGGCATAAATGTCAACTCAAACAAAATGTATGTCTATATATGTGAATGTATGTCCATATACAAAATATACATGCCAACTAGACATATAAGAATCCCAAAACTATCTATAACATCCTGCTACTAATGGATCATCAAAATCGATCCTCTTCGCCGCACTGCTCGGCTCTGAAGGATCCCACACAACAAAAAATAAACCATGATTAAGATTAGTTCTATTATATAACTCACAATCGAAAAGTTAACATAAAAATTTGAACTATAATTGAACTATTCTTGTTTACCTCATCGCCACAGTTTCTCTTTGGCTTTGCAGGACTCTTGATGTATGTCTTTGGTAGAGGAGGTATGTTTTTAATATTTTCATACACAACCTACATATGTTCACAAACATGACATTGATACAAGTTAGAATATAATTGTCACCGATAATAGCGAATTATATCTAGTAAACACAAAATAAAATAAACACACGTACTCGAGACATCTCTTCTTCTTCTTCTTCTTCTTCTTTGGGTATAGTGGGTGTAGTCAACAAGGATGTGAAGCCAAGAATTCTCTATACATATACACAACAAGCATATGAAACTATCAATCTATTTCTAGACGTGTATAGTCATTATAATTTATTTAAACTATTCATTCAATCATATTTGCATTCAATTACCTTTCCCTTGTCTCCAGCTGCACTACCAGATCCTGAATCACACAGCCCCTCACTCATGCTACTTGTGTCCTACAAGAGTAAAATAAGATATACATGTACGTTACTACATAATCTAATTAATACCAATATAAACGATGAGAATGTATGTACAATAAAATACAAACAACTAGGTGCAATAATATATGTATCATAAAGCTATCAAGGCCAAATAAAATGGTCATCAAAGTGGTCTCTTGGATATGTGTCAACTCCTCCTCTGTCATCAACTATTAAATAGACCATGTAAATAAAAATTTAGTACTTAATATTATCTAGATTATAAATATTCATTTAAAATATAGAATGGACTGTGAAAATACAAATCTTACCAAGTTACATTATCAATGTATGATGAAGGTGCCTCCTTGCCTCTAGCATGCAAGGACTCTCCAGGGTATCCTCCAGTCTGTGTCATAACATCTGGTGCATCATGCATCTAATGCACCTCATAATCTACAGTGTGTGTAGGAGGATCAACAGGTTGTCCAACTGGACCCAAGCATACCTACCCACACATGACACAACTATGGGGCACACAAATGTTTGGATCTAAGGAGGACGTGTCAGCGCCACCAGATGCACTGCTACCATCAAAAGTAGGCTGAGCTACTGACCCATCTTGAGAAACCAAAAGGCTACTCAAAGAGTGAATAACCGATATGGCATGTGATGTTGCCTCATAGATGATATCTAGATGTTGCACTAGAGGTGGGGGATCAATAGGAGGAGGGGGGACATATGGGCCCTAGACTACTCTGACTATCCCAGGTCTATTTTGGGGCATACCTAAACCCACACCCTAGAAAGGTTGGATGTCAAAGTAGTTCACATGTTTTCCTAAAACAAACTCAACATACAATTTTTTGATGAAGTAGAACGGGACATCAAGATTGTTGTTGGGTGCTTTATTGAAAACCATCCACCAATGATCCCAAAAGTTTTTCACAATACCATCATTTGTGCACCATTTAATATAAAGTTTTGTTTTTTGGGTGTCTATGGGTTGACTAGTGCAGGGATTCACAAACAATGCGGCGATAGCGGCTTTGGATATCTTGAGATCCTTGATCTCCTTATAGGACAAGTCATTTGCATATTGTTCCCTCATAGAATCTCACCACAAAAGAGTGACATTGTGCTCCTCAGTGATGGTTTCTATACTCTTTATGATCAACATGAGGGGATTAAACATTGGGTTCAGGCAAGAGATCCTACAATAGACATATGCAATCCCCCTCAATTGGTTCAAATTTTGTGCAATTAAATCCTGAATTGAGGGGGGGTTTAGCAAAGGAGGGTTTTATGCAAGAGGGTTTGGTTGTTGTGGTTGTGGTTGATCAATGTTTTCACTGTTATCCCCCATTTTTAACCTAATTGAATGTAAACAATTGAATTTAGTTAACAAATTTGGACAATTTTGTATTTGATTTAAAAAAACCTAATTTTCATGAAAAAAACATATTTTGAATGAAAAACCAAATAAACATTTAAAAAAATACAAAAATTTGAATGAAAATGATGAAAAACAATAAAAATCCTACCTTGAAATGCATTTTTTAGCAAATTTGGGTCAAACAACCAGATATCGGGTCCAACTAGATATTAGATTCTACAAAATCGTGTAGCCCATGGGTTAAAAATAACTCATGGGCTATCACAATCCACTTATATTGTCTTAGAAAATTGGATACCCGATTTTTATACTTAAACTATTTTAAAATAACATTATATTATATAATATAATAATATATTATATAATATAATATATAATATATAATATATTATTATATTATATGTATTATATAATATATAATATAATATAATATAATATAATACGTATTATATAATATATAATAAAATAATATATTATTATATTATATTTTATAATCTAATATTATATTATATATTATGTATTATATAATATAATTTAATATAATAATATTTTATATATTATATAATATGTAATATATAATATATTATTATATTAGGGTGGGTGCAAGAAGTTGGGTCCCAATTCCACGGAAGTCTGCAAGCAAAAAGGTTTGCCACTAGAAACGAGTGCCTGTTTAGCTTCGGGGCCCTAACCTATAAAAATAAAACGGGTGCACGTTTTGAAAAATGGGTGCTCGTTTAGGATCGGACCACCGTAGAGAAGCGGGTGCACGATTTTTAGAAATGTGTACATGTTTCTAAAAACAGGTACCCATTTCTAAAAACGTGTGCCCGTTTCTAAAAACGAGCACATGTTTCTTAAAATGCTACAAATTTCAAAACAGGTGCCCATTTTTTGAATGTTAAATAATGAGTGCTTGTTTCATAAAAGATGGAGAGAGAAAAACACCTATGCCTCGGTTTTGGCTTCGGGTTAGGCTTGGTGGGATCAAGCCTATGTTTGGACCTCCAAAAAATGGCCTTGCTGTAATTTTTTGAAGGTCTTCCTAATCATATTTTTTTTAGAAACAAAAACCCATAGATTTCTCACTGTCCTGATTTAAAAAATATAAATTTCATAGTGATATGATTATTTTTACTATTTTTGCATTATTTATTAATCAAAAGTGGTACCTAAATGTAAAATAGTGAGGTTCAATAAAACATTAATAACTTTTTTTGTTTTTAGGTTTTTTGGAAAATAAATTATGTGACATCAATCTACATACAATTCTTTTAAAGACTAAAAAAAATTAAAAAATATGAAATTTTCATCAAATTATGGTGGTCATACACCAAATGTTTTCAAAATGTACTTTATAGTCAATTAAAAATTAATAAAAAAATATATATTCATTAAAAGAATAAGAAAAAATATTCTCATCAATACTTGAATTCCAAATCATAACCTCTGTCTACCATCTGTCCAACACTTAAAAGATTATGCTTTGAAACTTCAACATAGAAGACATAATTTGTGTTATGCTTACCGTGAAAGGAAATAGAACCTCTTCCACGGATCACATAGGCTTTATCATCTTCAAATCTTACTATTCCACCATCATACCTTTCCATATTCATAAATTTTCTCTTACCACCAGTCATATGATGTGAACAACCACTATTAATCGCCCATTCATCTTTCTCTTTAACTCTAGAAGCTAAAGCTTCCTCCTCAATAGTACAACTTGTGGAATCAACAGTTACTGATCTATCTTCTTTAATAGCAATAAACACAACTTCATCTCCTTCTGATTCTTAATTCGTAGCACCTTCATCAGCAGCATAATAACAGTTCTTATGATGCTTATACTTCCAGTTAGGCTTGTAAGGCTTATCATACTTCTCATGCTTCTCATATCTCTCATTCCTATCATGTGTATCAAATTTATCATGCCTCTCATATTTAGACATTCTCTCTGAGCATCTAGAAGCAAAATGCCCTATCTCATTGCAAGAGAAATATTTCAAAGGCAATTTTCCATCATACTTACTGGATCCTTTAGGCAATCTTCAGGTCATCTATACTTCAAGCTCCTCTAATTCTCTTTCTTTCTCTTCCATCTCTCTTCTCTCTCTTTCATATCTAGATATTCTGCATTCTTCAGGATCATACTTCTTCTTTCCTAATACACAATCTCTAAATGTTGTCTCAGAATTTCCATGTGATTCACCAAACTCGCTTAGTTCAAATGCAGCAATATTTCCAACCAACATATCTCTTGTCACAATAGTCACACTCTAGATCTCATCAATAGCAACTAACTTATGTTTGTAAGCAGGAGGCAATGATCTCGACACCTTAGCAACAAATTCATCTTCTTCAAGGGTTCTACTGGCACATTTGATACCTAGAACAAGTTCATTCACCTTAGCCATAAAGGAGTTTATGTTCTCATCTTCTCCCATTCTCAGCATCTCATACTTCCTTTTCAAACTCTACAACTTAGCAACTTTTGACTTGTTTATATCCTTCATACAAAGTTTCAAGCTTCTCCTAGATCTCATGTGCAATTTGAAGTTCCATTATATTAGTGATCTCTAAATCTGTCAGGGTACTCAGTATTACTTCCTTAGCTCTAATGTTATTTTTTCAGCTTCCTTGATCTCATCAATAGTAACCGGTCCATTCAGATGAACAAAATAGGCATTCTTTGTAATCTTCCAGTAATCCTCTACGAGACATCTTAAATGAACCTCCATCTGCTTCTTCCATATAGCATAGTTAGTTCCATCAAATCTTGAACTCTCCTTAAAGATAACACTTCCACTTCCATTTTCCATCCCAGATCACCTCAAGCGGTCAAGCTTCTTCCAGAGGATGTGGCTTTGACACCAATTGTTGGCAATAATAATGAAGGAAAACTAAGAGGGTTGTGAATCAGTTTTCACTGGATTATCAAACTTAACCTTAAGTGCAAATCAGATAAATTGCAGCAACAACAAAGATAAGAAAATTTATAGAACAATGCACAACACCAAGATTTTAACATGGAAAACCCAATTAAGGGAAAAACCATGATGGGAACCTACCCACAATAAGATGATGCTTGTCAGTAGTATGTGTAAATATTACAATGGGGAATGCACCTGCATTCAAGATCACTTCCTAGAGCTCACTACTCAAAATATAATAACCTAGAAGGCTACAACCCTCAGGTAAGTCTCACTGACTTACAACAAGATACGGACTACAATCCAAAATGAATGAACTGTAATAATAGCATCTTCTAATGCCTTATGAGAGTTTCGGTTAAGGACATATGTCAGCTCTGCAAACCTCCAAAACTCTTCTCAATCACACTACCGAAGGATGAATTCTATTATTCGCTCATACACCACTCTCTGATAATGCAGACATAATATCATTACCCAAATTACATGACTTTATCACCAATTTATACACTTCATCAACCTTGAATACAATGTCGGCTAAACCCTCATCTCACAATTAAAAAATTATATCACACGATACAAAGATCGACCACTAGACCAATAAAATAATATACATAACATAACATGGACCTAAATCAAATCTCCAAACATGCGACACCACCGAAAATCTTTTCAAGATCAACTGCAACACGCTAAACCACCAAGAATACCGAATAACACAAAGAACAACATGGGATCATGAAACCACCAAAAAATCACACAACGATCAATGCGGATCATTAAAACAAATAGGAAATAATTAGGAAACACCAGCAAGAATGTTAGAATCATCAATAACAGTCGTACGAACACCACTTATCAAATCCTCATCGATCAACATCTGAACTTCAAGAATACTCAAACAACAGCAACTATCACAAAGAAAGATAACCTACAAAGCACCAAATCATGAACCATCTGAAAAGAAGATACACAAGAACATCTCAAATAATTTCCCAAAATCTTAGCTTAGGATCTTATCACACTCGAATATACTAGAGGAAACACCAAACTATAAACTAGATCATATGATATGATTAATTAAGCTTCCCGGATCACTAAAACCAATACAGAAAGATGTCATGATGCTAGAAATACTCCATACACCAAACCAAGATCTTAATAAATCAATCTACAATTACTAGAGCAATAAATCACAGGAATATGTTGACATCAATGACAACAGCATATCCTAGCAACAACAATTTCCAACAATATGTATGTAGAGAAATATAGGTATGTAGGAAGGGAGAGGTATATAGAGAGAGATACATAGAGAAATAGAGGTAGGGAGGGAGGGTGGGTACATATAGATATGATAGAGAGAGTAGTGATTAAAGGGTGAAAGAGAAGTAGAGAGATATTTCTAGATCTTAGGGGAGAGAGTAGAGAGTGAGAAAGAGAGATATAAAGGGGATAAAGTAAGTGTCATAGGGAGAGAGATAGGTCTAGAACTTTGGGAAGATAAAGAGTGATATAGAGAGATTGAGATAATGTTGATGGGAGCCTATCGATTACTAAAATTTGATTGTCTAAAAACTTATAAGATCTACAAAATCCTATAATTTGCATTATAACTCCTAGAGATCCAATAGACGAGTCTCAAACATCCTACCAATATATACATGAAATATAACTTAAAAACTATAAGGATAAACTCATATTGAAATGTGACTTTTACTTACATGAAATATAATATAGGCTTGGTCACTACCAAGCCATAAGGAAACTGCACTGTAGTCTGCATCAAGAAATTTCAAACCTTTTGGTTAGATTTGCCTTGGGCATCTAACCCAAAGGGTTGAACAACCATTTTATGTCTAAAGACATGGTTTTTTTTAAAGGAAAAAAAAAAAAACATTTTTAGCATGCTCTCTATCAGGTTTGCATGTGTTTCAATGCAAATTTAAAAAATACCACGATAAAGTTAAGCTCTCTCCTAGAATTCCAACCATGTAATTTTTTCACATTTTAAGTATGTTATCATCTTTAATTTCTTTTGTTGGTATATTTGTTTCTTGACAAAAACCAATGTGTGGCATTTTGTTGTAGATTTTTTATTCATTCGTCAAATTTTGAAACAAATTACATTTTTACGAACTAGACTTCATTCTACACGTATTAAAAAAGATTAGATTTTTTATTAGTTTTCAGAAAAAATAGGGGGTGGCATGCTCAATTTTCTATTTTTCTAGATGCGTCCACTTCAAAAATTAGTAAAAATTCATATGTAAATTAAAAAATTAACAAAAAAATTATGCATAAACTACATAGTGTTAGTTAATTTCTCACCTAAGTGATTTTTGAAATACTAAAAGAGGTTAACATTTTAGGGGTGCCACAGTAGATGCTATGTTATGTTTTTGGGAAAAAAAATGACAAATTTGTCTGGAACCCCTTAATCTCTACCATTTTCAAAAAGAACTAGTAGCTTAGAAACTAAATCCAAAGCACAACTACTCGTGTTCTTATTGTACCTTCGAATTTTGAGTGTAACTATCTTCAATTTCTCATTCAAGATCAAACTTCCTAATTACAAAAAAGGGTGGAAACTTAAGACCTCCTTTTGGTCTTCCATCTTGGTGTACTTACTCAAGCTAGGTTTTCCTGTCAATTCCAAACTTAAAATCAAAGAAAATCATGGGCATTAAATTTAAAATTTTATAGAATACATACCCACTACAAAATACATATTCGTTCTAAAAACTAATATATACAAATTTTAAAAAGAAATAGATAATTGCTTAGAAATGATATATCTTCTAAAAATACAGGGGTAAGAATTCTAAAAATAAATAGGTATCTATTTAGGAAAGGAAGCATAAACTAAAATGGACAATAATTCTAAAAAGTATCATTTAGATTTAGGATTTCATTCCTTAACTATTTTTCCTACTCTAGAAATCCCTTAGCTATTTTTCCTAGTCTAACTACAAATATTTTGGAAACTAAAACCCCATGAATGTTTTATTTTCTCTCTTCTTTTTACCTTGTTATTTCTATTTATCATTTTAAATTGCATAGATTATATTGATTCTCTAGCAATTTTATCTATCATGATATCTCCCACAAATATTTTGAAATCTAAAACCCCATGAATGTTTTATTTTCTCTCTTCCTTCTACCTTGTTATTTCTATTTATCATTTTAAATTGCATAGATTATATTGATTCTCTAGCAATTTTATCTATCATGGTATCTCCCTTTTGTTGTTTCCATTGTATTTGTCTTTTATTATGTAAATGAGTCCAAATTTTGGTACATGCTTTAATTGTGTATCTTTTCTACATGACACAATGGGATAGGTATGACATCACATAAGAAGCACTATAGTGCTTTGCACAAAATTTCATGCATCATGATAGCATCATGGATAATAAGCTTCATCCCCTAGTAAGTTCCTTTCTTTTTTTACATAATATTTTGAATTCCACTTATCAATTATATATATGTCAATTTCCTATGAATTGGAATTTTACAACCCCTCTCACATTTAATATACTATAGGCTTCAAAGTATCACTTTTTCTTTATTGCACGATTAAATGGGCAAATAGTATATAAATTACTCAAGGAATTACTCTAAATAAATTCACAGTTGATATTAATTCATAAAAATAAAAGACAATGATTAACATTTATAGCTATATTCAAAGTTGAAATATTTAAGGACTTCATATAAAATCATCATTCTCTCATGACTAGCACTCCAAAATGAAAAAGAGGCCCTACAACATTATAGCTATCTTAGAATTAATCTTTTCTATGAAATACAAATATACAAATATGTAGACATCTATTTATGTTAATCTAGATTACTTGTATCAATATTCTATTGGTCTTATGTTCTATACAACTTTGATTCATAATTAATTTAATAGAATGTTTTTTATTTACTAGTGGATACTCAACATAAAAAGCGTTATCATATAAGATTCATCATCCTTATTAAAAATATATACATTTGTTTTGATTAATTATAGAAGATAGATAATCAATCTATAATATAATCCTTAAATGGCAACAGTTATCTTTCTATTGATTTGTGTGGAATTTCGTTCTAAATCTCAAATTATATTTCAATGTATAAGAATAGCAATAGTTTCAAATGAGAAGCTCCTATCATTTTCATTTCATTAGATCGAAAGGGATCTCACGTGTACCAAATTTATCAATAACCCTTAAACACAAGAAAAAGAATACTATATTATAATTGTTTGTATACAAGAAATTGTCTTACTTTTAAAACATATGAAAAAGGAAGCAAAGAGGACCAAAAGAAAATTTCAATCAAAGAAATTTTTATCTTTCTACCAAAAACATATTTTTAACGAAAGAATTTATTTTAGTAAAAACTAAAAACATACAAAATCAACCCCATACAATACTACTACAATCTTGAGGAAAAAAAACTATTATATGACAAACTTCGACCTAAATGAACTTTTATGAAAAGTTGTGAATATAGGGGAATTTTGTCAGCTATTGCAGTTGGCGTGACCACACTCTTCTTCGTAACGTGCAAGAGGTTGCAGTCTTTGACCCTAAGGCAACTCACTATATTTCAGATTTCGACCTTAGTGGCTATAAGACTTCTTTTTTCCTCCAAAGCCTATCCCGCACGTCATTCTATCGATTCTCAACCATACGAGTAAGATGTTTAGCCTACTTTGAATGTGATAGACCGGTAATTTTCTAATTATTGAAAACCACAACATTGTTTGTTCTTGATAGAATGTTTTCTGGCAATCACACTCCATTATTTTCAGATAAGATTGTGTTTAGTTTTTTTACTATCACATTTCCGGACTTATTATCCAGATGGATAAAGAAGGCTAATGATTTTTATGTATTGAATTAGGCATTTTGATTGATTAACTCATTCAACAGCAGAGAAAAGTGGTTGGCCTCAAAATGTCTGGAAAATTAACAGAGACCCATTTGCACGCAGTAGTTGTGCCATTTCCTGCACAGGGCCATGTCAATCCACTCATGAATTTTGCAGAGCTGCTGGCCATGCGAGGATTCTTCATAACCTTTGTCCCCACCGAATGGATAGACCAACGCCTTGTAAAAGCAGCTTCCACAGATTTAGTTGCACGAGACAACCAGGCCAAAGAGAGGGTCTCGAAATTTCGCTTTCTTTCTATACCAGACGGCTTACCACCTGATCATGGCCGAACTGCCCAGCTTGGTGACCTTTTTCTTTCAACGAAATGTTTGGGCCCTGCTTTGGAAAGTCTGTTAACTGCACCAGATACTTCTGTCCCGCCAATCACCTGTATTGTTTCCGATAGTTTTTTGTCATGCACGGCAGAGGTAGCAAAAAATCTTGGGGTGCCCAGAGTTGTCTTCTGGACTTCTTGTACTACACTAGCCATTATGCAGGCAAACGCTCACTCACTTCTTTCTGAGGGTCATATTCCTGTCAAAGGTATTCTCCTACAAATTTTGTTACCATAATGAATCGTTATGTTCTATGTTGCTCTGTTATGTCCTTTTGATTCTCATTTCACTTAGTTTCAATCGCTCTGTGACATGTTGCCTTGAGCTCTTTGAGTTGATTTTGTTTCCCATCGATTCTTTTGAGTCTTATGATGAGCTTTGTTATTGCAGAGGAGGACCTGAAATCTAATGAGAAACTAATCACATGTCTTCCGAGAAAAATTCCACCTATCAGGCCAACAGACATTGTCTCCTTCTACCGCGAAAAACATGTCTCTGAAAGCATTTACAGTTGCTTTCTCTACGAGTCTCGCATCCACAACATAGCAGACTACGTGCTAGTCAACACTTTCGAGGAGTTGGAAGGAGGCAAAGAAGCACAAATGGGTCTCAGCGTTAATGGGTGCCCTGCTCTGGCAATAGGCCCTCTGTCTCTTCCAAATTTCTTGGAAGGTAGGAATTCCATGTACAGCATGTGGGAAGAAGATAAAACCTGCCTCCAATGGCTAGACGCTCAACCGCAGGGATCTGTGTTATATGTTTCCTTCGGTAGCATTGCTGTAAAATCTGAAATACAATTGCATGAACTGGCTCTTGGACTAGAAGCTTGTGGGTACCCGTTCCTTTGGGTTCTCAGATCAGATATAGCAGAAGGTAAGCCTATGGAATTACCTGAGGGTTTCAAGGATCGAACAAAGGATAGAGCCCTGATTGTTAGTTGGACGGAGCAATTGAAGGTAAGGCATTTTATTTTGCTATTATTTTCTATAGGCAAGGAGATTACAATTCCCTAGTCCAAAGCCAACTGTGTTTTCTATAAATATTAGCAAGTTATTTGATCTTATGATTTAAAGGACTAAACTTTGAATAGTAGGCTGTATTGCTTTCTGACATTGTTGTGTCCAAAGGGATTATAATTCCATGATCATATGAGTTTTATGGTGCAAATAGTTGTAACAAATATGTAACAGATAAAATCAGAATGTAAAAGAGATTTATCTGGTTAAGAAAATTAATTTTGTTGATCTAACTTGTATTGCATTCAATCTAACATATAATTTATTAGTAGTGTTTTTTCCAATGAATAGCCTCAAATAAAAATTGCTAATCTTATGAAAGATTCTATATTTTTTATATTAAAATATAGAATATTCTTACTTGTTGAAGAATCTAAAAAAATCTTTGTATGGTTTTAAACAATCTTATTTTTCTTTTAACAATCTCCTTAAGATTAGCTAGAATAATTCAAAAAAAAAAATACAAAAGAGAGGGTGTTAGAAACACATTGGAAATCTAATATGAGTTATTTTTGTTTTTCAATTACAAAAATCACCCAATTATTGTAACTTTAAAATGTTTTAAATTAAGCTATTTTTGTGGTCTTAGGTGCTTTCTCACCCTTCTCTTGGAGGATTCCTTACACATAATGGATGGAATTCTACTCTAGAGGCAATTAGTATGGGAGTTCCTATGATTGGATGGCCTTATTTTCATGATCAATTTCTTGATTGTCGATTTGCAAAAGACATATGAAAAGTTGGTCTAGACTTCAAAGGTGTTGATATAGATGAATTTAAATTGGTGAAAAAAGAAGTTGTAAAGAGTACAATTATAAGTTTAATGGAAGGTTCTATTGGAAAGAAATTACAAAAAAATGTTGGGAGGCTAAAGAAGGAAGCAAAAAGGGCTGTCATTAAAGGAGGGACTTCTTATACAAACTTGAACACTTTTGTAGAGGATATGCATAAGATGGTAAATTCAAATATCTAAGGAATTTCTAAATTTATGGCATTATATCTTGTAAATTTATATTTTAATTGGTTCATTGTAAGAGAATGCTTATTATTACCTAAAACTTGGGAGATTTTTACATGATATTAATATGATTGTTCTATTATGTCAAGAACTTATGTGTTGAGTATTGTAGGCATATATGCTTGGAAAGTCACCCATGTGGTAGACTACAATAAATTATATTTGTAAGATGCATAGAATAGTACTAGTTTACATTAGCATGACTTTATATATGGTAATGATGTTCAAATTTAAAATTATTTTTAATAATATAATTGTAGGTTATGCGCTATTGGGAGGATTACCCTTGAAAAGGTAATATGAACATAACATACAAACAAAGCTCAAATTTGTTTATGTATATGTGTATTACCTTTATTTTATTTGTAGGTTATTTTCAAGTGGTATTAGAGCTCCTTCTACTGCAATATTCTATACCATAAAAAATAATTAGTGGAATAAATACCTAGTGTACATTCACACCTTATGATTACATGATTTGGTGATTAGAAAGTGTTGAAAGTAGTTAGGTGTCGAATATCTTTTACCAAAAAATAAAATTATTTGTTAGATTGTCAAGGTTAGAAAGGTGTTCAAAGGATTAAAAATTTACTTTTAATACATATTATTTTTAGGTTAATTAAATTCCACATAAAAGTTATAATGATATGAATGGAGCTTCAAATTTGATACCCAAACATTAAAAAATATTTTAATATGAAATTGAGCTTCTAAGTACCTCCAAATATATCAAAATATCAAAGATAATAAGGAGAATCCTCAACATGGGAATTCGTCAACAATTTAAAATCTATAATGAAATAGTTACTATGAAGTATTATCATCATGCATCATGGGCTAGAAAATGTGGGTGTCGTAAACTAGGAATCCTCCATAGTTAAAACTTTTAAATAATTGCTCAATTCATTATTTATAAATAAGATAAATATATAAAAGACTATAGACTAATAATAACCTAGCCTAGCATTTCTAGGTTTATTTTCTCTTATTTTACACAAATTTGGGCATAATTTATACTTTTCCCTTTCTCCATAATCTATGTTGTATTCCAAAGTACCCATTTCCTATCTCTAGAATCTCCCCGAATCCAAACTTGTGTTGAGTTCTTCCCTATCATCCCCTATGTATTCTCCTCTAGTACCTAAAATTTCTAAGTATGGAAGTATGACTAGTCTTCTAAGTCAATTGTAAGTTGTTAGTGTTGTAGAGTGTTATTTCTCAACATGACTTTCTTCCCAAGTCCATTTTTTGTATCCCTATAAGAGTATTAGACTTTTCATTTGGGAATTGCCTCATGTTAAAAATTTGATCCTTGACCAGTGGTATGTGTCATGAAGTATCTACAATCCCTAAACTCAAAAAATATTTAAGATTTGCACTATTAATCTACCTACCTTCTTTCATGATAAACTAATATTAAATATTATGTGTATGACATATCTTCTAGAAGGTTTTACATGAGTATAAAATAATCTTGAGATGATACCATTGTTGTAGAGTTTTATTCCCTTTTTGTATGTATAATGGGTTGACATAAAATATAAAAGATCATGAAAAAATAAAACCATTGCAAATCTTAACCCAAAATCATAGTGAGCACTCTTATTCAAGTGCATAGATTTGATAACAAAAATCCATAGGTTATTAATGATCTAAGGATGAAAAATCTTTAGGATTGTATTTGGTATAGGACAAAACCTATTTGGCTAGAGAATGAGCTCACCTTATGTTCATATTTGAACTTCACATGGTTATAAATCTTGCAAGATTCATATTTACATGCAATCATAGTTGTGGGTGCAATCCTTCATGTTCTAGTTAGTAATGGCTATTGTAATAGTTGGATGTGATTTTTATATATGCCTTTTTAATTTAGTAGATGTTCTACAGTGTCATATGTATTTGTGAACTTGAGTATTGTGTGTTAAGAACAATTAATTTAGACTATTAATCCATTATTATTTTTTTGCTATAGCATTTTTCAGACTATTTAGAGACCTGTCTAATGGGAGAAAAAGATATATAATATTTTTAGTAGTCTTTGGACTGAATATTTAAACTTAGTGTTCTCTATTAATACTAAATTCATGTTTAAAAATCTAGGTAAAATATATATTTTTCATTCTTTCTTCTATTTGTGAACAAACCAATAATATAAAGATTGATTATTTTTGTAAATTTAAAGGATTTTTTTGTAGATTCACTAGTCTCTGTTCAAACTAATTAGGATTCATTAAACTAGGGATGAAATTGGAAGTCTAATCCTAAGTAATAAATGTCGTTATATAAATAAATTACTATATTGTAGGATATCATAATAAATTTTGATTCATATTTTAAAGTTGTTAATGTTACTTTTTAAATTATAGTAATATGATCTAGGGTTTTATAAGGTTTTGATTTTGATATTTAAACCTTAATTCTATTACCAAAATATTTATTTTATATCTATCTTGGGTTGTTACAATCATATCAAAGATGGTTTTTTTGCTAGCCAATGAATCCTAAGATTCCTAAAAAAGATATTTAGTGGAATAAACTCTTTAGTAACCAATAGTAACCAATAAAGGATAGTGAGTGGTTTTTTAGAAAACCTCTTTGACCCAACTTCCTACAGTTACAAAGGGATGTTCCTATTGTAAGGATTCAAAATTGAGTGAAGGAAGATATCATGGTTAGTTATTTTCAATATAAACACTCCTAGTAGAGATATAAAAAGTAATACCTTTACCAAATTATATGAAAATGAAGGGAGACATGGGTATGACATGGGTACAATGGGAAAAATGAAATAAGATATATATAATAAATAAACCCCTAAAGAAAAAAAATTGTAAGGATAAAATTGAAAAAAAAATCTAGTTCTAACCAAAGCATCACCAAGTGGAGGAAAGTAAAATGTGGCTAATGAGATTGCCCCTAGTTATGAAAAACAGAAATTGTCCTTACAAAAGGAAGAATATTCAATCCCAAAGCCATGGCCAAGACTAAAATAAAAATAGTTTCCAAAACAACCCTATAAAAATAAATTGAAGAGAATATAAGATAAAACATTAGTTTGGATAAACATTTAGACTTTGATGAGCCTAAATTAATTGTGAATACAAAGGACCATCTAGCTAATATGGAATATAAATAAGAAAGAATGGAACTTGAATTAGTTATTAATATGGTTGAGCATAGTCTACTTCAAAAATAAAAGAAGGAATAATAATTTTAGTTGAACAAAATAGAATTCGTCACTTTCAAAAAGAATTACATAAATGTTTGTAAAGGGGAAAATTGGATTTGGCAATTTGCAACATAGAAGGGAGAAATCACTAAATCAATTTCACTTGGAGCCTTTACATTCAAAAGAGGGAAAGGAATCCACTAGATTTAGTCACAAATCAAATAAGAGTTGAATACTGAATCGATTGGATTAGTTTTTTCAAATTTTTTCCTCCCTTTTGTAAGTTGAAATGTTGATTTAAGGTAAAATATTAAAAAATGAAGGTAAAAATTAGAAAACAATGAGCTACAAATGTCGGATTGAGTTGGGCACCTAGAATTGAAGAGTATAAGTCATGTCAGATCTGACCCTCAAAACAAATCCTAAAAAAGCCAGGACCATGATGTGGCACCACGGTCTTTTGAACTTTCCATGTGTCGAAAAGGGTTGATTCATCTCTATGAATGAAGATTATTTTGAGAAGTACAACTCTATACCTATTTCCTGCACATAGAAAGAATCGAAAATAGGTTGGGAATAGGGGCTTGCCTTAGGTCAAACCTCAGCTTTGGAATTACCATGAAATTGAAATAAATGTAATTGAAGTGAATGTAAGGAAATTCTCCTTTAAAGGGAGATGTTGAATTATGACTGAAAAATGAATGACCTCCTTGTGAAGTTTTTCTTGCCTCCACATGGAATTAGGGTTTCATGAAATAGGATGTAGATCTCCACTTAAATGCTTGAATCTTGACCTTATCGTTGTTCCAAGGCTTGATGGAAGATTTAAAATGCTCAATTTCTCTTGAAGCTTGAATGCTTGATCTCATATGTGCTTGAATTTTCTCTTGGATGTCATGGATTGTCAAATGAGGGGAAATCCTCTTATATACTTGTTTGTTAGGGAAAATTGATTAATTTTCATACATGAGTCAACATGGAGAGGGAATTCTCGCTCATATTTGAAATGTGAAAATGGATTAAAGGGGCCCTAAAAATGAGGGGGACCATGGCATGGCACCATGGTCATATTGAGGACCAAGGCGCCATGCCTTGGTCTTGCCCTATTTTGGGGCAAAGATCAAGTGCCTTATTAATAAGAAATGTTAAAAAATGATGCAATATGGAAGGTGCATGAGCATAATCAAGTCCCAAGTAGGCCAAGGGGTGCAAATAATAAGGTAACGACCCAAATGCAGTCAAAATTGAAAAGGGGTGCAGTTTTAGGATGCTACATTTAGCCCCCACTTTAGCAGGAGTATGAAGTCAATCATACTCTCAGTAAAGCACAAAGGGTTCACATTGAAAAATTTTCACCAAGTCATCAATGAGGCACGATACACTAAGCCCCCATAGGACTTTAGGATCTTACAACTTCAATGATAAGGTAAAAGGGAACATCATCAAAGAGAAAAAGAGAGAACCATGAATGCAAACCAGTAAGGTTCTCTTACCATGAGTCATGAAAAGAAAAATATGAAAAATTATAAAGAAAAAGACAAATCTTGCTAAGTAACATTAAGTATCAAGCTATACAAGAGAGGGAATCATTGAGCAGAGTGTATGTCCCCAAGTTAAAGCAATTTATTTAAGGTAGGATACACCCAAAAGGACAAGCATATTATCACAATAATTTAGCCCCCAAGAGAGGACAAATCAAATGATAATGATCACAAAACACAAAACATGAGGTGGTTTCACTTAACTCTGGATTCAATATGATTTTTATGATAACCAATGTATATCATGTGTATATATATACATAGAATTGTCTTCATCCCCCAAAGATAAGAAACCACCATGGAAGAAGGGCACATGTGTCTTTTGAGTCAACATAGGAGAGACCCAAAAGATATATCTATGCTTTGCATCGTCCTCAAGTAGACAAAACTATGGACAACAAATAGAAGAATTGAGAGAGAGAAATAGAAAAATATCACAAACAAGAAAGAGAGGAGAGAGAGAGAATCTACAGTGCTAATGATGTTGATCAATCACGTCACCCATCCCCCAATCTTTTTGATCATTATTTTGGGAAGGTGGACAACATGCAAGAGGAGAAACATTGAGCATAGTAGATGGAGCTATCAAAATTTCCAAGCAAGGACCATGCTCTAATGATGAGTCACTTCATCTGTTACTAGGAGCTAGGATTAATGCTTTTGAAAATTTCTTAGATAAATCATTGTCAACATCAACATATTCATATTCATCATCAGAAATAATAGGATCAAAATTTTCATCATTAACAACATTCTCACCTAGATTTCTTCTTCAAGATTAACAAAAATAGGATCTCTAATAGGAATAGAACTTGAACCATCATTTGTCTTAAGCTTTTTGTGTCTTGGAGGATTAGGTTGAACATCTTGGTTAGGAGAAGGTTGAGAAAATGGAATTATATTGTGTTAGTGTATTTGGGGAAGAAATGGTTTGGGAAGTGAGTTCACGAGCTCTCAGATGATGTCTTCGTCGACGTTCTCTTGCAGAACGGTTTCTTTTAGTTTTAGCCAAAGGTTGTGAAGGTTTAGGTTCATCAGGTATAGGCTTCTTTTCTTCTTTGAAGGAGGGATGCATAGGAGAATGTATTTTAGGTTGAACAATAGGACAGGTTGGGCATTTCCCTTTGTAATATACATAGGAGGTGTAACCGCACCATATAAAGGAAGAATGGGAGGTGTAGGAAGGAGACCAATTTCATGATGAGGAGGAGCAATAGGTCTTCCCTTAGGAGGAATAGATTGACACTTAGGAGGAAGAGAATTTATATCCTTGGGAGGAAGAATGGACTCAGTCTTAGGAGAAGACATAGATCCCTCTTTAGGAAGAAGATTATTTCTTTCCTTGGGAGGAAGAATAATCTTGTCTTGAAGAAGGGTTATACGATCATCAAGAGGAAGCCTAAGTGTTGGATTTTTAGGTTTACTCAAGGATAAAATCATCTCATTTTTCCATTTTTGATATGTGTAGACACCTAAAAATGTCTCATTGATCATGTACTAATTATTCCTCTAATTGATTAAATAATCTTTATTATTTAATTAATTTAATTAATTAATTTCTTCTAATTTCATATTTCCTCATCATCTTATTAATTATTCTATTTTCCTATTCTTTAATCATTTTAATCATTTTCTAATATTAATTGAATAATTATTATTTAATTAATTGTGATTAATTCCCCAATTTAAATAATCTTTATTATTTAAATAAGCTACTAATTACTCAATTTATATCTCTAATCATCTAATCATTCAACCCCCTTCTAAATATTAATTAAATATTTGTTATTTAATTAATTATGATTTAATCCTTTAAATAAAATAATCTTTATTATTTAATTAAATTCCATTTCTAAATAATTAAATAGTTTCTTTAAATTATTTAATTAACTAATTAATTCTTCAATTCCAAATCCCCAAATTCTAATTTCATTTAATTTCATATTTCCCTAATTTCTTCCAAATTTAAATACATGTGCATGATTTCAAAAACCAAATTGAAAATCAAAGTCAAGTTCTAAATATATTCAAATACTAAATTGAATTAATAAGTTCAATTATTTGAATAATATCTCATGCAAAGATTAAATTAATAATTTAAATCTAAATGCAAGCACATGCTAAATTAATTAATTAAAACATTTATCTCTTCAACTTCTATTTCCATCTTTCAGTTAGCTTTTTCTAAATTAAGCTCTTTGTGTCATCCTCTTTATTTCCTCCAATCATTCTTTTTCTTCTTTCAGTCATCTTTTTCTCAATTAGTTGACTCAATTAATCTATTCAATCTATTGAGTTTCACTCCTACAATCAGCAATTCAACTATCAATTTTCCTTTGAGCTCACCTGAGTTCACACCTCTTGATCAATCTGTTCCACCTTTCAATCAATCCTCTCCAATTTTCTATAAATTGAGCATCCAATCTCCATTTTCAACAATCACGAACTTTGAATATTTGTGTCACTTGCAGGTTACCAGTGCAATATCTAAGAGCCATCATACCACGAAGAGGAGAAGAGAAATCGAAGTTCTACGCAGTCATGGAATAGGGAGTTTTTATTGATTTGATTTATAATTCTTATTTCTTAATTGCATTATTCCATTGTATCGTTTGTTAAATTCTGATTGGGATAGGGATTCGTGATTTCCCTTGTTTCTAATTGATTACTTTGCTAATAGAAGATAAATTTTGCATCCCCCATTTTGGTGAACCCGACGTGAACTAACAACAATTTAACCGTTTCTGTGTTCTGTGTGAATTTTGCAGATTGTGTAGATTATTCTTTTTTTCAGGTTGCACGAATTTTGAGAAAATATTTTTCATCGTGCATTCGAGCTTACATCACCACATAATTGCATAGAAAGTATCATGCATTCGACCCTTTGGGGTCATGCATTCATTCAAACAAGGTCACGCAATCGCCCTGTCTAGATCACGCAATCGCCCTTTTGGGATCACGCATTCGCAGGAAGCTTTGCTGTTTAATTTTTTTCTTCCGTCTATTATCTATTCTATTTAATTATGTCTTTAAATTGGTTAATTTGGGATCAAATTTATTTTTAATTCATAATTTGATTAACACTTTTTATGGCAAGAAAATTTCAGTTCAAGATTTCAGGTGTAAGAAGGACGAAACAACAAAGCAGAGAAGCCAAACGATATCAAAAAGTTCTCCAGGCAGAAAAATTGATACAGGATTCAGAAGAACAACTGGCCTTAGACAGATAATATCCTAGTTCTTTCTTATACAGTTAAATATGATCTGATTAATATTGAATGGATGATGAGGGATTTGGCTAGGGCTTCACAATTGGTTTAGCAGGATCCTGATTGGGTTTAGTTTTCTTGTATTTTTCTAACTTTTTTTTTGTTGTCTGCATTCTGTCACACAATCGAGTTGTTAGTGCTACGCAATCAACCAGATAACGTCACACATTTAGTCTGTCAAATTTATGCATTCGGTCTGTCAAATTTACGCATTCGGTCTGTAAGTATCACACAATCGCTTAGGTAGTATTACGCAATTGCCTCTGTCAATTTTTGAGTTTTTCTTTTTATTAGTTTAAATTTACTACTAATCTTCTGTTTGCAACCTATGGCGGATTCGTAGAGAGGATTAGAATAGTAATTTTGCATGCACACTTCACACTTCAATTTTTAGTGCTTAAAATCAACAACAATTAAAAAGGACATGCATGGATAATCTCATACTTCAATTTTTTAGTGCTTAAAATCAACAATAGTTAAAAAGGACATGCATGGATAATCTCACACTTCATTATTGGTGTTTAAAATGAACATGGGCTAAAATTGACATGCATGTACCTCACACTTGGTTTTTAGTGCTTAAAAATCAAACAAATGGTTAAAATTGATATGTATGCCTTCATTCTTGGATTTGGTGTTTAAAATTGACATGCACATGTGGATCTAACACCTAAATTTGGGCTATAAAATGAACATGAATCAGGCTGCAGTAGATTAAATCATTTTCTATTTTTTAAGGTAAAGAACTTTTCATTGTGTCTGGGGTGGACCTACAGTTGCACTAACTGACTTTCTACCCACCATTGAGCTCTTGGGAGAAAGAAGGAAGGTGACAAAGACTTCCAAATTTTCTTTTGTTCTACATAGTGAGGGGTATCTTTGACTAGGGATTTCATCACCCCACAGAGGTACTTCAAATTGGGATGCGTTGGGGATATCATCTCTCCCAGCGTACTCTCGAGCAGGTTTTTCGAGCTGCTATATAAATATACTGGTCAGGTGGCTAGAGTGTTGAGTGAATTCGACATATATGGGGGCCTTCCCTGCACCAATAAGCTCAACTAAAGCCTTAAGTGGCTTGCTCTAAGAATTCATCGTTGGATCAGGACCCCTCAAAACCTAATACTAAGAACCAATTTAGCTGCCAAAAATCCTACATTTAGTGGTTCCGGGAGTGCAGATCATACCCCATAGATACCCCTCATGTACCTTACATTATGAGACAAAAATTCCTCGGTGATAAGATCTTCGGATCTTTTGGGTAAGAGAGACTGGCATGCCCGAGAAGTGTGTGTCATGGAGTGGAGTCAGTACTGCCAGACTCTCTATCTGTCCATCTTGTTTCAGTATTTTGTTGCAGGGGCCTCACTAAATGGTGTCCACTATCTAGCCTAAGATTGTATTCTATGCTTTTTTATGTATCATTATGCTAGACTAGTATTAAGTCAGTCCCTTGGGCTATTTCAGGCCCTATCCCACGTATCTCCCAATTTTCTGAGATTGTATGAAAATTGAGTCAGTCAGCTATACATACCTACCAGCAATTGTTCTCAGATTTGGAAAACTACAAAACATTGTCCTACACATGAAGTTATAGAAAACAAAGTCCATTTTGAAACCAAAACTCAAAATTCCTTACATACTTGTGACCCTAGGCAGTCTTTTACATAGTCTTTTGCATAGTCCTACTTATGTCCTCATTATCATCCTACATCTTTTGCATAGTCCTACTTACGTCCTCATCGCCATCCTACATCTTTTGCATAGTCCTACTTATGTCCTCATTATCATCCTACATCTTTTGCATATTCCTACTTACATCCTCATTATCATCCATTTTAGTTACATTATCACATACATCTTCATCTAGACCTCATATACATCTAAGTCCATTTTTAGTTATAGGTTCATAGCATGTGCATTCATGGGTCTCCTAGGTGATGGTTTGCTCCCCTTCGAGCAACCTAATCTAATTCCAAATGGCAGTCAACGAGAAATCATTGATGGTCTAGCTAACTTAGCTTGGGATTCAAGAAGAAGCGTACCTCAATATATAGGAGTCATACACAAGATAAACATTGAGCCTAGGATTTCCTATATAATTGATAGAGACATTGAGGCTGAACAACTTCGTCAACAAATGGAAAGACTTGCATTAGAGAAATCTAGAAATGCTATAAAGGTCTCACATCAAAATCCTCAATAGAGTCTAGTATAGTCTTGCATACTTCATATTTATGTCTATAGTCTAGTGTTAGTGCATCGTCTTGCATAGAACCACCTTCATATAGGCCATTCTAGATGCCTGTCACAAGGTCCTAGAAAGCGAAAGGAATAATGGACCCGAACAACACACAGTCTATAAACCCTACTTGGAACATGGACATGTCAATAGGTCAACACTCAGGTACACAGACAATGTCCACAATAAATGAATTACAACAACATTTGACAAAAGAAGAAATTGAGTCTGCACAGCAAGACCTACATGTCCTCATGATCTTGGATGCACTTATACATAGCGATAGGGACAAGTATCTTTCGCTGTTAATACAAAACAAGGTAAAACTACCTAAGGATTTTGATGTCACAAAGATTTTACCACTAGGAAAAACTTTAGGTCAAGATAATAGTCAAACACTACCCTTGACACAAATACAAGAAATGACCTCCAGTTTTCCTCAAAACGTACCTATCCAAACAAATGTCAACACAAATACAAACTTTCAAACAAGTGTGTCACCCTCAGTGATCAATGCTAGTATACCATCATAGAGCATACCAAGAATATCAAGTGTCTCAATACCTAGTGCAAACCAACCTCCAGTTTCCTATTCTATGGGATCCACATATAGTCAACAAAATGCAAATCTAGGTATTGCCAATGCAACAAGTACAACTCGACCAAACATGGGTTCGCATATCAGTTATTTCATAGTACCTAGTGGAACACACAACACACAAGGTTATAATCTTGGTACCTTCCAACAACCTCCTAGTTATGCAAACATGAATCCTTTTGTGGGACATACACAAACACAAGGTATACTTTTGACACAACAAATACAAAATTTGCAACATCAATTGACGACAATGCAAACTGCTAATGATAAAAAGAGCTACACAATGCAGGACCTACGTCCTTATCCATTCGATCACACATTATACATGCCACCTTTCCCACAACATTTTGAAATGCCCAAATTTGATAGATATCGAGGGAAGGGTGATCCTAGAGATCATATTAGAGATTTTTTTACGGCATTTATAGAAGTTGCCCTAGAAGATACTTATCTAATGAGACTATTTCCTAAAAGTCTGGGAGGTCCAGCTTTAGAGTGGTTTTCACATTTACCACCAACCATCACATCATGGGGAGAATTAGCTGAATAATTTATAGCAAACTTCTCGCACAACATTAACAACCCGGTTACTTTGATGGACTTATGTGCCATTAAACAATATGAAAATGAAACATTTGCATCCTTCATACAATGATGGAGGGCTCTCTATAGGAGGTGCAAGACAATTATCCCAGAAACAAAGCAAGTGGATATGTTTATAGAAAATTTGATTCCTAAGATTAAATATCCGATACAAATGCAATGTCTAACCACATTTAAACAAATCATAGAAAAGGCTCTCAAATGTGAGAAGGGATTAGTAGAACAAGGTCTTATTAAGTATGGCAACACCAACAACAATGACAAATCTAAGTTTTGGTCAAAAAACAAAAATGTGACCAATGATGGTATTGTAGATGCCATAACGATAAATAGAACTTGTAGAAACCTAAAATTGTCATGTCTAATTAAATAAATATTTTATTTATTTAATTATCTAAGCCTAATTCTTCTATTAATTAAATAAATCTTTATTTATTTAATTAATTCATTTATCCTCTTCTAGCCTTATTTCTCATTTAAATAAATACATTTATTTATTTAAATTATCCTTTTCCTAAATTAAATAAATATTTTATTTATTTAATTATCCTACTTCTTCTATAAATTAAATAAATCTTTATTTATTTAATTAATTCATTAGCTTTTTCTACCCATGACACATGTCATTCATCTCTTAATTCCTACACTACCTACCTCTTTCATTATTTTATTATTTCCTCTACCTACCCTCTAATTCTAGCCGACCTCCTTTTTTGCACCTCTCAATCTTACCCCTCCATTTCATATTGTGTCTTCTATTTAAGGAGATGCCTTCTTCATTATCAAACCCTAATAAATCATTTCTAATCAATCATCCTAATGATCATTTTGACTACACTACGATCCTACTTGCAACCACATTCAGTTCTTTGTTGAGCTCTTGTGCACATAAAATCTGAGAGCAAATATATCAAGCAAGATCAATGGAGATAGGAAGAATGGAGATTCAAAACCCTATTGGACATGTGATGGTATAATCTTTGTGATTTTGTTTTATTTGCATTGTCTTAGGTAATCTTCATATGTTATGGTGGATCTTTGTTGATTGTTAGGCTAGGGTTTGGTGGTTGAATTCATTTAGCCTTTCAATATTGTTATTATTGTTATCCATTTTCACCATAAACATTTTGGCATGCCCGATGGGACTCTTGTCCCTTTGCATTTAACCTCCTTGTTGCAGATTTTGCATTTTTGAAGTTGCAGATCGGACATTTTTTACAGCATTTTAGGTTTTTCTGCGTCTGTGCACTTTCGGATCACGTTTTTGATTTTCTGGCATGTCTGTGAAATCTAGAATCGCGTCTGTGTTTTAGAAAAAAATTATTTTGCAGGTTTCAGAAAAGAGCCTCTGTGTTGCAGAAACGCGTCTGTGTCATTTATATCCGTGTCTGTGTCAGGAAGGAGCGTCTATGATTTTTAATCGCGTCTATGCATCACAGAACTGCATCTGTATTACCTAGACGCATCTATGTTGAGGGTAACAGTGTCTGAGTATCCCCTGTTTCAAAATTTTGAAGTTTTCATTGATTCAGTTTTTCGGATTTTGTGCTTAGGGTTTCAGATCTGGTTTATTTTGCACTAACACTTTCAGATCTAGCTAACTAAATGGGTGCAGCTTGTCTTGGAAGAAAAACATTTTGTTGAAGGCCCCTATTTCACAAAGTCTTTTGGGTTTTTAAAATTTACCTAACTTGTGTGTTTGCAAGAAGGGGTGATTATGTCAAACAACCCAAACTACTAACAACTTTTGTTGCAGGTCCTTGGCTAGGGTTTTTAATTTTTATTGTGTGCCTTGTTTTCATAGATTAGCAAACACTTCCATTGGTGCACTAAAATTGAATCATTGTCTTTTGTGTTTTGAGCAATAGGCTCTTTTTGTTTAATCTCTAGAGGGCCTGTCTTCCCGTGTGGTCATTAGGACTACTAGTGAGAAGAGAATGACCCAAGTGGTAGCAAGGAAAACCCACCTCTTCCGAACCACTATAATCAAATGTATTCATGGTGAAAATTATGAATAACGTGTGCTGATTAGTTCATACCGACACTATGTCTCCCCATAAAGCCGTTTGATCAAATTTATTTGATCATTTGTAGGGCGTAACCCCTACCGGCTGGGAGCCTTCTGTATTTACAGAGCTGAAAGTGCCGCATGTATGGCCACATGAGCAGATGCCCTTACTAGCACCTTTCTGTTTTAGAAGCCCAAATCCCTCTAGTTGTTGGGGTAGGAGGTCGGACCTTTGGTAGCAGCCCACACACATACGGTTCTTAGTAGAGATACAAAGCTCACCATGGGGAGTTTTCATGGGGACTGATGCTTGGCTGACCCGAGAAGTGAGTGCCGAGGGTGGAGCCAGTGAGGTCAAGCATCTAAGTATCCGCTCTGAATAGCATAGCCTTGGGGGTAAAACCCCATGTGGGATCAACAACTATTGTCTTGGCCAGCCATAAGAATTGTGCTTGACTTATGTTAAACATTCAAACAATCAAGACCAAATAGCAAAACATTGTGTCTTTTGTGTCTTCAAGTGTATGTAAAACATTTTACATCAAACAACACACTTTTCTTGGAGTCATGTTGAGTCTACAAACTTGCAAACATTGAGTCCTTGTCAACATTGTGTCCTCTTGTCACGAAAAACAGTCAAATAGTCAGATTTGGTCACAACAAAATGACTTCACAGATTGGAAAAATTGCACAAAGTTTACAGAAACGCGTCTGTGTCTGTTTTAACCGTGTCTGAGTCATATAAATGCGTCTGTGAAGGGCATAATTGCGTCTGTGTGTCTAGCAGCGTTTGTGTCGAACAGAGACACATATGTGTCTGGGAATTGCGTCTGTGAAGTATACAGAAGCGTCTGTGTCCAGAATTGAAAAATTTCACAGTCCAGCAAACAAAAGAAATCAGTTTTGGAATACTTAGCTTCCTAGGTTGTTTCTTCAGGTTTCATCTAGCATTCAACCTATCTTTAGGTCTCACATAGTCCATCATCACTTCACATCTCATTTTACATTCATACTTGTCTAAACTTGAGTCAAAAGGTCACTTGCTTGTCCTCATCATACTTTGTCAACACACTACATACAACAACACTTTGCTAAGTGGTCCCTCATCAAGGTTTCTTACCTTTGGGTCTCATTTGGTCTTACTTAGAGTCAAGGTCAGCTTACCTCATCAAGAGAAACTATCCTCTCTTTGGAAGTCACACCTACTCTACTACATACATACTTGGTCTTACACTTTGGACATTGCAAGTACACCTCAGATTCATTTACATTCCATCCAACTCTTGGTCTTCCATACTTTTCCATTTTCATCTAGTCTCACACATCTTGGTCAATACCTAGTTCATGGTTGAAACCCGTCTTCAAAAATCTAGGAGAGAAACTAGAGAGGCTCAAGAGTCCACAAACATGAGTTCTTATGAGTATGACAACGATTTATTTTTCAATCCTGAGCACACTACATTGCCTGACATGGATGTCTATAGAAACATTCCACATGTGGAAAATGCAGACACTACAAACAACAATGCTACACACAATGACAATGTGGACAACTTTTCAATACATTCAGCAGATGTGGAAGAATCCATTATGAATCCCCATTTCAATAGATTGGTTGAGGAAATAATGAAGAGGGATAGACAATACTTCTTAAACATGATGGCACAAAGTGGAGCCAACATACCTCATGATTTTGATATGTCTCAAATAATGGAAAACCGACCCTTGCAACAAACTCACTCTAACATGGATCAAAGGAGACCTAATAGTGGAGGAAATAGAGGACCACATATGATACCTGAATCACCCTCAACTTTGCTTCAAAAACCAGAAGTCCCACATACACATGGTCAAACATATGATACTTACCTTCATAGACCATTATGGAAGTCTTATGCAGATAGATATGCTCAAGCTATGGATCAACCAAAACAATTGGATATTCAAAGGCATGCTCAAAATTTGGACACAAGGAAACCCCGTGTCAAATTTGGGGGCAACACAATAGAACATGACATGCCTGTAGAATATGGTATACATGCGCAAAATAGATATGGGGTTCCTCAACATGAATCTATACCAAGTGCTCCATATATGCCGCATCAATATAGACCTCCTCCATATGAACATGTGTATGATCAATATCATCCATATATGCAATATGCTTCTCCTCCAATTGGTGCCTCAAACATGGGGTATGCTTCAAGAAGTCGATCTCCACCTAAGAGGAATTTGGAGCAACAAATCAGAGACTTACAAAAGAAAATGGAAGACATAAATACACCAAAGCCAACGTACACAATGAGAGACATATGTCGTTATCCATTTGACAAGAGCATTCCAATGCCTCCATTTCCTACACACTTTGTGACGCCTAAATTTGATAAGTATAGAGGAAAAGGGGATCCTAAGGCACACATAAGATAGTTTTTTATAGCTTGCATTGAAGTAGCTTTAGAAGAGACATATTTGATGAGATTATTCCCACAAAGCTTAGGCGATCAAGCTATGGAATGGTTCTCCCAACTCCCACCTGGTATTAAGTCATGGGGTGACTTAGTAGAGGCATTTATTCAACATTTCTCCTACAACATAGAGACAGACATATCAGTCACTACTTTATGCAACACTAAGCAAAAAGAGGGAGAGTCCTTTGCATCATTCTTACAAAGATGGAGAAATCTAGCTAGCAGATGCTCTTGTGAAATTCCACAAAAAAAAATGGTAGAAATGTTCACCCAGAACGTTAACAAAGACATTGGCTATGATCTAAGGAAAGCTTGTTTGTCCACCTTCAAGGATGTTATTGAAAAAGGCTTAGCAACAGAAAAGGTCCTAATTGAGCAAGGAGTCATTAAGATATTTAAGGAGAATAAAGATGACTTTAAAGGAAAAGACAAGCCAAGATTTTGGAATAAAAACAAGAACATAGTCAATGATGGTGTTGTTGATGCCAATACAGTGCGACCCAAATTCATCTTTTCTGGATCAAGTTCTACAAACAATCAAGTGAATACTCAAACAACTTCTAGATCACGAAGGAAGTACACTCCATTGGGAGAACCACTTGAGCCAGTCTTCAAAAAGCTAGTGGCAAACAAAGTGATCACAGTTCCAGATTTCCCTCCATATGAACCAAAGGTCAAACCAAATTGGTGGAATGATGATGAGTATTGTGAATTTCATAAGAGCAAGGGTCATAAAATAGGTAATTGTCATCGACTAAAGAACATCGTACAGGATCTCATTGATAGAGGTGACATTGATATTGAGGGACACTCGTCCTATCAAGAACATGAGATGTTTAAGGAACCATTCCCAAAGCACGACAAGGGAAAAGCTAAAGTCACAGATGATCAAGCCAACTATACTAGAGAACCTTACAACTATGATTCAACTATTAATCATATCTCGATGGACAATCATATCTCTACTATTACCATCAAGAACAAAAATCCTGAGAATCTTCCTTAGAGACCCAAGATTGTCCTAAGAGGTGTTGGATCTTCTTCCGAACCTACCTCTGAATGTCATGTTACAACTCGTCGAGGTAAAATTACATTGCCAGGTGCCTCCACTAAAAATACCACTTCTTCATCAACTAAACCTGAGTATGACCTTGTAGAACAGTTAGGGAAGACACCCGCGCTCATCTCCATACTGGAGCTCCTACACATATCCCCCGCTCATAAAGCTATTCTTGACAAAATCTTGAGAGACACTACCATTCCTACTGATCTAAATGTGGACCAGTTTCAAGCCATGGTGGGATACCTTTCCATTCCACATTCCCTTACATTCATAGAAGCTGATGATGCCTCTGTAAGTCAACCACATAATGCACCATTACATATTGAAGCCTTCATACATAAACATCGAATAAAGTGAGTCCTGATAGATGGAGGAGGTGGTATAAACATTTCTACATTGAGCACCATTAAACAATTGGGATATTCTGATAAAGCTGTGAATTCAAAAAATCAAATCACCATCAAGGCATATGATGATGAAGAGCGCTCATCCAAGGGCACAGTCACCTTACCTCTAAGAATTGGGCCAGTCACAAAGGATGTGGTGTGTCAAGTCCTGGATCTGGATCTCACTTATAATATATTGCTAGGATGTCCTTGTATTCATGAAATGAGGGCAGTCCCATCGACATATCACCAATGCATTAAGTTTCCTCACAACGGAGTCGAGGTAACAGTTAACGGTGATCCTAATCCATTCATATATTGCAATAACTTGAGATCACATACTGAGATCATCATTCCCAGTAATTGTGAAGTTGTTCCTTCTTCGGCATACATTGACCCTGAGTCATTGAAACCTTCGACATCAAAACAAGGTGAACTTAAAGGCAAATTTTAGGACAAAGGCATGGGAGAATACACTTTAAATCAGACCATGTATTTACGACAAGTCAAAAGCTCTCCAAAAGAATATGGAAGGCCACATCCTAACAAGCAAATATCCATCATGGTATTCAAATGGGATCCTACTACCTTTCAAAGATGGGGTGAACTGGAAGAGGAAAGTTTATACAAAATGCTCTATAAAGACATTGAAGATGACACACAAGATCAGATCAATATACCCTATGAGAAATATGGCAAAGGTTTCAAGATTCTACAAAAATTTGGGTATGATGGAAAAAGCCCTCTTGGGTTACGAAAAGAAGGCGTTATGGAACCCTTACAACCTGAATTGACTGTAAAAAGGGAACACTCGAAGGGACTTGGTTTTTTGACTTCCAAGATTCACACTAAAAGGACAGAAAAGGCATCACGAATCAAAATTGCCAAAGTTCAACAAGAGGATCGCTATTCCACAGATTCTAACGAATGGGAATGGGGTTCAGACAAATCCTCTAGTGACTATGAGCTCACCGAGACATTCAGAGAGCCAGATGAACCCATAGAAGAAGAGGAATTTTATACAAAGTTCAGAGTTGGTCAAGAAACAACCCATAAGGATTCCGCACAGTCTTCGTCTCAAGGTTCTAGGTCGAAATCACATAGGATGAGGACACCTATCCCAGAATGCGCTACTAGTGATGACAATTTGGATTCGCTCACGATCGAAACTGATGAGGAGAGTGCCATCGATGACCTCAACAATTGCCTTGATATACTTGAATATAACCACATCTTCACTCTTAACCCCGCAAACTCCAAAAACATTAAAGGCCTTCCCCTTGTTCACCACCAACTCATTGACTGGGATTATGAAGGACCAGCATAGTTTGACACATTCCAAAATGACGAAGCTCTTATTGACTATCTTGGCATTCGAGATGATCTTCCCCCTGGGGACCATAAAGCAGGATACACTATAGAACTCAACAACATGGCATATTTTGGTGAGGGGGTCAGACCTTCCAATCGCAAAAATGTGAAAATAAGAACAAATCAAGGGTCTTATGGCGAAAACCACACTGTGGCGCTATCTGATCCCAAAAAAGTAAAAAGAAAGGACGTATCTGAGGGCGAAAACCTCTCTGAGGAACCCGAAGTTGGAAGGCTCGACATTCTCCTAGCCTCGTATGAGGAAAAGTCATCCATGCTAGTAGAGGAGACTATCAAAATAAACATTGGTACGAAAGAGGTTCCACACAACATATTCCTGGCTAAATCATTGATAGCATCCGAAAGGTCACAGTTCATAAGTTTCTTCAAGGAACGACAAATCAACTTTGCATGGTCATACGCTGATATGCCTGGACTAGATCCGGATTTGGTAATGCATCATTTGATAGTCAAACCAGGGGCAAAGCCAGTGAAACAGAAATTAAGAAAAATGCATCCACAAGTGGCATTACTAGTCAAAGCAGAGCTGGAGAAGTTATTGGATGTTGGATTCATACGCCCAATTGATTATCCTGAATGGATCTCCAATTTAGTACCTGTCAGTAAACCGGATCGCAGCATCAGAATATGTACAGATTTCAAAGACATCAACAAAGCTTGTCCAAAAGATGACTTCCCATTATAAAATATTGACTTGATCATTGATCTCACAGTAGGTCACAAAATGTTATCATTAATGGATGGATTTTCTGGCTATAATCAAATCAGGATTGCACCTGAGGATCAACACAAAACATCATTCACTTGTCCTTGGGGAACTTTCTATTGGAATGTCATGCCCTTTCGGCTAAAAAATGCAGGTGCTACATATCAAAGAGCAATGACCACTATCTTTCATGATCTCATGCACATAACTATGGAAGATTATGTTGATGATCTCTTGGGTAAATCAATAGACAGAGATACACATTTGGACGTACTTTTAGTCATCTTTGATCGGTTGGAAAAATACAAAGTAAAATTAAACCCCAAGAAATGTGTCTTTGGAGTAACCTCCGGGAAACTTCTAGGATTCATTGTGTCCAAAAGAGGAATCGAAGCCGATCTAGCAAAAGTCAAGGCTATCTTGGACATGCCACCACCTAGAAATATCAGTCAACTTCGATCCTTACAAGGGAGACTCCAGTCTATATGAAGATTCATAGCACAACTTGCAGATAAGTGTAATCCTTTCCAGCACCTGCTACATAAAAATATCAAGTTCAAATGGGATGATAACTGTCAACAAGATTTTCAGACGCTCAAAGATTATCTCTTGAATCTGCCCATTTTGATGCCACTAGTTCCAGATCAGCCTCTGCTACTATACATATCAGCTACTCCAACAACACTAGGGGCACTCCTAGCATAACAAATTGCTGATGGCAAGGAAAAAGCAGTATACTATATCAGTCGCACATTGGTGGGATATGAGCTAAACTACACACCAATCGAGCGTGCATGTCTCGCTGTGGTCTTTGCTTCACAGAAATTATGACATTACATGCTTACTCATAAGACTAAGTTGATTGCAAAAATCGATCCACTGAAATACCTCCTCAATAAAGCAACACTTACTGGGCGACTGGCCAAATGGGTAATGATCCTTAGTGAATTCGACATCGAGTATGTGGATAGAAAAGAAATAAAAGGACAAGCCATCATGGATCAATTAGCAGATTCCCCCATGATTGATGATGTTCCTCTAAATTCAGAATTTCCAGATGAATCCATTTTAACAATATCACATGTAAAGCCATGGCAATTGTACTTTGACGGCTCATACACACAGCACGGGGCAGGAGCTGGTATTCTCTTTATAACTCCTCAAGGCAATTCTATACCAAAATCATACCACTTATCATTTCCTTGAACTAACAATATAGCAGAATATGAGGCATTAACAGCTGGATTACGCATTGCAGTTCAGTGGAAGATCCAGGAACTTCATGTTTTTGGAGATTCTCAACTTGTCATCCGTCAAGCAAGTGATGATTACCAAACAAAAGATGAAAAATTAATGCCTTACAAGCAAATGGTGGATGATTTGAAACAACATTTCACAAAGATAGATTTTGAGCAGATACCAAGAGAGCAGAATCGTGCTGCAGATGCCATGGCTACAATTGTTTCATTGATTGATCTACCTCAAAATGAGACCTGCTATGAGTTCTTGGTGGACAACCTTCTGGTTCCTTCATATGAGATCACTCCTACTGAAATGATATGCGTTGTTGGTCCTAAATCCCAGTTATATGGTTCCATCTTCACATACCTTCGTGACAATACCCTACCTCCTGATCTATCAAATAATCAACGTCGCACTTTCATTCGCCAATCCTCTCGATATGTCATTCTAGCTGATATCCTATACTGGCGAGGTCTTGATGGCACTCTTCTTAGATGTCTAGAAAGTGATGAAGCTCAGATTGCGTTACGTGAAGTGCATGAAGGGATATGTGGTCCACATGCTAGTGGTCCTACCTTGGCCAAGAAACTCATCAGGACTGGATATTACTGGCCCAATATGGAAAAAGATTCATATCAGTTTGTCAAGAAATGTAAGAAATGTCAAATTCATGGAGACCTCATACATGCGCCAGCACAAGAACTACAACCACTTGCGTCTCCTTGGCCCTTTTGTCAGTGGGGACTCAATCTCATAGGCAAGATTCACCCTCCTTCTTCTAATGGGCATAAATTCATTATCACAGCCACAGAGTATTTCACAAAATGGATTGAAGCCGTGCCTCTCACATAGGTCACTGGAAAACAGATTGCTACCTTCATCCTTAACTATATCATTTGCCGATATGGTATTCCTGTTTCCATTATTACTGATAATGGGCGTCCCTTCAAAAATCAGGATGTTCGTGAACTCTGTGACCACTTCCATATTTCCCATTGTTTCTCCACACCATATTACCCCTAAGGTAATGGCCAAGCTGAGGCGTCTAATAAAACAATCCTTAAAATCCTTAAGAAGATAGTCAACGACGCTGGCCGTAATTGGCATATCCAACTCAATCCTGCACTTTGGGCCTACCGCACAAGTGTTCGTACACCTACAGGAGCTACACCATATTCACTTGTCTATGGTGCTGAAGCCATCTTGCCTATTGAGGTCGAGTTACCCTCTTTACGGGTCTCTTTGCAAAACATCATCACTGATGAAGATTACGGGGTCTCTCGCTTACAAGAACTAGAACTGTTGGATGAACGGAGACAAACTGCTTTTAATCATCTCAAGGCTTACCAACAATGAATGAGTCGCAGTTACAATCACAAGGTCAAGCCTCGCACATTTGAGGTAGGTGACTTGGTTCTCAGAGAAAACCCCAAAAATCAGCAAGACAGAGAGAAGAAGGGCAAGTTCGAACCAAATTGGCTTGGTCCTTACATCATCACAACGGCATATGGATCTAGGGCATATCAGCTCTCAACTATGGAAGGTGAACCTTTGGAGGATCCTATCAATAGCATGCATCTTCGCAGATTTTACACATAGCTCATTGGAATATCCTAATTCAAAAATATAAAAAAATTCAAAAAATTCAAAAATACAAAAAAATTATAAAAACAAAAAAATCATTACTTGGTGAAAACCTGGCAAATAGGTGCCTTGTGACACAAAAAAAATCAAAAAATCGAAAAAGTAAAGAGAAATAATTTCGTCCAATGGTGAAAATCACTTTGGTGGTGCCCTGGGCAAGTACCATGGTGAAAACTGGGTCACCAGCGCCATGCGTAGAGACATTGCTCCTCCCTCCTTCAGGATCCACTTTCATCCTTTCACTTTGCACACACTCACAACCAATTCATCCATAATAAACTTACACATTCCCATCATGGCTTGTTATTGTTCTACCCAAGATTGGTTAGCCATTCATAATAAACCTCCCTTTCCATTCATAATAAATCAGATCCTATCTGTGGCTTAGGCAAATCCTATGTCTAGTGATGGGTGTGGAACTAAGAACATCACATGTTTCGAGGTGTACAGTTTCTTCTAGCTTCCTTCAGTCTATTTGCGCACAATCCGCAATAAAACAACATCTGCATTGCCAGTCTGCAATAAAGTTTCATCTTCTCTGCAATAAAGTATCAGCTTCATGGATTCAGTCAATTTTAGATGAGACAGCAGCAACAATGAGCTTCAACAAATCAAATCTTTCAACAGACTCAGACAACATATGGTTCAGTGCTATCTATCCTTTTTGTGAAAGTAAACATTGTGACCATAATCAAATAAGACTTATACAAGTGACAAGAGACACTAAACTTGAGGACTACAGTGGATGTTGGTGTCGAGTCTTGGTTTTCTTTTGATTTCATCTTTTTGGTGACATGTCTTTTAGCTTTTCCAAGATGTCTCTGACTAGAGATTCTATCTCCAAGATGTCTTTGACTAGAAAGGCGAGGATGGGGTATCGTCACCTATTTGCATTTGTTGTCTGTGGATTGTCTTTTAGTAATACTATGACTTGTCCAAGGATATGAGGACACTGAGAGTCTAGTGTGAACTGGGGCATTCCTTATTGGTGACTATCTTATCTCCATGCAAACAGGTACAATGACTTTCTGGGTCGAACATATGCCCCAATTGTCATAACCTACTTGCCATAATAAAGCTCAATGATGATAACGCACAAGGAGCTCTTTCACATTCATATCTTCTATCTTTCATCCCCCTTTCTTGATTGACTTCCATCATCCTTCTTGAGTCCGTGTAGCCTACTATCACATGACTGAGTATAATGACACACCAAAAACATTTGCATTTCATGTAGTTGCACCTGCATTACCACATATAAGCATTTCATACATACATATAGATATCACAACTGCATCACATCCTGCACACAACACCTATTAGCACAATTTACATTTACATTGTTATATTCATCTGCATTACTTACATTCACATTTGCATCATGCATACACATATTAAACATAAAAGAACAAAAATATTGCATTGCATCATATACATATTTGCATCCATATTATAAACATACATCATGAAACATCTCATCACATAGGTACACATGCATATAGCTGCCGCAAAAATGAATCATCTCATATATATAATCAAAAGTGTCATGATACAATGATGTCAAAAAAAAATCATATGGCTACAAAATCACCCGCAGGTGTCTACATCATCATACAAAAATGGTACAATACTGATACATAGGGAGCCCTCTACGGCTATGATGAACTCCCTCCCTCGGAGCTGCCTGGCCTTGATGGAATCTGAGCCCTAGACGGACCTGCCCTAGGATCATCCCTCATGTCCCCTCTATCTGGTGGTGGTGGAGGACCCATAACCCCACCACTCGATGCCTGTCTCCTCCGGCTCCCTCCCATAGCTATCGCTGTCTGCGATGGTCTATGGAAGCTCCTCGCCCGCTGATCTGCTGGCACTGCACCATAATAGAGGTCCCACCAGTAGGCAATCTCCTCTCCTGCTCACAGGACATATGCATAGCTTGCCCCTGTGTCCTCCACCGCCTGCCTCCCTGCCCTCAGTGCTGTATCAGCCTCTGTGTAGCATTGAATCGCCTGATCTCTCTCCCGCTCAGTATCCCTGAGCCTCATCCTGAGTCAGTCCCTCTCCCTCTCCAGCTCCTATATCTCATCTGCCTGTCCCTGGCAGATCTCCTTGAGCTCAATCAGCTCATCCTCCTCTGGATCCCCCCCTCTGCCTCCGCCTATGGCTCTCCCTCTGCTAGCACCTGCCCCTATACCTATACCTGTACCGGTGCCTGTACGGGTACCTATCTCTGTACATGCCTCTGTGCCTGTACCTGTCTCCATCCCTGCTCCTATCCCTGTACCTATCCCTGTACATGTCCCTGTCTCTATCCCTATGCTCTGGGACCCTGTGCTGCTGGTACCTATAGGGGCAATCCACTGCGACCCCTCACCACCTGAGCCTGTCCCTCCTATCCACCCTCCCTCTGAGGTGCAACCCTCCTCTCCCCAACTACTCCCCTCCGCCTCTGTCGGCCTCTGCCCCCATCACCTCCCCCATCATCATCATCGTCTCCGCCTCCATCTCCCTCCAGTAGCTCTCCTGGATCTGTCAATCGAGGAAATGGATGCTCTGCCCAATATGTTGTATACTCTACATCCATCCTGGCATCCTCGATCTCCAACCACATATCCCAGGGTAGGGGCACCATCTCTGCCAGCTGTGTAAGCGCTTGATCATATGACAGTAGCAGTCCAAACTATGCCTAATCCCTAACTGTGCGGGCATACATGCTGGAGCCTCGTTGCATCCTCTAGATCCTGCCATACTACCTACACACCCTTTCCACCAGCTGTCTCTCTAAAACATAAGGCATCTACCCAATCAGGTACCTGCTCTGAAAGGTGTAGGGTATCTCCACTGCATCATCCTCCCACTCCTCGCATCCCAGATATGGTCTCCAGATGACCACATCAATGTCATCTATCACTCGCCGCCAATGCTCCAACCTGTCGATCTGCGGCTGTGATGTGATCATGTCATATAGATGAACAAAGTTCCATCCATGACCCTTGCCTCTGAAGTGTATCGGTCAGGTAATCGATAGATGCTCATAGGCCCAAACCTGCAATAGTGTCACTCCACAGCCCAATCCCATTGACCCATGGTATACAAACTGGTGAAGCTCATAATATAAATGGGCCAGCACACATGGTCCCCAAGAAAATCTGGTGTGCTACATCACCAGTGTCTCCAGTGCTCCTCCCCAGCCCACAGCCAATCCCCGTGTTGCCCTGTCTGGACACAGGAACCCACTGATAGCTCCTCCGATCACGGCTGGCAATGCTAACCCTGTGGCGGTCATGGTGTCCCATGCCACATGTCATGCCCTCATCTCTAATTCGGGATCCTGGAACACCCATCTCAATGCCTCCCGATCTCCATCACGATCATATGGAATCAAATCTCCATCAATCGGTATCCACAATATCCTATAGACATCCTCTAGGGTGACTGTCATCTCACCCATCGGCAAATGAAAAGTGCATGTCTCAGAATGCCATCTCTCGGCAAGCACAGTCAGCAAACCCATGTTTGCCCGAAACTCAGGCACATATAATATATGTCTCAAGCCCATCGCCTTGATAGCAGCTCACTCCTCAACTGTCAACTTAGGTCGCAACCTCTGAGTCGACGAGAATCTCTCCCATGACTCCAACATAGGCAAATACTCCTACAGTCAGGCAAATCAATCATGTCAGTCATGGTGGCATTCACTGTTTATCATAAAATGCTACTTTGTATTTAAATGCATATGGCTATCTACTCCTAGTGACACTCATTGTTCATCACAAAGTGTTACTATCTATCCTAGTAGTACTCCTTGTTCATCACAAAGTACTACATGTGTGACACTCACTGTTCATCACAAAGTGTTACTCACATTTGCACTCCCTGTTCATCACAAAGTGTTGCTCATACTTGGGTACTCCCTGTTCATCACAAAGTACTCTATCTCGGTACTCACTGTTCATCACAAAGTGCCTTGATCTATTCTAGTCTTCCCTAGAGGACCTGCTTGAGTGTATCCTCTCAGCAGCTTATCCAATCGACAACATATGTTCATCACAGAACTGCCGATTTGACCTAGAAGACAAAACTTGCATTTTTTGGACATAAACGCACTTTTAACTCACAAACGCGCCTACAGACTGCACAAGCGTGCCTGCACAACACAAATGTGCCTGTATGACATAAACGTGCCTATATTATGCATAAACGTGACTATACTACACAAACGCCCCTGCATGACGTAAACGTGCCCGCATTCAACGCAGACGCGGTTAAAAACGTAGACGCGCCTGGCACCTGCACAGACGCGCTTGGCGGACACAGATGCACCTGGCACCGACACAAACGCGTTTCAGTGGTTTTTGACATTTTTTTAGCCCTACTTCTAAGTGCATTTATTTCTCTAACTAGCATGCATTAATGACAAAATTAAATGCGTCAAAGTACGAGGAGGTTTGGTGGTACTTACCGGCTCTCCTACCTCTGCTGGCCTCTGAAATCGGCAAACACGGTCGAATCTGTGCACGAAAGCTATCGCTACTGACTACTCCTGCTCTTTTCTCGCTCTACACTTTGATCTCATAAAGGTGTAGATGACAATGCGGATGTCTTTTGCCTGTGGTCTACTTATAGCCTACCCTAGCCTTAGCCTTCATTTCCCGAGTCAGTCTTCTTCCTCCTGTGACTTTGTCACTTTATCCAGTCAGTCCATTCTATCCCATCTTTCTTATCAAGAGATTGTCTATAATATTTTCGAACATTTCCATCCAATCTCTCGAGGGGGCATATCATTCCCATTCTGGGGCAACTCTGTATCAGTTCATCTTATCTTCTTTGAAACAACGCGACAAGCCGCATTGTCTCAAAGAGGGGCAAAATGTAGACACCTAAAATTGTCATGTCTAATTAAATAAATATTTTATTTATTTAATTATCTAATCCTAATTCTTCTATTAATTAAATAAATCTTTATTTATTTAATTAATTCATTTATCCTCTTCTAGCCTTATTTCTCATTTAAATAAATACATTTATTTATTTAAATTATCCTTTTCCTAAATTAAATAAATATTTTATTTATTTAATTATCCTACTTCTTCTATAAATTAAATAAATCTTTATTTATTTAATTAATTCATTAGCTTTTTCTACCCATGACGCATGTCATTCATCTCTTAATTCCTACACTACCTACCTCTTTCATTATTTTATTATTTCCTCTACCTACCCTCTAATCCTAGCCGACCTCCTTTTTTGCACCTCTCAATCTTACCCCTCCATTTCATATTGTGTCTTCTATTTAAGGAGATGCCTTCTTCATTATCAAACCCTAATCAATCATTTCTAATCAATCATCCTAATGATCATTTTGACTACACTACGATCCTACTTGCAACCACATTCTGTTCTTTGTTGAGCTCTTGTGCACATAAAATCTGAGAGCAAATATATCAAGCAAGATCAATGGAGATAGGAAGAATGGAGATTCAAAACCCTATTGGACATGTGATGGTATAATCTTTGTGATTTTGTTTTATTTGCATTGTCTTAGGTAATCTTCATATGTTATGGTGGATCTTTGTTGATTGTTAGGCTAGGGTTTGGTGGTTGAATTCATTTAGCCTTTCAATATTGTTATTATTGTTATCCATTTTCACCATAAATAGAACTCAACCCATTTTATCTTTGGGAACAAGTCAGTCAACAAATCCACATACAAGGAATAACACAACATCAGCAAATGTAAATGCTACACAAAACACGAACACAAGATACCCCAAGGTAAACGCTCCAAGAAGAAATTACACACCTTTAGGAGAACCAATTGAGTCAGCACTAAAAAAGTTAATACAGACAAACATGATCACTTTACCTGAAGTAAGAGTGTATGAACCAGGTCCTTTGAAACCCACATGGTGGAATGATAATGATTTTTGCGATTATCATAGGACTAAAAGTCACAAAATGGCAAGTTGCTACAAATTGAAAAACTTGGTCCAAGATATGATAGACCAAGGTGACATCACAATTGATACCAATAAGACCTTAGCAAACACAAATCATACGATTTTTTAGGATCCTTTTGTTAAGCATGACAAGGGAAAAACTACCACATCAGGTACCCAAGACAATACGGCTAACTACACAAAGGTCTCATACGACTACACTATTCATGCCATTAGCTCAGGAGATACAACAAACAATGATTCACAAGAAACACCTGATCAAGAGGACCAATATCAAGATACTCATAGAAATGATCACCAAATTTGCATGATATCTGAAGCACCAAATTATGATGATGATACAAATCTTTGACTCAGAGACTGGGGACATGATCAACCATCTCACTCAGGTTGGTTTGAAGATGAACTCATTGAACATATTATGGATTTCAAACATACACATCAAGACTATTAAGAGGGATTTAATACAAATGATACAATTGCTACAATCACAATTACTCCTAGAGACAGAGACTATGCAGTGGTTACTCATAGGTCAAAGGTAACTTTACAAGGGATACCACAAAATCAACCACTAGCAGTAGGGACTTACAATGTAGTTGAGCAACTTAAGAAAACTCTGGCACAGATATCATTATTCGAACTATTGCGTATTTCACCCAATCACAGAGCTATAGTAGACAAAGTACTTCAAGATTCAGTAGTGGACATAGATATAGATGAAAATGCCTTCCAATCTATGGTAAGAAATCTAACACAAGGCACACATATTGCATTCATAGAACAAGATATTCCTAGTGATAAATTGCTTCATAATGACCAACTACATCTTAAAGCTTACATTCATAAGAAAAGAATCAAAAGAGTACTCATAGATGGGGGAGCCGGTCTCAACATTTGTACTTTAAAGTTGGTCAAAGCACTAGGATATTCTGAACTTCACATTGATTCTTCCAAAAGGATAAATATCAAGGCTTACAATGACGAAGAATGTCCATCTAAAGGCATTGTAACATTACCTGTACAAGTAGGACCAATAACAATAGAGGTCGCTTTTCAAGTCTTGGATAGAGAACTAGGATATAACATGTTATTGGGCCACCCATGGATCCACACCATGCATGCAATACCATCCATATTTCATCAGTCTATCAAATTCCCATACAATGGTATTGAAATCACCATAAAGGGTGATCCAAATCCATTCCAACATTGCAATTATCTGAAAGATAGTATGGATAATCAGATACCTATCAATTAAGCTGCACCTCTCACTACACAGTTGGAAGCATTAAAGATCACATAAACAAAAAAAGATATGCCTACAATATCCTCCTTACAAATAAAGGATATGGGTTGTGGAGAATACTCTATCGCAAATACTTTAAGTGGGAAACAATTGTCTCTTTCTCCTAAGTCCTTTGGGAAACCTCACACTATAGTGCAAAAGTGAGACAAAGGAAAAGAAATTGTCAGATACACATATTCATGCTCTTTCATTAGATGGGGTGACTTACAAGAAGAATCCTTGAACGAAGATGTTAACCATTGGATATATAGAGAAAAAGATCATATGACAATACCCAGAATACACTCAGATTAGTATGGTAATGGATTCAAAATACTCCAAAGACATGGATATAATGGTACCATAGGCCTTGGATTACAGAAACAAGGAAGACTAGAACCTGTTGTTCCTAATGATAATCCAGGGAATCAAGGATTGGGATACAAGCATGTACAACATATTACTGAAGCAAGACAACATACTCTTGATATACTAAATCGACCAAGAAAAACAATAGATTACATATCACATAGGAATTTTTCCACACATGTGCTTCCATCTTCATCTCAAATGAGTAATTGGGTACCTACATCACCAAGTGCAGAATCAGATAGGGAAGACATGAGACAACTCTTGCAAGAACCTACCACTGAGTTAAAAAATGATGCAGTTGTTGACACAATAGTACAGGTTAATGTGGCAACAGATGCAGGATTACCCCCACCACCTGAATCCCACCCATGGTTATTGCCACTACTTCTACCATGAGAAGAAACTCAGGCTCAACGTAACGAAACAGATGAAGAAAGATTACAAAGGCTTATACCAGGCTTAAGAAGGGTCACTAATGTACAAAGAAGACCAGTCAATCTACAACAGAATCAGGGACAGGAACAAGAAGAAATAAGTGATGATAACTCATATGATGAAACATATATTGAAAGTGAGATAGACTCTCATGATTACAAATTCTTATCACTCCATGATTCTAGCCCACCAGAAAGTGTAATATTAAGGAATCAAATAAGGCTTATACAGGATGAAGATACACAAAGCTAGTCAAACAATCAAGTCTTCATGTTATCTGAGTCTACTAAAGAAGGGAGTAATGATTTACCCCTAGTACATTCACACTTGACTTATTGGGGGCAAGAAGGAAAACCAACACTGGATTGGTTTGAAAATGACAAAGCAATCTCAGAATTTCGAGGAGTTAGAGAGGTATTTCCACAAGGTGATCATAAAGCAAGGTTTCCTATAGACCTAAATAGAATGGCATACTTTGGAGAAGAAAGTACTTCTCCAACAAAAGATAAGGATCAAACTACCCATAATGAAAAAAGTGACTTGGGTAATCTTCCTATAGAAAGAGAAAGTTCAACATTACTTACAGAGGAAACAGGAGAAGTAAACATAGCAGAAGGGGAGGTTGTATATAACATCCATCTGGAAAAATCACTAAGCAAAGAAGAAAAACACAGATTCATTCATTTTTTCAAGTGATGACCTATCAACTTTGCCTAGTCCTATTCAGACATGCCGGGCTTAGATCTTGAATTAGTGTTGGATCACTTACCATTGATACCAGGAGTTAAACCTTACAAGCAAAAATTGAGAAAAATGCATCCAAGTATCGCATTACTGGTTAAAATAGAACTACAAAAGTTGTTGGATGTAGGTTTTATTAGACCTATTGACTACATGGAATGGATATCCAACCTGGTACCTATGACTAAGCCCACAGGAGGCATAAGAATCTGTATTGATTTTCAAGATCTAAATAGAGCTTGTCCTAAGGATGACTTCCCGCTACCCAATATCGACATGATAGTTGACCTAACAACTAGAAATGAGATGCTATCCTTAATGGATGGTTTTTTAGGTACAACCAAATTAAAATTGCACTAGAAGATCAACATAAAATGGCCTTTACATGCCCATGGGGAACATACTATTGGAATGTGATGCCATTTGGTCTTAAAAATGCCGGAGCAACATACCAAAGAGCCATGACAATGTTGTTTCATGATATGATCCATAACATAATGGAAGATTATGTGGATGACATATTGGCTAAATCACAAACCAAAGAAAGTCACCTTGCAGTTCTTACACAGATATTTGATCGGTTAGAAAAGTATAATGTCAGATTAAATCTGAAGAAATGTGTGTTTGGTGTAACAACAGGTAAATTGTTAGGGTTTATAGTGTCAAATAGAGGAATTGAAATAGACCCTGCTAAGGTCAAGGCAATCATTGATATGCAACCTTCGTCAACACTTAAACAACTCAGAGGATTACAAGGAAAACTGCAATCTATAAGGAGATTCATAGCACAGTTGGTAGATAAGTGTCACCCATTCCAGCATTTACTTAGGAAAGGAGTTACTAGTCCTATTCAGACATGTTGGGCTTAGATCCTGAATTAGTGTTGCATCACTTACTATTGATACCAGGAGTTAAACCTTACAAGCAAAATTTGAGAAAAATGCATCCAAGTATCGCATTACTGGTTAAAATAAAACTAAAAAAGTTGTTGGATATAGGTTTTATTAGACCTATTGACTACGCAGAATGGATATCCAACCTGGTACCTGTGACTAAGCCCATAGGAGGCATAAGAATCTGTATTGATTTTCGAGATCTAAATAAAGCTTGTCCTAAGGATGACTTCCCGCTACCCAATATCGACATGATAGTTGACCTAACAACTGGAAATGAGATGCTATCCTTAATGGATGGTTTTTCAGGATACAACCAGATTAAAATTGCACTAGAAGATCAAAATAAAATGGCCTTTACATGCCCATGGGGAACGTACTACTAGAATGTGATGCCATTTGGTCTTAAAAATGCTAGAGCAACATACCAAAGAGCCATGACAACGTTGTTTCATGATATGATCCATAACATAAAGGAAGATTATGTGGATGACATATTGGCTAAATCACAAACCAGAGAAAGTCACCTTGCAGTTCTTACATAGATATTTGATCAGTTAGAATAGTAAAATGTCAGATTAAATCCGAAGAAATGTGTGTTTGGTGTAACAGTAGGTAAACTGTTAGGGTTTATAGTGTCAAATAGAGGAATTGAAATAGACCCTACTAAGGTTAAGGAAATCATTGATATGCAACCTCTGTCAATACTTAAACAACTCAATGGATTACAAGGAAGATTGCAATTTATAAGGAGATTCATAGCACAGTTGGCAGATAAGTGTCACCCATTCCAACATTTACTTAGGAAAGGAGTTACTTTTAAATGGACAGAACAATGCTAGGAAGCTTTCCAAGCTCTAAAAGATTATCTTTTGAACACACCAGTGTTAGTATCTCCTACTCTAGGACAACCTCTATTGTTATACATATCAACAATGAACTCAACTCTAGGAGCTCTATTGGCAAAGCATGACAAAAATGGAAAAGAAAGAGCCATTTACTATATAAGTAGGACTCTGATCGGCTATGAGCTTAATTATACCCCCATAGAGCGAGCATGCTTAGCAATAATCTTTGCATCACAAAATCTCAGACATTACATGTTGAGTCATAAGGTACAACTCATTACATGCTTTGACCCACTCAAGTATCTATTGAGCAGAGCAACATTGACCGAGCGATTGGCTAAGTGGGTTATGATCTTGAGTGAGTTAGATATAGAATACATAGACAAAAAAGCCATCAAAGGACAAATCATAGCAAATCAATTAGCAGAGGCTCCTATATAGGATAGTCATCTGTTGTTGATAAACTTTTCAGACGAATCCGTGTTTACATTAACTGCCTCAGTAATGTGGAAATTATATTTTGATGGGTCATATACAAATCACGGATCTGGAGCAGGCATTCTCTTCATTACTCCTCAAGGGGATGTTATACCTAAGTCATTTAGGATCAATTTCTCATGCACCAACAATATGGCTAAATATGAACCTCTCCTCATAGGGCTTCATATAGCTGTACAATGGAAAATATAAGAGTTACAGGTCTATGGTGATTCGTAATTGATTGTAAACCAGGTCAATGATGATTACAACACGAAGGATGACAAACTCATGCCTTATAAGAAATTGGTCAAAGATTACAAGGAGCACTTCAGCAAAATTACCTTTGAACAAATCCCAAGAATACAAAACAAGGTAGCAGATGCAATGGCAACCATAGGATCTCTTCTAAATATTCATGCTAATGAGACTCAGTTTTGAGTTTATCATAGAATAGTTAATGTTACCTACATATGAGACTCCCTTATCAAACTATGTATGTGTAATTGTGGGTCCAGAATCACCTTTGTACAATGAAATATATACATATTTACACACCCAGTACATGTCACCGGATCTATCCAGAAATCAAAAGAAGACCTTTATTCGTCAAGCATCTTTAACACCATTATAGCTGATACTTTGTATAGAAAGGGTTTTGATGGAACTCTTCTCTGATGTCTGGATGAGAGTGAAGCACATCTTGCTTTAAAAGAAGTCCATGATGGAATCTGTGGGGCTCACCAAAGTGGTCAGCCATTGTCAAAGAAATTGTTGAGAATAGGGTATTACTGACCAACAATGGAAAAAGATGATTACAAGTATGTACAGAAGTTTAAGAAATGCCAGATGCATGGAGACCTTATTCATGCACCAGCACAAGATAGATATTCAACCCATCACATCATGGTGGCCATTTTCACAATGGGGATTAGATCTAGTGGGTAAAATTAACCCTACTTCTTCTAATGGGCACAAGTTTATCTTAATAGCCACTGAATACTTTACTAAGTGGGTTGAGGCGATTCCTTTAACATACACCACTGGAAAGCAGATAGAAAAATTCATGCTCAACTACATTATATGTAGATACGGAATTCCAATGTGCTTTGTTATAGATAACGAGTGTCCATTTAAAAACCAGGAAGTGAAAGAGTTGTGTGACAAATTCTACATACAACAGAGATTTGCCACACCATATTATCCACATAGTAATGGGAAAGTAGAGGCTACAAATAAAACAATATTGAAAATTCTTAAGAAAGTAGTCACTGACACAGGACGGGACTGGCATCTCCAGTTAAATCCCGCTCTTTGGGCCTACAGAACAGGAGTACGTACACCTACAAGAGCAACACCATATTCCTTGGTCTATGGGACATAAGCGATACTCGCCATTGAAATAGAAATACTATCTCAAAGAAGCTCCTTACAGAACATCATATCAGAGGAAGACTACAGGGTAGCAAGGTTACAAGAAATCAAAACCCTTGATGAAAAAAGACAAACAATGTTTAACCATCTACAAGGATATCAAAATAGACTGAGACGAAGTTATAATAAATGGTTCCGTCCACAAACTTTTCAAGTGGGAGGTCTAGTACTTAAAGAGAATCAAAGGAACCTAGTGGAACGAGAAAGGCCAGGGAAATTCAAACCTAACTGGCTAGGTCCTTTCATTATAACAAGGGTCATAGGCAATGGAGCTTATAATTTGGCTACCATGGAGGGAGATCCAATCTCTGACCCTATGAACAACATGCACCTTAAGCGATATTATACCTAAGGGTTGTTTAATTTAGGTTTTATTTTCCACATTGCATATCATATCATTTAAAACACAACATTACATGTAGTTTCTTTTTTAGATGCATCGCATTCTTAAAATTTTCCACATTTTCATATAGAAGCATCAATAAAACAAGGCAGCTGTTCAAGTTTATCATCTGTTTGCATCTAAGGAAAACAAAGGTCATCTCCTTTTTTAGATATTCAAACATGAAGTATTTGAGGTTCTAAGGTCATTTATTCTCAACATTACCCTATGGCGATGCTTTACTTATGGTTGGGTATCAATTTCCCTATTTGATACTTGTTAACCCACAATCTATCAATTGTTATATCTCACACATTAAGAAGATCTCTAATTCACTCTAGACACCTAGTTGATCATATGACTAGTGAAAAATCTAAAATTCTACTTCAGCACCATTGTAATTATCACACCCAAGTAGGTTTCATTACTTACAAATCAAGGCAAGAAAAGAATGGAAAAAAAGAGAAAAAGAGCTATGCCAAATATCCATCTAAAGGCAAATAGAGCAATGATATATAACTAAAATATCATGTATACAAATGTGATAAAAAGATTGACTTTGGGAACATGCAAGTAACTCCATCAGGGCTATAAATGCCTACTGGCAATGGAGCAATATTTGGGAAATTACAATCTATAACCTCGTTGGAGCTCTCAAGGCTTGCTAGCAGCAAGGCTCTATTCGGGATGCTTTTGAAGTTAGTAAAATCATGTAGCTAGTCATATAGGATGCTAAGGATCTTTAGTGAACATAAGAGTGGAAATTAACGCATTGCACACACATGGGCAAAAGAATATCAAAATTTCAAGAACCAATGGGGAAGTTTTCTGTGTCTCCATTTGTAAATCCTAGTCACTAAGTGTGTTGAGATGAATGTTTCGAAGGGCCTTAGAGATCGATTGACCACTTATCTAGGAAATGTTTTGCACCTCCATTTCAATTGGTGTATTCAAATGCAAAAACAAACACAGTCAACCTTGTTCAAATAGGAAATGCATCTTCATCCTGCACGTTGCATTCACATAGGTCATGTCAAAAATTCATTTGTCTCCACATACCTTCTGCAGATCATCATGTCATACAGGTTTGCACACTGGGGGCATAACTGAAAAAATCCTAAAAATCAAATAAAGTCTTGAAAAAATCCAAAAAATCGTATAAAGTCCTGAAAAAATATCCAAAAACATTGAAAAACTTAAAATCCAAAAAATTGTATAAAGTCCTGAAAAATATCCAAAAACATTGAAAAACTCAAAATATCCAAAAATTGAAAACCACAAAAAACCAAAAACATTGAAAACTAAAAATACCAAAAAATCCATATAATGTCTTGAAAAAATACCAAAAACATCCATATAACATTTTGAAAAAAAAAAAAAAAAACCAAAAACATTCAAATACGATCATGAAAAAATCAATCAAAAACATTCAAATATCAATCCATATAATCCAAAAACATCGGAAAAAGGTCTTGGAAAAGAACTAAAAATTGAAAATCAATCAATCAAAAAAAACTTGCAATAAAATGTCTTGTGAGAAACAAATACCCTAGCAGATATCTAGCAAACGCTTCGCACGAAGTTAACAAAGGATATGACTATCCAATCAAACATCTGCAATCAACTGATCAAACTGTCTTATCAATCGTATCATATCCATATCAACATGATCATTATCTTGTCTTAAATAGAAGAGGATACACTCAAAATTAGACAGGTCAGTCTTAAATGGGGTCCGCAACTTTCTGAGATTGGACATTATCAACCATCACATCAAACAACTGAGAACAAAGGGACAAGGTCAGTATAGCTGCTGAATTTTGTCCAGGTCAGTGTTTATCTTTTTATCTTTTGGCGACAGATATTGTTCCTATGCTACTCAAGGATGTCCATAAGTGACTAGAGGAGATATGATGGGCATTATCTTTTTCTTTGTTTGTGGTTTGTGGTGTGAACTGATGAAATTCTAGGGAAATTTCTCTAGTGGGTGTCTGTGATAAGAGCCTTCACATCAAGGTGAAATTGCCACACATACCTCAACCCCTAACACAATTCCCAGAATGGAGGGTTCACTCCTTGTCTGCTATGTGTTTGTTTCTTCAATGAGATATCTTTACATCTTGGTTCCTTATGCCTTGATGTGCTAAAGCTTCATTGTTCAATAATAAGGCTTGGTGATGAATATATATTGACGCAATAAAATATGTGACATAGGTTCATGATTCATTCTTATTCTCATCTCAATTGCTTATTGATAGTTTGTTGATTTCTCATCTTCTGTCTAAATTGCATTCTTTCTAACATTCTTTCTATCATCATTTTTTTCTCTCTATCAATCTGACTAACATTTCTTCAATTTATATCTGAGTTAAAATTGGTTCAACCATTATCATACAAAAAGCATGCATTCATTATAAGAGTTCATTACCATAACATTCATTATAAGAGTTCATTTACATTCATTATAGAATTCATTATAGAGTCATTTGCATTCATTTGCATTCATTTACATCATTACTTCATACATGTACTACCATTGCATTTAGAATCATATAGAATTTAAATAGATATACATCATAAAACTCATAACATCATATAAAACATACATAGATCCTTACCGAACTGGCATGCCACATATATATATATATATATATATATATAAAACTCAAAAATGATAATGTGTGTGAGTACAATAAATAAGCCCGAAGGCTCATATAACATGATCAACCAACACTACCTCTATCAGTAGGTGGATCTTGTCCACTAGATCATGCCCAGGATGTCGAGGTGGTCCCATAACACCACCACTGCTAGTCCATCGTGAAGTAGATCTACTCGATCTCCTCCCCATGTATGCACTAAAGCTAGGCTCTCTCTGACCCTCAGGGACGGCTCTCTCATATGCCTACCGATAATAAATAGAGTCTTGCACAACTGTGAAATACCTATCTACCTGGCCGCATGCATCTATACCTGCTCTAAAAAGCTAATCGAAGGCATCCATAGTAATCTGACATCTCAGCACTACCTCATCTCTCTCCCTTTGGAGACAATCTCTCTTAGCCTCAAGGGCACCATAATCTGCACGGTAGGTCTCTCGCTCGATATCTTGTCTAGCGACCTCATCCTCCAAACTTTGGACCTGAGCTCTAAGATTGTCCAGCTCATCATCAACCTGTCCTCTCCCATCCTCAGCACTAGGCACATCCTCCAACTCTAACATATCCTCATCATCACCTCCATCCTCACTGCTCAATGAATCAGAAGAATCATCATTGTCATCACTACTAATAGACTCGGTGTCTCCACCAATGTCTACATCCTCATCTCCATCATCTCCCCCATCTCCTCCCTCATCTCCCCCACCTCCTCCCTCGTCTCCACCATCTCCTCCCTCAGCTCCACCCTCTCCTCCTCCTTTGGCTCTCTCCCCTGCATCTATCCGCAATCGCTGTCTAGGATGGCGAATCTATTGTGCTATAATCAGAACAATAGGATCAATCAAAGGCATTGGCCTGTGCCTAGAAAACCATGCATTGTACTTCACCGTCGTCCCTGGATCCACTCCATCTCTACCCCAACCCCAGAGTAATGGCTGTAGATAATCGAACTTAATAGAAGAAACATGTGGCTATATGCACACACCCCAATCAGATACCTCTTGTGATACATGAGCAAAATAGGCAATAACCACAAGTGTCACCTGTACCTCACTGAATTGTCTGAGAACCTGCCCTGGAAGTTACATCTCGATAATTCATTGGGTCTCAAAGGTCCTCCTAATAAGATATCTCTGTTGTCGGCAAAACGACAAATGCACTACATCATCAAGCCAACCAAGGCAATCTAAGTAAGGTCTCCAAATAAAAGCTGCAATATATCAAACTGATGTCTCCAGTACAAGGTGTTCCCTGAACCCCTGTGTCTGATACCTACTATATACCTGAAGGCATAAGGCTCACCAGGCTGCAAGTCTACATGAATGATAGGCCTAGAAATAGAAATGTGCTCCCATGCCCATGTCTAAAGCAAAGTAACACCACAATTGATATAACGGTATCCCAGATAGACTATACCATGCATCTGATAGTATAACATGGCTAAAAAACAAGGACCCCAAGAATATAGTCGATGATGTACAATCATATCATGGAGCACTCTACCCCATCCAACTGGAAACCCATAACCTCATCTATCAGGTATCAGTAAACCACCGACAATACCGCATAATATAATGGTCAGGTCATCATAGTCTAATCGGGCCCAAGGGATCTCATAATGGCCACTAATCTGCAAATCCTAAATCTCACACTCAAAAAGTGCACATAGTCCAGCAATGCCATCATCATGGTCATATATAACCCTCTCACCATGAATGGGAATACGCAGTATACGCCATACATCCTCTAACGTAATGGATGCCTCACCGATCGGAAGATGAAATGAACAAGTCTCGGAATGCCACCACTCTATCAAAGTTGTAATCATGGCCGTGTTGGTTGTAACCTCTGGCAAATGTAAAACATGATATAGACCAAGCTATCAGATATGCTCAATCTCCTCATCCGATAAGTCAGCTCAAAGATTAAGTCCACTAGGTCTGCTTTGTCGACAGTATAACACTCCAATGTTCTCCTACAATGAGAAAATGATCAAAATATCAGATATCGGATCCCGAAAAACTTAAATATTTTCAAATGCATGACAAAAAATTATACAATGAATGTGTGACAGTTATGACTTATGCGGTACAAATATGACTCTTGCATAATGATTAATGTGTAATGAAATAGGTGCATGCGTAACGATTGACACTTATGCGTAATGGTATACATGAATGCAGCATGATAAAGCTAATGTGTAACACTTAGGGCGCATGTGTAGCATTTAAAGCATTTGCAGTACACTTAACACTAATGCATGAAATTTGACAAGCGATTGCATAACAAATAGCAAAAATTGATCATGGAAAATTTTTGAAAAATAGACATAAAACAGGCATATATCGGGAAAAAATTGGAAAAATACCATGCCGCCAGTCCTAGGAGGTCTCTGATATGAACGTACTCGGTCAAATAGCTGCAATCGAGCTCTATAACCAGCCATGATGATCAAATACTCAGAACAAAACACACAAATTGTAGAGAAAACCAAGGAATTACCAAAGTACAAATGAGCAAATGAAAACCTAAAAATCTCTATTTATAGCTCAAAGTTCTAAATATATTCAAATACTAAATTGAATTAATAAATTTAATTATTTGAATAATATCTCATGCAAAGATTAAATTAATAATCTAAATCTAAATGCAAGCACATGCTAAATTAATTAATTAAATCATTTATCTCCTCAACTTCTATTTCCATCTTTCAGTTAGATTTTTCTAAATTAAGCTCTCTATGTCATCCTCTTTATTTCCTCCAATCATTCTTTTTCTTCTTTCAGTCAGCTTTTTCTCAATCAGTTGACTCAATTAATCTATTCAATCTATTGAGTTTCACTCCTACAATCAGTAGTTCAACTATCAATTTTCATTTGAGCTCACCTGAGTTCACACCTCTTGATCAATCTGTTCCACCTTTCAATCAATCCTCTCCAACTTTCTATAAATTGAGCATCCAATCTCCATTTTCAACAATCACAAACTTTGAATCTTTGTGTCACTTGCAGGTTACCAGCGAAATATCTGAGAGCCATCATACCATGAAGAGGAGAAGAGCAATGGAAGTTCTATGCAGTCACAAAATAGGGAGTTTTTATTGATTTGATTTATAATTCTTATTTCTTAATTGTGTTATTCCATTGTATTGTTTGTTAAATTCTAATTAGGATAGGGACTCATGATTTCCCTTGTTTCTAATTGATTACTTTGCTAATAGAAGATGAATTTTGCATCCCCCAATATGATTTAAAGAGATCATCACTTCTAGGTTGAAGAGGTTGGAATTGTTTGAACCAAAAGCAATCAAGACAAACATCTCCATGCTTCACCATAGGTTGATATATGATATGATTAATAGTTATGATTTTGTCATTATGAGGAAATTTCAAACACTTATGAACAGTAGGAGCGATCACTTTCATGGAAGAGAGCCAACGATTTCCCAACTTCACACGAAATTGATCAAATGTGGGAATGATAGCAAAACCAACATCAATAGGAAGTGTGATAGAGCCAATAGAAGGATAAGAGAAGCCATCAAAAACACTAACTATCACATCAATTTTATCATATGTCACTTGATGCAAAATTTGCAAAATATAAAGAAATTCTCCAATTATCACATTAACCATGCAAGCTAGATCAATAAGCACTCCTTGAGAAGGTATGCCTTTGATGTTCACAATTATGTAAAGTGGTCCATTGAGTGCTTTTATTGTCTCACTAGGATAAAATGTAATACATAAGTCCTTAAGATTTTTAGTTTAATCAACAAGGTTCACCACATTATTAGACTCAAGGCCAACATCATTAGGAGAGAAGGCAAGAAGATCAATCTCAATCGCATTAATTGAATGGGAAGGTAAAGGATTAGTGAAAAACTAAAGGTTTTGATTAGGAGGAACTACTAATTTAAATTTCCTTTATCATTCACAGGTCTAGGTAAGTGCACAAAGATGGGGGACCAAAAAGGGGTCTTAAGATGCCACTTTTTTTCTCAAATCAGCAAAGTCTGAACTTTGACAAGAAAATGAAGATAGCTACACTCAAAATATAAGGATGTATTTAGAACAAGAGTTGTAGTGCTCCAAGTCTACTTTGTAAACTACTATTTTTTTTTGAAAATGGTGGAGATTAAGGGTTTCAAAAAGGGGGAGAACACAAAGTGGTATTATTTTTTCAAAAAAAAATAACATAGCACCTAGTGTTCTCCCCCTAAAATGTCATAGCACCTGGTGTTCTCCCCCTAGAATTTTTAAAATTTCACTCCTGTGACAAATTAGCTAACACCACATAGTTTATGCGAGATTTTTCAACTAATTTTTAATGAATATATGATTTTTTACCAATTTTCAAAGTGGACACTAATTTTCTAATGAAATTTGAGCGTGCTCCCCCTAAAAGTCTATGAAAACTAATCAAAAATCAAATTTATTTATTTTAAATTGTGTAGAATGGAGTCTAGTTTCTGAAAATGTAATTTTTTTCAAAATTGGATAAACGAGTAAAAATCTATGGCTGAAATATGACATGTTGGTTTTTGACAAAAATGGACACATTAAAAGAAGAAATTATGGATGAAGACCTTAACATTATCAAAATTAAAAAAGAATTATATGGTTGGATAGATAAGAGAGAACTTGACGATTGTGTGGTGTTTTTTTTTTATTTCATTGAAACACGTACAAACCTGACGGAGAGCATGAACAAAAAAGTAAGAAAATTTTCAATACTTGCTAGAAAACACATCTTAGGCCTGAGAAGGGCATCCAAGCCTTTGAGTTGGATGCCCAAGGCAAATCCAAGCCTTTTTCTTGGTGTTTACCAAGGCACCACATTTGGTGCATGCCAAATGAAAAAAAATTCAAAACTTCATTTGCCGTGTGCCATATTTGGCGCATGCCAAATGAATTTCATAGAATTTTTTCATGCTAGGAAGCACAAAGTGTACTTTCTCTCTTGGAATATATACATAAAATATAACATTTAAGTATGTCACATTTCTATTTGAATTTTTTCTTTCTTATACTTTAAGTTATATTTTATGTATATATTGTCAAGATGTTTGAGAGTGGTTCTAGATCTCTAGGAGTTATAATGTAGATTCTAGTTTTTTTAGTATTCATATAAATTTTAGACAGTCAAATTTTAGTAATTAGCATGCTCGTATCAGCATTATCTCTCCAGTCTCTTCCCTACATTCCCCCTCTCTCTTCCTTAACCCCTACCTCTTTCTCTCCTATGTCTCTCCCTCTCTACTTCCTTTCCTCTCTCAAGTATCTCTCCCTCTCTTTCCCATCTCCCTCACCCTCTCTCTCTCTCTCTTTCATCTATCCCTCTCTTTCCCTCTTTCACTTGGGCTCTCTATTTCTCTCCCTCTCTCAAGTATTTTTATCTCTCTCCCTCTCCCATTCTCTCCCTCTTCCTCCCCCTCCCTTTCTCTTTCTCTCCCTCCACCTCCCTTTCTATTCCTCTCTCAAGTCTTTCTTTCCCTCTATCTTTCTTTCTCTTTCTCTCCCTCTTACTTCCTTTCTCTTTCTCTCAAGTCTCTCTCCTCTCTATCAAGTCTCTTGCTCTCAATCTTTATCTATCTATATCTCTCTCCTCCTCTCTTAGGTCTCTCTCTCTCCCATTATTTCTCTCTCTTTCCCTCTAAATCTTTTTCCCTCTCTTCATCTCGTCCACTCTCTCCCTCTCTATCTCTCTCTCTATCTTTCCCTCTTCTTCTCTCCCATCATTTCTCTCTTAAGTCTCTCTCCCTCTCTCCCTATATCTCTCTATCTCACTCTCCTCCTCTCTCAACTCTCTCTCTCTCTCTCTCTCTCTCTCTCTCTCTCTCTCTCTCTGATGGGTTGGTGCTTGGGATAGACTAGCCTAGTCTATGCTCTTGGATCCTTTCCTTGGATCACCTAGTTTTCTCTACACACCCTAGGGTCTCTAAGACTTCCTTTGCTTGAGGAATCCCCTGACCTTGCCCAATTCCACCCACCAATGAGTTGCAATTCTTCTCCTAAGGTCTCACCTACTCATGAGACTCAAAACCCCTTACTATGGCTAATAAGGGCTAGGCTTGTTCTACACCTTCCAAAGTCTTAGCAATGTTAGGACAGGTCTTAAACCATGTTTTACATCCATCCATGTGCCCCCAAGAAGTTACAACCTTCATCCCTTTTACTGATTTCACTATTTTGTGTTTTGCCTACAAAATAGGGCTATAAGGATTAGGACCAATTAGGCCTCCTAACTGGTCTTTTAGGGCTCCCTCTCACAAAAAATACACAAACAACACAAACTCCCAAAATGGACTACCATTTATTTGGAAAGGGCTCAAGGATTTCTTTGGTTTTGGGCCTCCAAGTGGTCGTACAGTGCCTAGGGCAAATTTTGGGGTTTTTAAGGGTTTTGTGAGGGTTTTTCTAGCCTACCTGGGTCACAGTGAATGTTTTGTGTTTTAGCCACCTTGTCTAGATTAGTGGTGACTTCTCCTTCACACCAGTGGTGCTTCACACACTTCTTTACACCTCCTCCAAATGGTGCACTCTCCTCTGGCCAACTTTTCTCTTCAAGACCTCTGCACCAACAATGATTCCTAACCGGGCATTGTCCAGTCTCACCTAGGAATGGGTCTTCAAATGGCTTCCTTGCATTTTCAAGGGCCCTTCTTACATAGAACTATGATACAAGGTCTCTACTCTCATTCTCCATGGTTTAATGGTGATTCCACAATGGGGAATGGAGTTATGAGTCCATTTGCACAAACCAATCCAAAACTGGACAATGAGAAGACAGTTTTCAAGATATTTACAAACACACACAACCTGCAAATAAAAACCTAATCTAATTTCTCACAATGAAATTATTTACACCATAGAAGACACTCCACATAGTTTTACATGAAAATCAATCCATTAACTTTCTCGGTAGCTTCATTCAAACTGACTGGTAACCCCAAAAACAATCACAGTCAAGCTTTTCTTCCTTGGGTCGTACAATGTCTGACATCCAACCCTTTAACTTAGGGTTTGTAACATCTTATACTACCCATACCTCAGTAAATGTGCCAAATTTAGGGTTTCCCACACCAACCTAAGCATTTTGGCCTCCTGGTAGAAAAGTTGCTTGACAACTTTTAAAAGTTGTCATGCAACTTTTTCAACTTTTGAGCAACTTTCGCAATGTTGCTTTTCTTGACTCCTAGACCCACATTGGGCCAACCTAAGGACACCACCATGCTATAAAGGACCCCTAAAAACCTCCAAGGTACACATACCCTCAATTTTCAAGAAATCCTCAATCTTGACTTATAACCCTTAAGACCTCAATTAGGACCCTAACTAGGACCTATGAGCACATGGCTCCTTATTTTATATACAAAGGCTTCAAAAGAAGCATAACACCAACAAAACAAGAAGGAGGGAGAGCTTGGAAGGGTGATCCTACACCTCTCTCTCTCTCTCTCTCTCTCTCTCTCTCTCTCTCTCTCTCTCTCCTTTACCTTTCTATCTCTTTCTCTCTCCCCCTCCCTTTCCCTTTCTCTATCTCTCTCTATCCCTCTCTCCAAGTGTCTCCCATTCTTTCCATTCTCTCCTTATCTCCCTCCCCATCTCTCTCTCTCTCTCTCTCTCTCTCTCTCTCTCTCTCTCTCTCACTCTCTCTCTCTCTCTCTCTCTTCCATTCTCTCCCTCTCTCCCATTCTCTCACTCTTGCATCCACCTCCCTACCTCTTTAGGGTCATATGGTGTCCTAAGCACCTACACATGTGTAAGAACACCATATGACCTGTTAGGACATCATATTGACCTAAGGGGTCATATGTTGTCCTAAGTGGTCATATGGTTTCCTAAGGGGTCAAAAGGTGTTGTTAGGGGTCATATGGGGTACTAAGGGGTCAGGCATGTGTTATAACACCATATGACCCCATATGACACTATATGACCCCTTAAGACACCATATGACCCATTAGGACATCTAGTGCAAGAGCACCCTTCCAAACTCTTTCTCTTTCTTTCTTTTGTTGGTGTTATGCATCTTTAGAAGCCATTGTACATTAATAAGAGCCATGAGCTCATGTGTGCTAGACTAGGTCCTAGTTTTAGGTCCTTAGTGTTTTTGTTGTGATTTATTGTGCAGGAGACCTTGAGTGTGCCTGGAATGTGTGTTAGGCCTTATTGGCATGTTGATGTCCTTAGGATAGCCCAAAATAGGCTTAGGAGTCATGAAAAGAAATAATGGCAAAGTTGCTCAAAAGATGCAAAAGTTGCATGACAACTTTTAAAAGTTGTCAAGCAACTTTTCCACCCAAAGTGGTCATAGACCCTTGTTGTGCATGGAGAGCCCTAATTTTGGCACACTGACTAAGGTATGGGTAGTACAAGTATTTGAAAACCCTAAATTAATGGGTTGGATGTCAGACATTGTACGACCCTAACAAAAAGACCAGACTGAGACTGTAAAACTGTTACCAGTCAGTTTGAATGAAGCAACCAAGCAAGTTAATGCATTGAGATACATCCAAAACTACCTGGAATGTCTTTCATGGTGTAAATACTTTCATTTCAAGAAATTAGTTTAGGTGTTTATTTGCAGATTGTGTGTGTTTGTAACTAGTTTGTAAACTGTCTTCTTACTGTCCAGTTTTGGATAGGATTGTGTAATGGTTGCATAACTCCATTCCCTACTATGCAACCACCATGAAACCATGGGGAATGAGAGTGCAGACCTTGTACCATACTAAAAAACAAGCAGGGCCCTTAAAAATATAGGAAGGCAAAGAAGAGACCCAATCCTAGGCAAGACTGAATAGTGCCCGGCTAGGAGAGGTTAAGTTGCAGAGGTCTTGGAGAGCAAGGTTGGATAGAGGAAAGTGCACCCTTTGGAGGAGGTGTAGAGGAGTGTTTGAAGCATCATTGGTGTGAAGGAGGAGCCTCCACCAATCTAGACAAAGTGGCTAAAATACAAAACACTCACTATGACCCAGGCAGACCACAGAACCCTTAAAAACCCCAAAATTCACCCAAGGCACTGTATGACCACTTCGAGGCCCAAAACCTAGAAAATCCTTGAGCCCTTGCCAATTGAATGGTAGTCTATTTTGGAAGTTTGGGTTGTGTATGCATCATTTGTGAGAGAAATCCCTAAAGGACCGGGTAGGAGGCCTAATTGGTCCTAATCCTTGTAGCCCTTTTTGTAAGCAAAAACACAAAACAGTGAAATTGGTAGAAAGGATGAAGGTGGCAACTTCTTGGGGGAACATGGAGGGATGTAAAACATGGTTTAAGACCTGATTTAACCTTGCTAAGACCTTGGAAGGTGTGGAACAAGCCTTAGCCCTTATTAGCCATAGTAAGGGGTTTTGAGTCTCATGAGTAGGTGAGACCTTAGGAGCAGCATAGCAACTCATTGGTGGGTGGATTGGGAAAGGTCAGGGGATTCCTCAAGCAAAGGAAGTCCTAGAGACCCTAGGGTGTGAGGATAACACCAAGTGATCCAAGGAAAGGATCTAAGAGCATAGACTAGGCTAATCTATCCCAAGCACCAACCCATCAGATTGGTATCAGAGCAAGTAAAAGACTTGTTGGACTGTGTATGTCTCTATATATTGGTGATTTAGTAGGGGAGAGTAGAATGGTCACTAATGCAGAGCTGGCTAGAGAGGTCGAAGAACAGAAGGAGAAGAATAGACTCCTTGAAGAAGCTATGAGCAAGATAGGGGATAAACTGCAGGAAGTGGTGGATCAGAGGACACAAGGACCTTGAGATGAAGACACCAAGGGTAAAGGAAAGAAGACTATAGACATAGATGACATTATCCCTGAACCAGATCCCTTGTTCAATGAAGAACCTTTTGTGAAGGGTATTAAGGCCTTGAACACCAAAGCCTTTGAAGGATTGCCACATTTTAGTGGAAGAATGGACATTGACACTATTTTGGAATGGATTGAGGGCATGGAAAACCACTTTGAGTGTGAAGGAGTGATAGAGGCTCAAAAGGTTAAAGTTGCCAAATAAAGGTTAAGGGGAGCAGCTTTGACATGGTGGAAGTACCTTCAAGAAGAAAGAGTTAGTATGGGAAAGCTACCTATTGCAAATTGGAAAGCTATGGTGAGTAAGATTAAGGAGAACTACTTACCAAAGGATTATGAAGTCCAACTTCATAAGAAGAGACAAGGATTGAAGCAGAAGGATCTTGATGTGGCCTCCTACACAGAGGAATTTCAAAAGCTATGTCTTAGATCCAAAGTCCAAGAAGATGAATCTATTAAGGTGGCTAGGTATCTAAGCGGCCTAAAGTGGAACATTCAAGAGGAGATAAGCCTATGGACTCCTACTACTATTCAAAAATGTCATCAGCTTGCTACCAAGGTAGAAGAGAGGAACAAGAGGAAAGGAGACTCCAATAACAGGGGTAGAGGTAGAGGTAGATATCAGGTGAATCGCCGAGGTGGTTACCAAAGCAAGGCAAATGAGTCAAGGAACCAAGGAGAAACCAAGTTGACTGAGCATGGCAATGAAGCCAATCTTAGAGGAGGACATTCTAGAGGAAGAGGTGGATAAGGTGGTCCAAATAGGGGTAGAGGTATTGGCAAAGGTAACTCCTATTTTGTAACAATGAAGTGTTACAATTGTGGACAATTGGGACACCCGGCATTTAGATGCCTTGAAAAGCCTACATCATCAAATAGTGGAAAGAGGGTTGCATATGCACATGAAGACTCTTCAAGCAACAAGACACCTGAGGTGGACCATATTGAATCAGAGATTGGAGAAAATCTGATGTTCAATAGGGTCTTGATAAGACAGCCAGAGAAGAGTGAACCTAAGCATAGGAGAGCATTGTTTAGGGTGAGGTGCAAGATTCTTGGTAAAGTTTGCAAGGTGATAGTTGATTCAGGCTCAACTGACAATATCATATCAGAAGAGGTAGTCAAGAAGTTGAACCTTACAAGGATACCCCACACTAACACATACAAGGTGACATGGTTGAATCATGAGTAGAGTGTGCTAGTCAATGAGTAGACTTGGGTAGAGTTTTCTATTGGAGGATACAAGGATAAGATCCTTTGTGATGTGTTGCCTATGGATGCATGTCACTTATTGCTAGGAAGACCTTGGAAATTTGATAGGAAGGTGATCTATGATGGAGAGGAGAACTCCATTTCCTTTAAGAAGGATAACAAGACCTTCAAGATTTAGTCTTTGACAGAGAATGAAGAGGGAACTTCAAGAACACCTAGTGTTTTATTGGCTACTGGTAAAGAGTTTTTAAACTTGCTACATGGGGAGGAGATAGTGAAGTGTGCCATATTTGTGAAACCAAAGGAGGCAGAAGACAAGTTGTAGGCAGAGATACCTAAGGAGGTGAAGCACATGTTGCAAGAGTATAAGGACATAGTGAGTGATGGAGCACCTGCAACACTCCCACCAAGAAGGTCTATAAGTCATCAAATAGACTTTGTTCTTGGTGCATCCTTACCTAAAAAGGCTGCATATAAGCTTACACCTAATCAGAATAAGGAGGTAGCAAGGTAAGTACAAGAGTTATTGGAACAAGGACTAATTAAGAAGAGCATCAACCCATGTGTAGTCCCAGTAGTGCTAGCATCAAAAAAAGGAGGTAAGTGGAGACTTTGCACTGACTCAAGAGAAATCAATAGGATTACCATAAGGTATAGGTTTCCTATTCCTAGAATAGAGGATCTAATGGACTATTTAGGAGGGGCTATGTATTTCACCAAGATAGACCTTAAAAGTGGTTATCATTAGATAAGAATTAAGGAGGGTGATGAGTGGAAGACTTCTTTTAAAAGCACAGATGGAAGACTGCTTTTAAAAGCACAGAAGGATTGTATAAATGGCTTGTGATGCCATTTGGACTCACCAATGCTCTAAGCACCTTCATGAGGTTGATGAATGAAGTGTTGAAGGATTTCATTGGTAGATTTGTGGTGGTGTACCTAGATGACATTCTCATCTATAGAAGAACCAAAGAGGAGCACCTTTAGCATTTGAGGTTAGTCTTAAAGAGGTTGCATGAGGAGAAACTATCCATCAACCTAGAGAAGTGTGACTTCTTGAAGCAAGAGCTGGTCTACTTAGGATTTGTGGTGTCTAAAGGAACCTTGAAGATGGATCCAAGCAAAGTGGAGGCAATCTTGAATTGGCCTATACCTAAAATAGGGACTAAGGTTAGAAGTTTCCATGGATTAGCTCAATTCCATAGGAAGTTTGTGAGGAAATTCAATGGCATATGTGCACCAGTCCTTGACACCATTAAAGTAGGCCTTAAAACTAAGTTTAAATGGATTGAGCAGGCTGACAAAGCTTTTCAATTGTTGAAATAAGAAGTAGCCACAAAACCTATCCTTCTCCTACCTACATTTGATAAGCTATTCACTTTGGAGTGTGATGCAAGTGGAATTGTAGTAGGTGGTGTGTTGAGTCAAGAGGGAAGACTTGTGGCATTTTTCAGTGAGAAGCTTGATGAAGCAAAGAAGAAGTACTCAGCCTATGACCTAGAGTTGTATGCATTAGTGTAGTCACTAAAGAAATGGAGGCATTACCTACTCCCAAATGAATTTGTAGTGTTCATAGACAACCAGGCATTGAGTTACAATAACACTCAAGAGAAGCTCAACAATAGACATCTGAAATAGATGGAATACTTCCAATCCTTCACCTTCACCATCAAGCATAAGAAGGGGCAACTTAATAAGGTGGCAGATGCCTTAAGCAGGAAGTTATTGATAGTTCAAGAACTACAGTTGTAGAGCATAGGCATAGAAGGTTTCAAAGACCTCTATGAAGGAGATGAAGACTTCTCATCAACTTACAAGGTTTGCAAAGAGTTTGAGAACCATTTCCATGGTGAGTATGCAGATTACACTCTCCAAAATGGTCTCTTGTTCAAGGGTAACCAGTTGTGTGTACCTAGAGGATCCATGAGGGAGAACCTCATCCAAGAAAAACATAATGGCAGTTTAAGTGGACACTTTGGAGTCAACAAAACCTTGGATTTAGTGTAGAGGTACTACTATTGGCCAAATTTGCCAAGAGATGTAAAGAGGTATGTAGAGCAATGTGGAGTGTGTCAAAGAGCAAAGGGAGGATCAAGCAATGCTGGTCTTTATCAACCATTACCAGTCCCTAACAGACCTTGGGAATGTATAAGCATGGACTTTGCAGTAGGACTTCCCAAGACTAAAATAGGTATGGATAGCATCTATGTAGTAGTAGATAGATTTTCCAAGATGAGTCATTTCATTCCATGTAAGACTACACATGATGCCAGCTATGTTGCACATCTCTTCTTCAAAGAGATTGTTAGGATTCATGGACTCCCTTTAACCATTGTTTTAGATAGGGACAGCAAGTTCATGGGTCATTTTTGGCAAACATTATGGAAGAGACTAGGAACTAACTTGTCATTTAGCTCAGCTTACCATCCACAAACAAATGGTCAAACTGAAGTCATCAATAGAGTGTTAGTCAATTTGTTGAGGTGTCTAACTAAGGAATATGGTTAGACATGGGACCTAATCATTCCTCAAGTAGAGTATGCATATAATGACAGTGTGAATAGGACCACTGGTAGAAGCCCTTTTGAGGTTGTGTATGGCAGACATCCAAGGGGAGCATGTGAGTTGAGAGACCTTAGTACTTTGGAGATGAAGAGCGGGCAAGCAGAGGACTTCACTCAAACCATCAAGGAAGTTCAAGAGAAAGTTAAGAAGGCCATCCTTGAATCCACTCAAAAACTGAAGGCCAAAGTGGATGAGAGAAGGAGAGAAGGTCAATTCAAGGTGGGTGACTATGTGATGGTACATTTGAGCAAAGCCAAGATGCAAAGTGGTAAGCCTACCAAGCTGCAGATGAAGAGAGTAGGACCTTGTCAAATTCTAGAAAAATATGGTGAGAATGACTATAAGGTTTATTTACCTTTAGACTTAGCTAGTTCACCAATCTTTAATGTTGTTGATCTGGTAATGTACAAGGGAGAGATAGCAGGGCAGACTAAGAACCAAGCTAAGGTATTACAAGACTTGGTTGTAAATACCTTACCTCAAGTGAAGAAGCCTAAAGCAGAGAAGATCTTGGAATCAAGGGTGAAGAAGTCTACTTGACACCAGGTCTACATGGAGCACTTAGTGAAATGGGAAAATCAACCAGTATCTGAAGCTACATGGGTGGAGGAGAGTAGGTTCAAGACACTTGGAATAGACCCGCCTCTCATTTCTTCTTCTATTTCTTAGTTGTGTGCAAAGGGGGAGTATGGTGCAGGAGAACCCTTCCAAACTCTTTCTCTTTCTTTGTTTTTTTGGTGTTATGCTTCTTTAGAAGCCATTGTACATGAATAAGAGCCATGAGCTCATGTGTGCTAGACTAGGTCCTAGTTTTAGGTCCTTAGTGTTTTTGTTGTGATTTCTTGGGTAGGAGAGGTTGAGTGTGCCTATAATGTTTGTTAGGCCTTATTGGCATGTTGATGTCCTTAGGATAGCCCAAAATAGGCTTAGGAGTCATGAAAAGAAACAATGGCAAAGTTGCTCAAAAGACGCAAAAGTTGCATGACAACTTTTAAAAGTTGTCAAGCAACTTTTCCACCCAAAGTGGTCATAGACCCTTGTTGTGTGTGGAGAGCCCTAATTTTGGCACACTGACTGAGGTATGGGTAGTATAAGTATTTGCAAACCCTAAATTAATGGGTTGGATGTTAGACATTGTATGACCCTAGCAAAAAGACTAGACTAAGATTGTAAAACTGTTACCAGTCAGTTTGAATGAAGCAAACAAGTAAGTTAGTGGATTGAGATATGTCTAAAACTATGTGTAATGTCTTTCATGGTGTAAATACTTTCATTTCAAGAAATTAGTTTAGGTTTTTATTTGCAGATTGTGTGTGTTTGTAAATAGTTTGTAAATTTCTTACTGTCCAGTTTTGGACAAGATTGTGTAAATGGCTGCATAACTCCATTCCTCATTGTGGAACCACCATGAAACCATGGGTAATGAGAGTGAAAACCTTGTAACATACTAAAAAATGAGCAAGGCCCTTAAAAATGTAGGAAGGCCAAGCAGAGACCAAATCCTAGGTGAGACTGAACAGTGCCCGGCTAGGAGAGGTTAAGTTGCAGAGGTCTTGGAGAGCAAGGTTGGATAGAGGAAAGTACACCCTTTGGAGGAGGTGTAGAGGAGTGTTTGAAGCATCATTAGTGTGAAGGAGGAGCCTCCACCAATCTAGACAAAGTGGATAAAACACAAAACACTCACTGTGACCCAGGCAGACCACAAAACCCTCACAAAACCCTTAAAAACCCCAAAATTCACCCAAGGCACTGTATGACCACTTGGAGGCCCAAAACCTAGAAAATCCTTGAGCCCTTGCCAATTGAATGGTAGTCTATTTTGGGATTTTGGGTTGTGTATGCATCATTTGTGAGAGAAATCCCTAAAGGACCGGGTAGGAGGCCTAATTGGTCCTAATCCTTGTAGCCCTGTTTTTTAAGCAAAAACACAAAACAGTGAAATCGATCGAAAGGATGAAGGTGGAAAATTATTGGTGGCACATGGTTTAAGACCTTATTTAACCTTTCTAAGACCTTAGAAGTTGTGGAACAAGCCTTAGCCCTTATTAGCCATAGTAAGGGGTTTTGAGTCTCATGAGTAGGTGAGACCTTAGGAGCAGCATAGCAACTCATTGGTGGGTGGATTGGGCAAGGTCAAGGGATTCCTCAAGAAAAGGAAGTCCTAGAGACCCTAGGGTGTGAGGAGAACACCAGGTGATCCAAGGAAAGGATCCAAGTGCATAGACTAGGCTATTCTATCCCAAGCACCAACCCATCAACATCATATTGTTCTAAGGGGTCATATGGTGTCATAAGGGGTCACATGGTGTTGTTAGGGGTCATAAAGGGTCCTAAGAGTCCATGCATGTGTTAGAACACCATATGACCCCTTACGACACCATATGGACATCATATGGTGTCTTAAAGGATCATATGGTGTCCTAAGGGATCATATGGTGTTTCCCTAGTAGAATAAATAACAGTTGGAATAAGAACAAATCAAGGAAATTGTAGTTGGGGAAAAGCATAAATAAGACTTTTTTTTTGGGTAGAACACACAAGACAATGGTATTGCAAATAGAGAGAAAAAAATAATATTGGAAAAACTTAGAAAGAAGGCAGAGAAATAATAGAGTCGATGTATTTTCAAGAAGAACTAGTGTCTATCATCTCATATTTGGCTCCGAAATTCACAGGTAGGCTCTATTTCGGGCATTGTTTTATATTAGAAATCCAAAGAAAAAAAGATTGATTTGTTTTGAATAGATTTAGATGATAACATAGAAATGAATTAGAGTCGTCATATGAAACAATATAGATGTGTTATTAGAATACGTTCATATATCGTTATATGCAATAATAAGATATTTTCTTTAAATATGTGTCATTTAAAGTGCAAAACTTAGAATTAGATAATCAAAAACATGTAGAAAGATAGAGAACTTATGCATTGTGAACTCGGAAATTTCAAAACCATAGAAAATGAAATACAACTTAATGTATGATTACGCTATTTGGATTTTTATGAGAAATAGATAAAATAATGTGTACTCATAACTTCCATTTCTGAATTTTATTTTTGTTTATATGCTAAATATGCATTCATGTGTTACACCTTTCTTTAAATTTGTTTTTCAAAAATTGTTTGTAAAAGATGAAAAATGAAAGATTGTCCTCTTTTATATTATATTATTATTGTTAGGCCCAATGTGGAAAGCTAATGTACTAAGAGGGGAGGGGTGAATTAGTACTCCAAAACTTTTCTTTAATAATAACTTTACTGTTATGCATAAACTGAATAGTGCAAAAACATAATATAAAGCTAAAACAAATAGATAACAATCATACATGATTCACTCCATAACACATATATTTTGGTTACGCAGAAACTCTTGGTTAGAGAGAAAAACTGTGGTGGGGATGGCACTAACAACTTCACTACTGCAATAATAAAGAGTGCTCGGTTAGAGCTACATGTTCAGCTATTTCTGATAGCTTACCCTGTTAGGAGTAACAAGATATGTTAGATCTACCTTGCTAAAGGATTTTACAACACTTCATCTAAATGCTACACCTGGTTAGAGGCTTTACAATTTATAGACTTGATTAGAGTCTTTTACCCTGTTAAAGGTTTCTTTTACAACTTCAAAATATTACAATAAAATTATTACAAATATCTGCAACTTTACATCTGGAATGTTATAGCAGATTCTATGTGCTCAAAATAAGATTACCTTGCTTATAGCATACCTTAATAACCCATATAGTAACTCAGTAAACCCTTATGTTTACTCTGTTCTTTGACTGTTCTCTGAAAACCTTCTTGGTGACCTCTATGTCTCTGTACCAATCTTCTTTACACTCATGTATACACCTCTTTAACTCTTAACTCATGCTATATAAATAGGTCTCTTATGACAGTGATCCTTTCATTGCTTCGATCTTAAAAACATGATTTATTGAATGAATAACCATGCAAATTATTTCATTGGTTAAATGACCTCAAAATCATACACAATCTTTAAGTGCAATTTCTAATGTGATAACAGTTAGATGTGCCTCGACCTTGTAACACATTTTCATATGCATGTCCAGGTTCAATGAATCTGGTAACACGTTTCACTCAGTGTATATCAACTCGGTGTGTCATGTTTGTTGCTTGGTAGACATGTAAAGATACTCAGTAGATAGCTCGGTGTATACTGCATTTTGTGACTGCTTTCTTCGTTAACCGACTAGACTATACATACAGACTAAATATCTCGATAATAGATAACTGACTAGAGTATATAGTATAACTTTGACATAAAACTAATGACAATCTACTAAGTAGTAACAATCTCCTCTTTTGACATTAGTTGAGATGTTTGACAAAAACTACTTTCAAAGTTATAACTCAAAAATCTATATACTTGCAAAATTTAACTATACTGACAGTATATACAATAGTCAATAATATAATATATCAAATATACTCCCCTTATTGATATATTGTACAAAACTCTGATTTTGCATGCTTGGTGATCTGTTCTGTGCTTTGCTTACTATCCTGTACACTGTGCAGTGTACTCCCCCTATATACTATACTCTGAATACGATACCATTCTCTCAATACTGTATCACTCCATATTACTCCCCCTTTTTGACAAACATCAAAAACTTAATTACCATTCGGGGGTGGTAACTGATCAAAAATGGATTTGTACTAGGTCCGGGCGTCGATGAGAGCAATAAAGAGTGCATCCTTTACACTGTCCATTAAAGAATTTTGCGCTTGAATATCAGCCAATAGTGATATTAAGCCATCTAGAGTGCTTCCCTCTTGAGTAGTAGATAAGTATGTGGCTCGGTTGATCTGTTCTTGGACCGATGAAAGATGTGGAAGGAATATATCTAAAGGGTCATTATTTCCATTTGGATCTTGTGTTCTTCATTTCTTAGGTCCAATTGTTGAGCCATGAGCTATTGTAACCTTGTATAAAAATTCTGAACTGAATTTGGCTCTGTGGTCAACTTATTTGAGAGATCGATGATCTCTTTCTCAATTGCCTCTGTTTTATTCTTAATGTCTTTAATGAATAAAGAAAATGTGTAGAGTTTCTAAAATAAAAAAAGAATGTGCTTGAGTTGAGGAGTCAACTCAGAAATAAATTTGACAAGTTTAACTTTGCCAATAGCTATAGCTTTCTATACCTCTTCTATCATTTTTGCAGCGAGCTCTTTGTCTTTCAGCTTGCTCAAATACTCTGATGCATCTAATCTAGATATCTCTATCTTTGTGAGGAGTTCATCCAGTTGAATGTGGATGGCTGCATCAATTGATACGGTAGCTTCAGGTAGCATATCTATTAGGAGTTCTTTTACCTTCTGAAGTACTTTATTTTTCTTTTGAATGGCCATTTGCTTCTCTTGTTCGGCCTTTGCTTTGCACAGTTCACTGAAATCAATGAGTGCTTGCCCTTTCAATTTTGATATGTCTACATTGGGCAACACTATTGGTTTTGACAAATCAACTTTAAAACTATGCTTTTTCATTTTCTTTTCTTTACCTTTCACCGATGGAACTAAGACAAGGGCTTGTGAGGCTTGATGACCCTCGATAGGTTGCTCAGTAGAGGCAACACTTTGATCGGTTCCTTTAGCCTCTATAGAGTCCTTTGGTGTCTCAGTACTTGGTGTCTAAGTTGCAAAAGTCTCAATATTAGAAGGTGCTTGAGATGTTTGTTCTTGAGTAGTACCTTCTCTTGATGTAGAATTGTGACCTTCAGTGCCTTGATCTGTATCCTAAGGAGTTTTGGTTGAGACAGGTTGCTTGACCGATGGATAAGGCTAAACTTGTTCCAAGACTGATTCACTAGATACAAGCTTTGCATATGTAGTTCCTTCTATCATTTCATGTTCTGGTGCCTCTGTATCCATGACATCTTCATCTATTTGAATGGTGTCAGCAGGGTCTTGTTCGGTAGCATCAGGACCTTGCTCGGTGACATCAATGATTTCAACTGTAGCTTGCTCACCGGCATCCTTGATTTTGAAGATTTCCTACCACTTTGCTTTTGTCTCATTTTCCACTTCAATATATAGCCCATTCATTAGTTTTAAGGCTCTTTGTTTGACAAGAAACTTTGAGTTGTAGGTTGTCAGATGTTCCTTTATTTTAGCTACTGACATGTCAGGAAAGAGATGAACCAAACTTCTCTCTCTGATCTTTTTCTCTGAGTCCATTACATACTTCCTCCTATTATCAATATGTAGATACAGTTCATTTGGAAGTGACTTAGCTAGTTCCAATGGAGCTAACTGGAACTTTAGAAGTGTGTAGATGACAACTTCTTCAATTTGTCTCTTTTCATCATTGTTCCTGGTTTCATACTTGACATATCTAAATCCTCCAAATCCACCATATTCTTTTAGATTAGCACAAAAGTTTTCAACACTATGTATATTTACCTTCTTGCTCTCGACAATCTGGAATTTGCTTGCATCCTCTGATTCGGTATCACTAGACTCTTTTGCCAAAATGAGTCTCCGAGTAGATTTCTTGTATGACTTTGTTACCTTGGGAGCAGTAACACTTTTTGTTTTCTTACTCGGTGAGGCTGCAGATGCTCTTGTGTTAGGTCACTTTACTAGAGGTGGAGTCGGTGAGGCCTTTGATGTGTCTTGTTTCTTTCTCTTCAATACTTTTCCCTTAGGCAACTCGGTGCTCAGTGTTATAGCTACCTCTTGGGCTTTAGATTCCTCTTCGGTAATGGTAATGGTGCCTTTGATAGGTGTAGAGGAAGAGTCTTCTCAAAATTTCTCTAACAATGCCTTTATCATTTTTGTTGCCTTTCTTGTAGCTTTGGGTAATACAATGTTCATCTTTACCTTTTCCTTTACTTCCTCATAGGTACCATACCTCAGCTTGGTAGCATGTCTAGGCAATGTAAGAAATACATCAATTTGCCATTTTGTGATGTCAAAATCAATCTCGTAACCCATTGGTGACAAAGATTGAGTCCTTGGTTCCATAGCATTCACATAACAATAATCAGTGTCAACTTCAAAACATATATTATTTTTGTATTTCTCTACTAACTGGGGTGGGATCCTATATTTGTTATGCATTTTCTCTTGAAATTTACTAAAGTAATCATCCATAATATCATTGAAATTGTCTCCTAACTTCTTAATGAAGTCATTAATCTGATGGGTGATTGGTCGGTGTAATTCCCAAACAATTTTACCAACTGATGAAAAGAATTTTTCAAATAGAAAAACATGCATACCAGTAATGATCCAAACTTTAGAGTATTAGCTGAGTTGTTCTTCTTTGGCTTCCTGATGGTGTTCAGATTTTCAAATAGGTTCTTTAGCAACACCTCACAAAGGTCAATTTTCATTCTCTTTTTCACAATTTTGTAGGCCAGGTCTACTGCTGCACAGGGAACACTGTTTTCCCTTGCCGATTGGAAGAAACAGTAACCCATTACTCTAATGGCAAATTTTAATTCTTCATCTGTGACATTGTTTAGTTTCAATCCTTTGCAATCAGATTCTACTCCGATTAAACTAATCAATTCCTTCTATGATATCATCTTCTGGGCTTGAGCATGATCATAGATAGGGTAACCGGTAATCAGATGAATGATTTCCTTAGTAATCTTAAATGGTTGCTCTTCTAGCCACATGAAATCATTGTGAACTCTTCTCAGGACAAACATGACCCACTGGGGTTTGAACACATGGGGATAGGTTAGGGCTTCAGTTAATCCTTTGATTTTGATGTGCTCATACTTGCTATTCAATTTACCATTGGTACACAGCTCATCATAGGTGTCTTTGATTTCAACATGATCGAGTTCTTCAACATGACATTTGGTGAAGAATCTCACATCCTTGACTAGTAACACTCTATCCGAGATGAGTGAAAAGGTGGTTTTGTCATCTAGTTCAGAAGCCACTTTGGGAGTCAAAGAGTATTTTAGTGAGAGCTTTTCTATATTCTTGACAACTATGGGATCTTAGATCTTGGGTGCCATTGAAGATTTCAGATAAAAGCTAACAAAAGATCCTTAGGGTTTCAGGATTTCAAACAACTGATGCTTTATGCTTAGCAGATAATGGCAACTAGATAAGATCAGTAAACTAGCTTAATGATGTGTTGAGATTGATGTAATTACATTGAATTTGCTTTGTAGGAGGTTTGATCGCCTTAGATTCGCTTGCTCTACTTTCTCAAAAACTTGGTAAGTGAAAATGACCACAAAAATGCTTTTAAGTACACAAAATACCTTATCGGGCTCCGTGTGGGTTAGGTCAAAAACATTAAATGCACTTGGTCCTCTTTAACCAATTTACTCACCTTTTTCCATTTTGACCGAGTAACCAAACTTCCTTCATTCACCGACTAGACAGCTTTCCTGTATTCACCAACTTGACAGACTTCCTGTAAAGTGCTTCAAAAGACTTTGATAGAATTTCAAACTTACTAATACATCTTAATTATGTAGATTTTGAATTAAGTACATAAATAGAATAGGAACTGTTAAGATTTTAACCTTTAGAGAATGCAGTCCCTTCATACCTTTATCGATTAATTTGGAATAGGTGCACCTAACTCGGTAGGTAAGGTGCTTTCTTCATTTGACATAATTTCCTTCCTTTTCTAAATCATCTTTAATTTTTCTTTTATTTCTTCAGTGTCTTTTCTAGGTTGATCTCTGCAATCTCTAGCTAAGTGTCCAACTTTATGACAATGAAAACATGCCATACCAAGATTTCTCCATGATCTTCGGTTGTACATCCCAAACCTTATAAAATAGTTGGCACTTATATGTCCATATCTTCCACAAAATTCACACCATATCCTTGTATTGTAATCCCATGCTATTGCAGAATACTATTGGTAATGATTTGTGTGAGTTCGGTAAACTCTAGCATTTGCTCGGTGTGCATACCACATATAGTTCTTTTGCTTAAGCTAGCACTTCTCAGTACTATGTCCATATCTATTGCAGTTTTTACAAAACCCTTTGAATTTTGCCTTCTAATAATTGTTAATAGACTTTGTCCTACATTGATTAGATGTGTGACCATATTTATTGCAATTGTAACAATAACCATTGGACTTAGTGACATTCGGTTGCTTACCTTTTCTGATTTGGCATATGTTGGCAGTGTGACCTTGATTTCCACAGCAGTTGCAAATAGGCTTCTTTATTTTGATGTTATTCTTGTTTCCAGCTTGCTTTGATGATTCTCCTCTGTCGGTAGTATGAATTCCTTTCTGGGTAGATACTTTTCCTTTGTAACCGAGTCCTGCATCTTTGTCGGGTCATCTTGTATTTAGTTGCTCATCTAACATCTTTGATGCTTCATAACTCTTCTTCAGTGTTTTTTTGGATTTCTTCTCTGTTTCAATTTCATTGGTTAACTTTGATACTTCAAGTTTCAATGCTTGAGTCTCATCATTCTTTAGAATTGCTTCATGATGTGCATAACCTAGTTTATCTAATAGATTTTGTTGAATTCCAGTCAACCTTGTGATTTCATCATTCTTATCAGATACTAAGACTTCAAGTTGTTGTTTCTCTCTCTGTAGATCTCTTGCTTTATCCTCAACTATCCTGAATGCATCAAGATTTTCAGTCATCTGTGTGCTGAAATGTTCATGTTCTCTTTTCATTGCTTTCAGTTGATCAGCCAGTGCTTTGTTCTTTTCTTTCAATACTCCAATCATTTCTTCAATTTCTTCAAATATGTTATTCTTAGATGATGTCTCAATTTGTTCCACTAACTCTTGAGAGTCCTACAAATCATCAGATAACCTTCTTCTCACTTTTAGAGATTTTTGCATTTGCCTTTGCATGTCTGCAATCACTTGATTAGCATGATCTAGCTCTTCTTCTAGATACACAATCCTCCAATATTGTTTATAGCCTTCTATTGATAAGATCTTTCTTGTTAGGTAGTTAAAACCTTTTCCAAGATTCAAGCTCTGATACCAATTGTTAGGCCCAATATGGAAAGCTAATGTACTGAGAGGGGAGGGGTGAATCAGTACTCCAAAACTTTTCTTCAATAATAAGTTTAATGTTATGCATAAACCGAATAGTACAAAAACATAATATAAAGCTAAAACAAATAGATAACAATCATACATGATTCACTCCATAACACATATATTTTGGTTATGCGGAAACTCTTGGTTAGAGAGAAAAACTGCGGTGGAGATGGCACCCACAACTTCACTACTGTAATAATAAAGAGTGCTCGGTTAGAGCTACATGTTCAGCTATTTCTGATAGCTTACCTTGTTAGGAGTAACAAGATCTATTAGATCTACCTTGCTAAAGGATTTTACAACACTTCATCTAAATGTTGCACCTGGTTAGAGGCTTTACAATTTATAGACTTGATTAGAGTCTTTTACCCTATTAAAGGTTTCTTTTACAACTTCAAAATATTATAATTAAATTATTACAAATATCTGCAACTTTACATCTGTAATGTTATAGTAGATTCTATGTGCTCAAAATAAGATTACCTTGCTTATAGCATACCTCGATTACCCATATAGTAACTCGGTAAACCCTTATGTTTACTCTGTTCTTTGACTATTCTTTGAAAACCATCTCAGTGACCTTTGTGTCTCTATAACAGTCTTCTTTACACTCATGCACACACCTCTTTAACTCTTAACTCATGTTGTATAAATAGATCTCTTATGATAGTGATCCTTTCATTGCTTCGATCTTAAAAACATGATTTATTGAATGAATAACCATGCAAATTATTTCATTGGTTAAATGACCTCAAAATCATACACAATCTTTAAGTGCAATTTCCAATGTGATAATGGTTAGATGTGCCTTGATCTTGTAACACGTTTTCATATGCATGTCTAGGTTCAATGAATCTGGTAACACATTTCACTTGGTGTATATCAACTCGGTGTGTCATCTTTACTGCTCGGTAGACATGTAAAGATACTTGGTAGACAGCTCGGTGTATACTGCGTTTTGTGACTGCTTTCTTTTGTAACCGACTAGACTATGCATACCGACTGAATATCTCGGTAATAGATAACCGACTAGAGTATATAGTATAACTTTGACATAAAACTAATGGTAATCTGATAAGTAGTAACAATTATCATGTGAGAAATAGGAAGCTAGAGCTGAAAATTGAAAGATTGTCTTCTTTTATATTCATTTTTTATATCATATGAAAGCTAGATATGTTTGTGTTTGTGGGAAAGTTACCTTCCGGGATGGGTGCTGAATGTGGAATTATAGAGAGAATAGTTTGCTTTTCCAAACTATCTTTTATTTCTATGAATGGAATTATACTCGATCAAGTAACTTATTGACAATTGAAATAGATGGATATATTTATTTACACTCTCTACCATATCCTTGATTGATATTGCTTGTTTCTTATTGGAATTGGACAATTGAAAATGCAGGTATCATTCTAGGCATGCACTAGATTCAATCTTGTCTATCAAATTCTTTTTGCTAAGCAATTCATGCAGGGTCGGGTATTCTTGATTGACCAAGAATTCTAGGGAAGTGTAAGCTTCAAGGTTGGGTGGAAAAAGAACCTGAATCTTGTTCTCATCTTCATTCTAAGGATTGCATTGAATATAGCTTTGGATTGCAAATCAATGGATGCATCTCATCCTTTACTTTATTTATTTTTTTTATTTGAACTTAAGGCATTTAATAATCCTATGTATTGTATGTAGATATGATTGAAATACTACTTACATTTTCCTATTGAATAAATAATTTTTACCTCTTTATATAAATCTCGTGTTTATTGTGATTGGAATTATTATTTAGAGTATAGGATGGAATAGTGGAAGTAAATAGAATTATTAAGGGAATTATGAGTTTATTTAAGAATAAAGAGTATTTCGTTTAATTATTGAATTTAGAATGTTTTTCATCTTTACACACATGGTGTTGTTAGGGGGTCATAAGGGGTCCTGAGGGGCCATGCATGTGTTAGAACACCATATGACCCCTTAGGAAACTATTAGGATATCATATTGTCCTAACAAGTCATATGTTGTCCTAAGGGGTCATATGTTGTCCTAAGGGGTCATATGATGTCCTAGGGGGTCATATGGTGTTGTTAGAGGTCATATGGGGTCCTAAGGGGCCAGGCATATGTTAGAGCACCATATGACCCCATAGGACACTATATGACCCCTTAAGACACCATATGACCCATTAGGAAATAATATTCTCCTTAGGGGTCATATGGTGTCATGAGGGATCACATGGTGTCATTAGGAGTCATATGGTGTCCCTCTCCCTCTCTCCCTCCTATTGTTTCCCTCCCCCTCTCTCTTTCTCCCTCCCCATCCTATCTCTTCCCTCTCCCTCTCTCCCTCTCATTGTTTCCCTCCCCACTCTCTCTTTCTCCCTCCCCCATCCTATCTCTTCCCTCTCCCTCTCTCCCTCCCATTGTTTCCCTCCCCCCTCTCTCTTTCTCCCTCCCCTATCCTATCTCTTACCTCTCCACCTCTCTCTCACCCTCTCTCTTTCTCCCTCCCTCTCTCTCTTTCTCCCTCCCTCATCCTATCTCTTCATTTTTTGTCTCTCTCTCACTCTCTCTTTCTCTCTCTCCCTTCTCCATCCTATATCTTCCCTCTTCCTCTCTCCATCTTTCCCTCTCTCTCTCTATCTCTCTCCCCTCCCTTTCCCTTTTTCTATCTCTCTATCTCTTCCTTTCTCTCAAGTGTCTTTCTCATTCTTTCCATTCTCTCCCTCTCCCTCCCCATATCCCATCTCTCTCTCTCTCTCTCTCTCTCTCTCTCTCTCTCTCTCTCTCTCTCTCTCTCTCTCTCTCTCTCTCTCTCTCTCTCTCTCTCTATCTCTCTCTCTATCTCTTGTTATTTATCTCTTAAGTCTCTCCCTCTTAATCTCTATCTTTTTATCTCACTCTCCTCCTCTCTTAGGTGTCTCTCTCTCCCTCTCTCCCTTTCTTATTATCACTCTCTCACTCTCTTCCCCTCTCCCTCTCTTCACCTCTCTCTCTAGTCTCTTGTACTCTCCTTCCATCCCTTCCTCCATCTCACTCAGGATCTCTCTATATCTCACTCTCTCTTTCTCTCTCTCTCTCTCACCATCCCTTCCTCACCTCTTAGGTATCTCTCTCCATATCTCCTCCCTCTCCCTCTCTCCCTTTCTTATTATCACTCTCTCTATCTCTCTCTCTCTTTCTCTCTCTCTCATCATCCCTTCCTCACCTCTTAGGTATCTCCCTCCCTATCCCCCTTTCTCTCTCTCACCATCCCTTCCCCACCTTTTGGGTATCTCTCTCCATCTCTCCTCCCCCTCCCTCTCTCCCTTTCTCATTATCACTGTCTCCCTCTCTCCCTCTCTTCACCTCTCTATCTCTAGTCTCTTGTACTCTCCTTCCATCCCTTCCTCCATCTCACTTAGGCTCTCTCTATCTCTCACTCTCTCATTCTCTCTCTCTCACTATCCCTTCCTCACCTCTTAGGTATCTCTCTCACCTTCCTTCCCTCTACCTCTTAAGTCTCTCTCTCTCAAAATCCCTCCATCCACTTCTCAAGTCTCTCTATATCTCCCCCACTCTCTATCTCTCTCTATTCCCCTCTCTTAGGTGTCTCCATCTCATTCTTTCCTCTATCTCTCTATCTCACTCTCCTCTCTCAAGTGTATCTCTCTCTCGTTCTCTCCCACTCTCTCCCTCCCCCTCCCTTTCTCTTTTTCACATAACTCTCTCTCTCTCTCTCTCTCTCTCTCTCTCTCTCTCTCTCTCTCTCTCTCTCCCATTCTTTATCTCTTAAGTCTCTCCCTCTCAACCTTTATCTCTATATCTTGCTCTCCTCTCTCAGGTGCGCATCTCTCCCATTCTCTCCCTCTCTCCCTTTCTCATTATCTCTCCTTCTCTCTTCCCCCTCCCTCCCTCTCTAGGGTCATATGGTATCCTAAGGGGCTACACGTGTTAGAACACCATATGACCCCTTAGGACACCATATGACCCATTAGGACACCATATTGTCGTAAGGGGTAATGTGTTGTCCGAAGGGGTCATAAGGTGTTTCTAAGGGTCATATGGGGTCCTAAGGGGAAAGGAATGTGTTAGTACACCATATGACCCCTTAGGACACCATATGACCCCTTAAGACACCATATGAAACATTAGGACATCATATTGTCCTAAGGGGTCATATGGTGTCATGAGGGGTCACATGGTGTCATTAAAAGTCATAAGGGGTCCTAAGGGGCCATGCATATGTTAGAACACCATATGACCCCTTAGGACACCATATGGACATCATATGGTCCTAAGGGGTCATATGGTGTCCTTAGGGCCTGCACATGTGTTAGAATACCATATGACCCCTTAGGACACAATATGTCCCCTTATGACACCATATGACACCTTAGGACATCATATTGTCCTAATGGGTCTTATGGTGTGATAAGGGGTCATATGGTATCTTGAGGGGGCACATGGTGTTGTTAGGGGCCATATGTAGTCTTAAGGGGACACACATGTGTTAGAACACCATATGACCCCTTAAGAGACCATATGGACATCATATGGTGTCCTAAGGTGTCATATGGTGTCCTAAGGGTCATATGGTGTCATTAGGGGTCATAAGGGGTCTTAAGGGCCCACACATGTGTTAGAACACCATATCACCCATTAGGACATCATATTGTCTTAAGGGGCCATGTCGTGTACTAGGATGTTAAAAGGGGTCATATGGTGTCCTCAGTGGTCATATGGTGTGCTAAGGGGTCATATGGTGTTGTTAGGGGTCATATTGGTTCCTAAGGGCCCACACATGTACTAGAACACCATATGACCCCTTAGGACACCATATGACCTATTAGGACATCATATTGTCCTAAGGGGTCATGTCATGTACCACGATGTTAAAAGGGGTCATATGGTGTCCTAAGGAGTCATATGGTGTCGTTAGGGGTCATATGGGGTCCTAAGGGCCCCACATGTGTTAGAACACCATATGACCCATTAAGACATCTTATTGACCTAAGGGGTCATAGGGTGTCTTTAGGGGTTACATGGGGTCCTAAGGGCCCACACATGTGCTAGAACACCATATGACTCCTTAGAAAACCATATGACCCATTAGGACATCATATTTTCCTAAGGGGTCATATGGTGTCATAAGGGGTCATGTTGTGTACAAGGATGTTAAAAGGGGTCATATCGTGTCTTAAAGGGTCATATGGTGTCATTAGGGGTCATATGGGGTCCTAAGGGCCCACATGTGTTAGAACACCATACGACACCTTATGACACCATATGGCCCATTAGGGCATTATATTGTCTTAAGGGGTCATATGGTGTCATAAGGGGTCATGTCATGTACTAGCACATTGAAAGGGGTCATATGGTGTCCTAAGGGGTCATATGGGATCCTAAGGGACCAGGCATGTGTTAGAACACCATATGACCCCTTAGGACACCATATGACCCCTAAAGACACCATATGACCCATTAGGACATCATATTGTCCTAAGGGGTCATATGGTGTCATGAGGGGTCACATGTTGTCGTTAGGGATCATAAGGGATCCTACCCCATTCTTTCCCTCTCTTAAGTGTCTATATCACATTATTTCCCTCTCCCTCCCTATCCCTTTCTCTTTCTCTCTCAAGTCTCTCTCTTTCCCTCCCCATCTCTCTCTCCCTCTCTTTCCCTCTCTCCCTCTCACCCTCTCACCCTTTCTCTTTCCCTCTTTCCCTCTCAAGACTCTCTCTATCTCTCTCTTTCTCTCTTTCCCTCTCTCCCTCCCCTTCCCCCTCCCTTTGCACCTCTCTCTCTCAGGTTTCTTTGTCCCATTCTCTCCATCCCTCTCTCATAATCCCTCCATCCACCTCTTAGATATCTCTATATCTACCCCACTCCCTCTCTCTCTTCCCCTCTCTCAAGTGTCTCTATCCTATTTTTTCCCTCTCTCCTTCCCCATCCCTTTCTCTTTCTCTCTCAAGTCTCTCTCTCTTTCCCTCCCCATTTATCTCTCCCTCTTTTCCTCTTTCCCTCTCTCCCTCTTTCCCTCTCTATTTTCATCTTTCCCTCTCAAGTCTCTATCTTTCTCTCTTTCACTCTCTCCCTTCTCCTCACCCTCCTTTTGACTCTCTCTCTCTCTCTCTCTCTCTCTCTCTCTCTCTCTCTCTCTCTCTCTCTCCCCCAATTCTCTCCCTTTATTTCCTTCTCTCCCTCCCCCATCCTCTATCTTCACTCTCCATCTCTCCCTTGCATTATTTTCCTCTCTCCCCTTCTCTCCCTCTATCTCTCTTCCCTTCTCTCCCTCTATCTCTCTCCCATTCTCTCCCTCCACCTCTGTCTCTCATAGGTGTCTCTCTCTTTTTCTCTCCCTCGTCCTTTCTCTCCTTGCACCATCCTCTCTCTCTCTCTATGGTATTTTCCTTTCTTTATATCACAAAGAGGGATAGAGAGAGAGAGGTGAAGAGAGGGATGGAGGGAGAGTGAGAAAGAGAGAGAGGGAGGAAGGTGGGTGTTAAGGGATAGACTAGAGGGAGAGAACCCAAGTGTAAGAGAGGGAGGGAGGGAAAGAGAGGTAGATACCTAAGAGAGAGAGGGGGGAATGTAGGGAAAGAGGAGAGACTAGAGAGAGAATGCTGATACGAGCATGTTGAACTGAAATTTAACTAATTCTGAAATTTATGTGAATTCTCTAAAAACTACAATCTGCATTATAACTCCTAGAGATCTGAAACCACTCTCAAACATCTTGACAATATATACATAAAATATCACTTAGAGTATAAGTCACCTGACTTAAACTTAAATGTTATATTTTATGTATATATTCAAAGATAGAGGAAGTGATAAAGTAAGGAAAAATTTTAGTTTCACAATTCAAGATGCACTTTCCAAAATGCAAATGCATTTGGCGCATGCCTTGTTTGGTGCACACCTTATTTGGTGTGCACCCTATTTGGTACTCACCAAATAAATTAGGCATGCCCAAACCTTACGTTCATCATGCCAAGCCTATTTGGCACACACCAAATAGGGCACCTGTCTTATTTCGTGTGCACAAAAGGTCTTGATGGGGGCCAAAAAAAAATTGGCATCTTTTTGGTCCCCCATCTTGGTGCACTTGCCCCATCGGCAACAAATATGGTATTGTTATCAATCAAGTCTTGAATATTATTTCTCAAGGAATAACACTTTCCAGTGTCATGACCAAGTTGATGATTGTATTGGAAAAAGGATTCGGCATCATAAGAAGCTGGCAAAGGCTTAGTTGTGTCAATTGGTTTAATGGGGGGAAGTTTCAATACATTCCTTTCTAACAACTGTGACATAATACTATGCAAAGATTCATTAAGAGGAGTGAATTATTTTCTAAAGTGTTTGGACAAAGGAGGCACACCTATTGTTGCAGCTGCTACTTGAGTGTTTTTGTTGTCATTGAATTTGATAAATCCCTTATTCAGTTTGAACTTCACAAAAGGTTGTTGAGCACTTTCACTTTTATCACTCAGAGCCATTGAAGATGATTGTTCCAATCAACTCATGTTAAGCTAATAATTGTGAAGTACTGTGCACAACTACGTAAAGGAAGTAAACTCAAAAAAGAGAAGTTTATCCCTAATATATTTTTGCAAATTAGAAATGAAAATTCTTTGAATATCTTGATCAGGCACAAGAAAATAAATTTGAGAATATAAATTCTTATATCTACCAATAAAATCAGTCACTTTTTATTTAACACCTTGTTTACAATGCATCAAATCAATCAAAGTAATCTTAGGACCAATATTATTGTGAAATTGTTGAATAAAATCATTAGCCAATTTTTGAAATGAAGTAATAGAATAAGAAGGCAAAGAAAAATACCATTGCAAAGCTTTATCCCTTGTTCTAGTAAATAGTTTAGCCAACAATATTTGGTCATGAGCAAAGTCACTACACAAAGTTTGAAATGTTTTCACATGATTCAAGGGATCACCTTTTCCATTATAAAGCTCTAGTTGAGGGACTTCCACATGTTTAGGAGGGACATCTCGAATAATTTCATTGGATAATGGGCTTCCTACATCAAATGTGGGCACATGATAATTAGATTGATTCATGGAAGTTATTTTTTGTTGTAAGGAAGATACTATTTGGGATAGATAATTGATTATAACTTCAATAGAAGGATTTAAATTGGACATGTTGGATTCAAAAGGAGGATTTGTTGATGGGTGTTTTGAGACACTCACCAACAGTCAAGTAGTTTATGTGAACACTCACCACCTCTCCTAAAAAGGAATGTCTTGAGAAACTAACTACTCCAAGGTCTCTATAGTCGGGTCTCGATGGTGATGAATAGCTCAATGGTTGATGTGATTGTACCTATCAAGGGGCCTGCTAGTTGAAACAACTTCCAATAACTTAACTTTTACAACAAAAGATAGATCAGGGGAACAAGAAAATAACAATTAAATCAATACAATAACAATTGAATGATCCACACGATTAGAATTTCATAGCCCAGTATTATCAATATCACTAATCAGCATTCAAATGATGAATTCCAAAAAAAATATAAAGTCAGACAACTTTACATATCAATGGAAATAAATAACATCAAACCAATAATCACCCTATCAATTTAATCCTCATATACCATTTACATGCACAATATGATTCAAAAAATAACAAAGTACCCAAAAGAACTAGTTTCTGATTCAACTAATAGAAGTTACCAGATAATGAAGAACATAACCATATATAACACACAAGTAGATCAGGAAATCCAAAAGCTGCTTTTTGCATTAAACTTCAAAGGGTATCACAAAATCTTCTAAACTCATAAAATCTACATAAAATCTCTAAAAGAATTTCTAATTGGACCTAAAATCATCAATTTGCGGACCCTTACAATGAAATAACTTCTCCAATTTATAGAGTTTCTTGTCCTACTTTCTAGGAAATAAATCTATCTAAATTAAGCACTACAAAATCAAGGAGTCACAGTTGACATGCAAGTCTCTGATTCAAACTCTAGTTAACTACTAAGAAATTGTGACTGGGTGACCATAACGAAAAATGGTGCTCCATGAACCAACACTTCATAATCATGCAAAACTTGCTCAATAATTAAAGTACATGTTGGAGCAGTAGTTGAAGTCCCAGTACTAGTGACATGCAAAATTCTCAAAAATATCATGTTGCCATTAGAAACTGTATGTTTATCTTTTACTTGTTTTTATAGCTATTGTAGTTACTAATGAAGTATGCAACTACCTCAGTAGGAGGATCAACAACATATTTGATTCTGAACTTGAACTTCTTAAAAATCTCCTTTGCGATCTTTCACCTATACACCAACTTCTCTATTATTCCTCTAGCCTGTTGACATTGAGTCACTAAGTATGTATATCTATCCATTGACTCAACACTAAACTCAGCATAAATTATAAAATAATGTGCTACATATGAGTCCCACTCATTGAGTGCATTGTTGTCCTCTAAATGTCCAGTACTAAGAATACTAATTCCAAAAATATCTAACAACTTTTCTAAAAACTTTTCATATTTCTTTATCGAACCAAGGATAGGATAATGGATATCTGTTATGCTCTTTCCATACTGCTGAAGCATCTCAATCTTTAATTCTAAAATTTATATATAAGACTACAAGTTCTCAATACTATCTCCTCCCAAGAGATCTTCCTTCATTATGGTATCTTCTTTGAGATTCAAAATATTTTTCAATATCTCATATTGTTTAGTAAAAATGTTGAACTTTCGCTCCCACTATTGAGAATGTGAAGCCAAAGCTCCTTCTATCTACGAGGCTTTCTTATATATCACCATAGTATTCTGCAAAAACATTCTAATTTTAGAAGCATTATTTTTTGCCCATGTTTTTGTTGTTGCGGCCACCTTTCTCACTTCAATGAGTTTTCTCACATCACCTTCTAGAAGCGATGAAGTTGAAGGTAAACTGTCACCTACACATGCATCCATTTGTTTGCCCATTTCTACAAGTAGCTTATTATGTTGTTCCAATTGTGCCTTAACTTCTAAATGAGAACTATGTTCTTTCTTCATTTTGCTCCTAACCACACTAGTAGCAAGTTCCAAAGTATCTAACTCTCCCCACTTGGTCTGTTTACCCAATCTAACCTGTGAAACTTGTTATTTTGGGGAGCTTTCTCCTTCAACTTGTATAGGAGCTGCAATATCAGCAAACACCTCACCCAAACTGGTTCTAGACAAATGACATATTGTCTTCGCCTTCTTTGTCTTCCTTGGCTCTTCAATGATTGCTTGTTGCAAGGTGATGTTTGGCAATACTACCTTCCTCTTCTTCTCAAAGGTGAAACTTAACCACTATGGTGTGTCTTCATCCTTATCACCTTTGTGTGCTACGATCTTTATAGTCACCTTATGTACCTTTGGTAACTGCTCTTCTCCATCATCTTTCTCTTCCTCTTGATTCTTACTTTTATCCTCTTCTTGCTCAGGAATTTGAACATCTTGGGTTGAAGTAATCTGTTGAGATTGGTTTGTTTGAAGAGCATTATTAATATTCAACTATTGTTGTTTATGAAACTCTCCTAACCTTTCACTCACTTCTTCTTCAAACCCTTTGTTGGCTTTATCTATCTCTTTAGATCCTCCTTCACCTGCTATTTCCCTAAAAAAATTCTCTTGGTCCTTGGGAGTTAAAACAAATCTTTCATCATCAAGCTCATCTTGTTCTTTCTCCCCTTTAGTCAACTGCTTCTCTTGTAGATTCTTCTCATCCACAGCCATAGGATCAACCTATTCTTATTCAGACACCTGTGAGTGTTTCTCAAGTCAAGCAGATTTCTTTCTTTTCTTTTTCTCAACCTTCCTTCGTGTCAATTATATAATAATTTGTTTATCCTCCTGATCAAAATCAGAATCAATATTATGAATGGTCACCCTTTTAGTAGTAGGAGTCATTACAGGGTGCAATCTTTTGTATTAATGGGGGTGACGTTACTGTTGTTGTAGAAAATGTATATGTGGGTGTAGACATTGGTGCTGTTATAGGAATTGTAGTAGTTGATGATGTAAAAATAGGAGCTTGTGTTGTTATAGTAGGTGGAGGTTGAGTTGTTGTGTCTGAAGGAGGTTGAGTTGATGTAGATGTTCCTTCATTAGCTTTTCCTTGCTCATCTTTCTCCATGGTGCCTTCTCTTGGTATTTTCCCAATAGCAACCCTAACGGGATATATTTCTACTAGTGGTACAGATCCTAATCCCTCCCTTATTCCAAAATCTGCTACTTTCTTTAACAACTCAGCTTTTTACATTTATTTCTTTACTTGTTCCATAAGCTCCTTTTTGGTTGGCAAATGTCCAACAGCTTCATCAGGTTTTGTAGATGTGTTGTTTCTAGAACCAGACCTTGTTCTTCGAGCGTATTCCTTGTGTACCTTTGACTGAGGATTATCTGTGGCTAATTCTTTGTGTTTTTCCTTTGAGACACTAGGTCTAATCCTCAAACTCAGTAATTGTTTAGTTCTTTTTACAATATTTTGTGTTATTAAATCTATATCTACTTCTTCTTATCTCGACCATCTTAATCAGGAAAGGGGCTTCTTATCAATTCTTTGCTCTTTGTATGTTAGGTCTAATAGCTCACCATCATCCCTCAATTCTTTAGGAAGATTTATCTCTATTTCAAAATGTCTTTTTTGTGGTACTGTAAGACAATAATAACTCTTCTCCCTAACTTCAAAATTGTCCTTAAGGTTAGCCTAGAAGTCTTCCAACTTAGGTTTATGTCCATCATATGCTTTTGGAATCATTTGCTTCAATTTACCATATGGATTATAGTATTCTCAAGCATAGTTAAATTCTTTCAAATGTAAGGCCTGTAACTCTTGCTCAACTGCCTTAGCCACTTGAATTTTTGAACAAGAAAATAACCAATTGTTATGGAAAAATCAAAACCTATTTTGGTCTTTGAAGATAATAATGATTGTAATCCGACCATCTACCTAACATACTCCAAAAGTATCACCTTATTATTACAATACCTGGGCAGCAACATGGGATTTCCTGTAAAGCCACTAACTCTTATATATGTAGAATGTTGATTCTGGAGGAACCAACATCCCCATTCCTTTATTACTATCATTGCCTCTAGGCTCATTCTATAACCTTCATCACTTGTGATCTTTGTGACAATAGGGAAGATGAAGGCATCATTTATCCTCTTAAAAAGTTCTTTTTCCTTGCTTAGAGGGAGTTGAGTGTAATACTCCCATACCTCCTTCTACCCTTATTCATCCCCAAGTTGACCTTTTGTTTGTAGTCCCAAAAACTTACCTACCCAAGCAGCTAACCAGATAACATAAGAAGTAGAGAAGAACTTCTTCATTTTATGCACATCGATCAATTGATTATGTATGTTATTTCATAATATTTGGGCCCAATCATAATATTGTTTCCAAATAAAAATAGTGGTCATAAAATATAACATCCATGGGTGAAAATATCGGTAATCTAGTTTACCGAAGACCTTGCTCAACATGATTATCAAGTCTCATTGTGGCTCTTTGAAATCATCTCTTAGAATATCACTTACATTTAAACTTGTCTTTCTCTCTTCTTCCAGCCAATGTTCATGCATATGTCTCTTACAGGAAGTTGTCTCCCTATCCCAAACCTCTACAACCTCCTCCTCAGTAGTCAATAGCACTTCATCACTAGAAGGAATACCAAATACCAAACCTAGCATGTCTACTGATAAATCTATCACTGTTCAGCCTTTGTCATCTACACATTTCTTGGTGTCTGCATCATAGAATTATGCAATAGTCATAATGAACTCTAGGGGTTGTAAATATTGTGGAAAAATTGTTGCATCCACTAGCCTTGAACTCTTGATCCTCCTATAAGGAGCATCCAACCTTGGTTTGTCTAACTGTGTTCTAATATCTTCTAGCTCTATATGATCTACATCAATATCAGTTACCCATTTGATCTGATCTTCCAATTTAGAAGCATAAGTTTGGCCCTAGTAGTGGTACTTCATTGTTATAGGTAGCTTATCTAGATCTTTAACCTTCTTTTTGGATGTTGGGTCCATTTAATTACTCTAATCTGCAAGAAAGAATAAAAAATTAGCTTATCATATAGTCAAAACATCAATTTTATCACCCACTTTGGGACTTTGAGGTTCCAATATTCCAAGGTGAAAAACCCCTTTAAAAACTATTAACTTTGGAACTTCAATGTTTCGGGGTTCCGAGGTTAGGATAAGATAAAACCACAAAGCCCAGAACTTCGAGGTTCCAGGGTTCCAAGGTTAAATGGTGAGAATGGTTCGTGGGACTTTGGAGTTCCAAAGTTCTGGGGTGGACATAGTTGAAGGTCGAAAAAATGTAGTCCCAAACTTCAAGACTCAGAGGTTCCAAGATGAAAAAGTGGCTTAAGGAAACAAATTTGGAATCCCAGGGATCTAGAGTTCCGAGGTTGCTTTCGGCAAAACAAAGGACCTCGGGACCCAAAATCCTGAGGCCAAGGCATGCAAAAAAAAATACAAACATGCAAAAAGAAGAAAAATAAAGAAAAATAAAAGAAAAGAAAAACCAAACTAGAAAAAAAAAATAGAAAATATAAACTAGAAAAACACACAAGATGGGAAGAAATCCACCAACCTGGCGGAAGGAAACACACGAAACTTAGAAACACAGAGGCACGAACTCAGTAGGTCAAAGCTAAAAACTAGAAAGCTTAAATGCACAAATGAACTTTGAAAAGTTCATTTTCCCTATTTATACCTCCCCATAGGACGTTCGTACAACTGCCTTAAACACAACCTTGAGAGTCCGAGGTTTCGGACTTCCAAAATGACAGACAAAAAACACAAACACACCTCGGGACTTCGAGGTTCCAGGGTGTGCCTCAACATCAAACAGGGCACCTTGATATTTCAAAATTCCAGAGTTTCAAGGTGAAACATGAAACAACTTCAAAATTTTGGGATTCCAGAATTTCAAAGTTCACAAACAAATAGGTGACAAAACACGAAGAACTCAGAGTTTCAAGATTCTGGGATTTTGAGACTTCAACAAAAAGAACAAGGCAAGACCTCGTGATCCCAGGATTCTAAAATTTTGAAGTCTAGACAAAGGACAAAAAACAAAGAGCCCACCTCAGAACTCTGGGGTTCTAAGGTAGAACTCAAAACAAAGAAAAGGATGCCTCGAGACTCTGGGGTTCCAAGGTTTTGAGGTCAAAAAAAGAAAAACTACAAAAAGAAAAGGAAAGGGGACCCATATTTTCAAGCAAGGAAACTAATGGGGTTAAGTATGTAGGGCATAATAGGAGTGGCATTGTTAAAGGATGGAGGAGTAACATTGTTGAATGAAGGAAGGGGTTGAGAATAAGGAGGGATATTGTTATATAAGGCAAAGGAACACTATGATAGGTAGGTATGCAAGATGATTGGGTAACAAATGGAAGACTCACTTGAGGAGGGATGAAATAATTATGACTAGAGGAGTTTCCCCCTTGACTAGCACTTGTAGGTATGACATTTTGAGTAGAGGTAGCCATGATGTTGGATGTAAATGTAGGAACACTAGCCATAGGGGTAGTCAAAGGAATGGATTGATTAACCTAACTAGGAGATGGTGTATGTTGGAGAGAGACACTGAATTGATGATCAAATGTTGTCATTGATGGAAACTTGAGTTAGATATTCAATCCATAGTTCATGATTCATTCATTCTAAAAGATTGATTGAAGTCCAACAAGGTCTAGTAAGAAGAACAATGTATCCCGCAAAGTATCAGTTTGGTGGTTAGTTGATTATTTTGGTTGAGTATTTTTCCTTCTAGATCTGGGAGATGTATTGTGGATATGTAATTTACCTTATTCTAGGTTTGTGCCCTCTATTTTTAGGTTTGGTATTGGCTGGAAGATCTAGTAGATGGTTTTTCTAGTAGAATAGTGTTTTGGTGCAGTAGTGTGTGAAGATTTGTTGTGCGGATCATGCAGAGTAATTTTGATGGCTTCTTTTGTCTTCGAGGTCGATGAGACAACATATGGGAAGCATGTGGACATCTTGTTTTGGTCCACTTAGTTGATTTTGGATCGGATTGAGCCAACTTGGGTAACACGTTTCATGTTGTGTGTTATGTGGTTTTTAGGGCAACATGGAATTGATTTAATTTGATGATGCAGATATATTAGTCTAGTTGATATGATCATTTGGCATGTTTTTGGTGATGGAAGAAGTATGCATGAGCAATTGTGCATAGTTTCACATGCGCGGTTGAGAGATTTATGCTCTGGTATATGACAAAGTAGAGAAGAACAAAGTAGTGTGTCAAAACAATGGAAGAAGACTTTTGTGCTTAACCGAAACTACATTTTGGCATTTGTAGATGCTATTCATCAGTTCATACAATTAGTTATCATTTGTAATCATTTGTAGGACAGTGAGTCCTCCAAGGGTTGTAGCCCTCTTCTTTGTAATTGAGCAGTGAGCTCTAGGCAGTGTGTCTGAATGCATGTACATTCCCCTTGTAATATTATTATACTCATGATGGGAGTATTATAATATTGTGGATCTCAATCCCACCATGTTTTCTCTCTTAACCAGGTTTCCATGTAAAAATCTCAGTGTTATGGTGTTGTTGATCTTGGCTTTGTGTTTCTACACATACTTTTCTTCATTTGAATAAAGTGGTTGTTACATCAGTTAAATTTGTTGAACATTGATTCACCCCCTCTTAGTATTCCCTTAATTCCAACAATTGGTATCAAAGCCTAATGATAGTTCTGATACTTAATATAAGTACAGATCCAATAGCCAACAAGATGAGAGGGGGGGGTGAATCATACAAACTTAATCATCCATAAAAAAAAACATTCAACCTCGTTAACATATATATCAGTCATATAACCAAAAAAAATTGTCAAACATGCAAACTCAAAAGCATATGAACAATATAAACCTCATAACACCAGATTTAACGTGGAAACCCAAATAGGGAAAAACCACTATGGGATTTTGGACCCACTAAGAAATATACTCTTCTAGAGTATGCTTGGTTAAAAGTAAATTCTGTTAAAGATTACAAACACATTGCTAGATGTGACCCGGTTAAGGGATTTCCCTTAGATCTGTTAGGATCTTCACTTTGTTAGAAGTGACCTTGTCAAAGGATTTCAAACACTCAATCAGAATGTCACCTTGTTAGAGGATTTACATATAAGACTATTAAGTCCACTCGGTTAAGATATTTCCTGTCACTTTCACAAAATAACAGTAATGAAAATCTATTTGCAACTTCACATCTAAAATGCTAAAGCAGATTCCTATTTGTTCAATACAATCTAGACATAGAACTAATCTTGTCTATCTGTTGGGCATCAATTCTCTATTATACTAACAGGTCTTCAAGCTTCTGTGCTCGGTAATCACTATGTAGCATCCTTGTGCATACATTTTCTCGCATACATTGTTTAACAACAGTTTCCTATTTATAAACAATTAGGTAACCACTTAATCTCATTGATCACATTTCCCATGATCAATCATAGCCATCAGATCTTCAATCTTGTCCAAGTTCATTGTATCTTTCGATCTGTAAATGTTTTACCCTACCTTGGAACTTGTGTTAGGGTAATGCGGTTCAATCTAAGCTGTAGATCTTCATGCCGAATTTCCATTGCCTTAGATTCGTTAACAAACTTCTTCCATGGCTTACCAATCATTGATCCGCTCCAGCTCATCAACTTCTTTCATTTAATATCACATGTAAACATTTAATGCATTCTATTATAGCTTGGTTACAACTCAGTGAATACTAAACTTCACTCGGTAGACATTCTATCTTCATTAACCGACAATGATAACCTTAGGGTTTACCAACTAGGTTCCTTAGGGTTTACCAACTAGGTTCTTTGCCTGATATCATAGTGTAGTATTAACCTTTACATTTTACAACATATGTATGATGTTAAAACAATCTAAAACATCAAGATCTCATCATTGTCTGACTCAGTAGAGTTGCCCATTGAATAACTTATCCCCTTATTCATCATATTCTTTCCTGTGTCTTTACTGACTTCTTTATAATCTTCATATCATACTTCTCAAGATATGGCAACATCATACTGAATTAGAAAATCCATTTCTTGACATCAATGACAAAATAATAATATCAAGATAGTAAAACATCTTTAATCAGTTATGTCCATAATCATCAACAGCCTTCTCAATATCCTTATTGAAATGTCAACAATCTTTAATTGTCTATTATAATGTAATATTGCCAACAATCTCCCCCTTTGGCATTGATGGAAAAACCAATTGATTTGACCTGTAAAAGATTCAGATTGTCGTGATTCTAAAATGCTTGAAATTCTCTCCCCCATACATTAGACTTCTCTTCTTTATTTCAATCTGTAGTCTTCTCTCATTCTTCTCCCCTATATTCTCAGTCTTCTCCCCCTTAGGTCTTCTCCCTCATTGGTAGGTCTTCTCCCCTATTGGTAGGTCTTCTCCCCCTTTGACAACAATGCCAAAAAGTAAAGAACTAAAACATAATTTCTTTCTATAAGAAGTTATTTCCTACTGTTTATGTATCAACTGAGTCTTGGTCAGAGCATTTGTCTTCAGTTCTTGTTCTCTGTATCATTGTTTGTATAATTCTAGTAATAATTCTAGTACACTTTTAGAAAAACATACTAAAGTGTATCACTTCAGCATCAACTCCCCAAAAGATATTCAATAGATTCATCGAAGTGATGCTTTCATCGAACTCGGTCAGTGAGTAGAAGATAAGGGTAGGACCCCTAACTTACTTCTGAGATATTCAAAAGTGTCCTTTTGTAGTGGCTTGGTGAAGATATCAGCTATTTGCTCCTTTGTGTTAACATATTCCAACACCACTTTCTTCTCTTGAGCTTCTTCTCTAAGATAATGATATTTGATAGATATGTGCTTTGTCTTAGAGTGCATAACAGGATTCCTTGAAATATTAATGGCACTAGTATTGTCACAGAATATAGTTACTGGCTCAGTAACTTTCTCATTTATACCTTCCAATAGTTGTTTGATCCATGCAATGTTGGTGCAATTTAGTGCTGCAGCAACATATTCAGCTTTGGCTGTTGACTGAGAAACACATCCTTCTTTCTTGCTAAGCCAACTCACTAGTCTTTATCCTAAGAAGAAAGCTCCTCCACTTGTGCTTTTCCTATCATCAATGTTGCCTGCCCAATCAGCATCAGTATAAACTTTCAAATCAAAATTATTTCCTTTCTGATATACTAAGCCATAATCTTCAGTGCCTTTCAAGTATTTGAGAATTCTTTTGATTGCCATCATGTGTCTTTCCTTAGGATCTGTAGAGAATCTTGCAACAATGCCTACTGCATGTGCTATATCTGGCCTACTGTGAACAACACATTGTAGTTTTCCAATCATGGATCGCTAGAGTGTCTCATCAACAGATGCAGATTCATCATTCTTTGATAGTTTACAGTTGGTAGTCATAGGAGTACTTACTGGTTTTGAATCTTCCATTCCAAATCTCTTCAAGATTTCCTTTATGTACTTGGATTGAGTAATGAAAATCTCATTTTTCATTTGTAGTATCTGTAAACCTATAAAATACTTTATCTCACTGATTAATGACATCTCAAATTCTTTGCTCATTTCATTTCCAAAGTTCTTGCATAAAGAGTCATTCCACACAATATAATATCATCAACAAATATGGCTGAGATTAGTATTCCATTTTCATCATTCTTCATGTACATGTTGTTGTTCTCACTTGTCCTTATAAAACCTTTGCAAACTAGTCTTTCTTTTTTCCGAATGACCTCACGTTTTTCATTTAGCTTGTTTCTAAAGATCCACTTTGTATCGATTATATTTTTGTCCTTCGATCTTGGGACCAGTGTCCATGTGTCATTCTTCTTGATTTGATCAATCTCTTATGTCATAGCATTTATCCAATCTTCACTATTAAATGCATCTTTCACTATTCTTAGTTCAAATTCAGATATCAAACATGTGTTCTGTCTCAGTTTGTTCCTTGTCATCATTGGATCATCCTTATCTCCTATAATCTGACTTGGTGCATGGTGTGTTCTGACATACTTGCCTAATATAGGCTCAGTAGGTTCTGTATGATCTTCATCACTCGGTAACTGGATATCTTCTTCATTTTCTTCAACAGTTATCTTGGTAGGACTTCTCGGTTGCACATAGACAAATTCATCATAGTCTTCTAGTTCTTTGGAATTTCCTTCATCATTTCTTTCTACAAATTCATCAATTTTCACATTTGCACTTTCTACTATTTTGTTAGATGATTTGATCAGACATTTAAATGCTTTGCTTCTAGAAGAATATCCTAGAAATGTTCCTTCTTCACTTTTTTGATCAAACTTGCCATTTTTATCATCTTTATGAACATAGCATTTACTTCCAAAGATCTTAAAATAACTTACATTAGGTTTCTTGCCATACCAGATTTCATAAGGTGTCTTCAAAGTACCTTTCTTCAATTGAACTTGGTTCAAGGTGTAAACTTTTTTGCTTATTGCTTCTCTCTAAAACGTTTGTGGAACCTTCTTCTCAATCATCAGTGTTCTAGCACAATCCATAATAGATTTGTTTCTTCTTTCAGTTATTCCATTCTATTGTGGAGTTCTCGATGCAGAGACTTGTCTTTTAATACCATGATCATTGCAAAATAGGTTGAACTCATCAGATGTGAACTCTCCTCCTCTATCTGATCTAAGACATTTCAGTTGTCTTCCTGTTTCATTTTCAACTCTAGCCTTGTACCATTTCAACATTTGAAAAGCTTCTGATTTTTCTTTTAAAAACTTACTTGTTACATCATTTTCTTCAATAGTTCCTCTTGCTCGTTTGATTTGATTTACAATCTCCTTTAGTCTTGTACTGTACTAGGTTATGTTCTCACCTTCATTCATCCTCATAGATTCAGGTTGTCCTCTTAGACTATCCACTTTTTCTCTTTGAACATGTTCATCTCCTCCATATACAGATATGAGCTTAGTCCACATTGCCTTTGCATCAGTACATCCTTCTAGATCATTAAACTCTGAATTGGTCAATGCAAATGTTATTTCAATCATTGCTTGAATATGTTCTTGCTTTGCCTTTATCTCTTCCATAGTCAATGGATAGGTGCTCAGTGCAACAAAATCATTCTCCAGATAGTATATAGCATATTCTCCAACTCCTGATAGATGTAGCTTCATCCTTTTCTGCCATGTAGAGAAACTTGACTTATTCAACTTAGGTGCATCCCTCTTATACATCTTTGGATCTTTAACTCAAGTGCCTTTAAACTTTCCTTTCAGAATCCAAAGCTCTGATACCAATTGATAGTTTTGATACTTAATATAAGTACAAATCCAATAGCCAACAAGATGAGAGGGGCGAGGGGGTGAATCATACAAACTTAATCATCCATAAAAACATCAGATTCAACCTCGGTAACATATATATCAGTCATATAACCAAAAAAATTGTCAAACATGCAAACTCAAAAGCATATGAACAATATAATCTTCATAACACCAGATTTAACGTGGAAACCCAAATAGGGAAAAACCACTATGGGATTTCGGACCCACTAAGAAATATACTCTTCTAGAGTATGCTCGGTTAAAAGAAAATCCTGTTAAAGATTACAAACACATTGCTAGATGTGACCCGGTTAAGGGATTTCCCTCAAATCTATTAGGATTTTCACTTTGTTAGAAGTGACCTTGTCAAAGGATTTCAAACACTCAATCAAAATGTCACCTTGTTAGAGGATTTACATATAAGACTATTAAGTCCACTCGGTTAAGAGATTTCCTATCACTTTCAAAAAATAACAGTAATGAAAATCTATCTACAACTTCACATCTAAAATGCTAAAGCAGATTCCTATTTGTTCAATATAATTTAGACATAGAACTAATCTTGTCTATCTACTAGGCATCAATTCTCTATTATACTAACAGGTCTTCAAGCTTCTATGCTCGGTAATCACTATGTAGCATCCATGTGCATACATTTGCCTGCATACATTGTTTAACAATAGTTTCCTATTTATAAACAATCAGGCAACCGCTTAATCTCACTGATCACATTTCCCATGATCAATCATAGCCATCAGATCTTCAATCTTGTCCAGGTTCATTGTATCTTTCGATCTGAAAATGTTTTACCCCACCTTGGAACTTGCACATTCACCTTGGAACTTGTGTTAGGGTAATGCGGTTCAATCTAAGCTATAGATCTTCATGCCGACTTTCCATTGCCTTAGATTTGTTAACAAACTTCTTCCATGGCTTACCAATCATTGATCTGCTCCATCTCATCAGTTTCTTTCATTTAATATCACATGTAAACATTTAATGCATTCTGTTATAGCTTGGTTACAACTCAGTGAATACTAAACTTCACTCGGTAGACATTTTGTCTTCATTAACTGACAACGATAACCTTACGGTTTACCGACTAGGTTCCTTAGGGTTTACTGACTAGGTTCTTTGCCTGATATCATAGTGTAGTATTAACCTTTACATCTTACAACATATGTATGATGTTAAAACAATCTAAAACATCAAGATCTCATCATTGTCTGACTCGGTAGAGTTTCCCATTGAATAACTTTACCCCTTATTCATCATATTCTTTCCTGTGTCTTTACCAACTTCTTTATAATCTTCATATCATACTTCTCAAGATATGGCAACATCATACTGAATTAGAAAATCAATTTCTTGACATCAATGACAAAATAATAATATCAAGATAGTAAAACATCTTTAATCAGTTATGTCCATAATCATCAACAACCTTCTCAATATCCTTATTGAAATGTCAACAATCTTTCATTGTCTATTATAATGTAATATTGCCAACACCTAGTTCCTCAGAAGGAGCCTAATAGATTGAGGGAGATCTAGGAAGGTGTCTTAATGGATTCAAGTGGTCTTAGACAAGAGCTTCCTGTTGCAATTGATGATCTTAGTCAGTCGAAAGCCAAAGTCTAGGAATTGAAAACAAATCTCAAGGATGTTGAAAATTTCATTCAGACATTAAAGGGGCAATTAAGTAAGTCCAAGGAAAAGAGAAAGGAGCTTGTTGATCAGCTCCAGGGGAAAGAAAGTCAAAGCATTGATTAAGAAGCCCTAAAAGAAAAGATAGAAGAATGTGATAAACTTGCTGGAAATAATGCACTTCAAAAGAATGAGATGGAAGCCATTGTGATGAAATTGACAAAGGAGATTGAAGAAAGGAAGGAGAATGAGGAAAGCTTGACTCAGTCACTAAAGGATAGATTTGATGAATGTTGCAGACTAAATCATGAAAATGACCTACTAAATCTTGAATTGATACAATCCAAAAATAATGAGAAAGAGCTTGAAAGACATATCATAATTCTAAGAAATGAACTTACCATTGCTAATGAGTACAAATAAAAATTCAATGCTAGCTTAGCTAAGCTAGATGAAAATGACCTACTGAAGCTTGAATTGATACAATCCAAAAATAATGAGAAAGAGCTTGATAAACAGATCATAATTCTGAGAAATGAACTTACCATTGCTAATGAGTAGAAATAAAAATTCAATGCTAGCTTAGCTAAGCTAGATGAAATTCTATAGTCAGAATAATAAAGGCAATATGGGAGGACTTGGATTTGAGAAAGGAGAAAGCTCTGGATCTGGGCAAAGCAATACTAAACATTAGAAGAATAAGAGATCTCTAGTAAGATAACCTAATTCTCATAAATTCAATGGTAAATTATTTATTTGCAACAAATTTGGTCATATGGCAAGTCAATACAGAAATAGAGCAAATCAGAATAATTCATCATTCTCCCATCAATATTTCAATTACAATAAATATGGTCATAAGTCAGTTGAATGCAGAAGTATGGTAAATAGGAGATATCTAAGATGCTATTCTTTTAGAATATTTGGACATATTTCTAACCAATGTAGATCAAAGGGAAATCAAATTAATTCCAAGCCTAATCAGACAAACAACATTGTTTTCTATGCTTGCAACACATCCGATCACATTGCTAAATTCCTATAGAAGTAAGAATGTGAACAAGAATACACTGGAAGACAAGAACAAATTTGATGATAATGGAAAAGAGAAGGTTTAAGAAATTAGAGAGGAGTACAAGAAGAAATGGGTCAAAAAGAGTGATTCTGAGGCAAGAAATGAGTCTGCACCTGATTCTAGTGTTGGAGCCTCATTTGGCAACTAAGCTAAGGCATCCAACCTTGAGGGAAGCTTTCGTGAAAATATTTCAAACCCCCTATTTGAGATCTATGCTTGATTCTGGTAGGTTGCAGAGGTATATATGACGGTTGTGGATATTTATGGTGGATTTCCAGAAGAATATGAAGGTCCATAGAAGATCTTTGTGAAATGAAGAGTACCTGGAAGTATTAGGGTTAAGTGCATTTATTGCAGTGAAAAGTTAGGTATGTGAAGGATAAAAGGTGAATTAACCATTCATTTCTCACCTTACATTCAAAGCGGAAGAGAAGAATAGCATAATAAAAGAGAATGTGCAGAGATTCTAAAGTGATATCCAGATTTGGTGTGTGATCTTGCATCTAGTTGAAAGGTATTTAACATTGAAACCCCTTTTTTGGTTGAAGTTTGAAATTTGAATTCGATAAGATGGCTATGTCTGGTACTAGAACTCCTTTGGTCATTCCAATCATTGAGTCTGCGCAACTGAGCTTCAAGAATCATCCATTCATTTTGGTGGAAGATGATTCTGAGAGCACATTTTCATCGGTGCCCTACGATGTACTACATATTGAAGATATTAGGGTATATATGACCTACCCCATTGAGGAATTGGGTAGCACACAAATGTTGAATATGTATTTAATAATCAGCTAGCAGACAAGAGTTCAATATTGAAACAAGAATTTCATGAATTGGAGAACAAGGGTTTTGTGTAGTTTGTTAGATTTCTGATGTTTTATGAATAGGAATGGATCCGGTTCATCTTGAGCCAAGTTCATGACATTTTTTTCTGGTTGGATAAGCCCAAAAAATCACCAAGATAGTCATTCAAGCTGTAATAGGAGAATTGCCATCTCTAAAAGCTATGAAAAATGAAATTGTGATCAATGCAATAGGATTAAGATTTGACAAACGAGCAATTACAATTAACGATATTCTAGAACATGATATCAAGTTTGCATCAATGGTCATTAGGTACAAAATCTATTTTCAACACTGTCATTTATACTGCATATGAGATGATGAGAGAGAACAAGAAACATGATCTTTGTGAATTGCTCCAGAGTGAGCTTATCAAGAATGTCAAGAAGATCAAATAAAATAAGAAACATCCTTTCAAATTCGGAACACTGCTTCTATGTCTGTTTTTCTACTTTATGAAAAAGGTTCTGGGTGTTGGTCCAGTTCAATGGGCATTTGATAGACCTGTAGGAGTTCAAATCCAGGAACTCCTGTACAATTCCGGTGACTCCAAAGTCCGAAGCAAGAATCTATGGGGTTATTTCAAGAACTTCCAATAGGAAATGCATGATAGGGAAAGGATACGGGTAAAAGTACAAACCTGTGTCATACTTTTATAAAGGAAAAGGTTAACACAACAATAACTGTTCAATTTTGATGTCATAAAAGTGGCATTTGTATTTTGAATTTGAAGATGATGTAAACTAATAAAATGTGTAAAATTTCATGAAATTTAAGTGCATTATTTTTTTTTTTTAAATTGTCAAGAATTGATATGTGTTTTTTACTTTTAAAGTCAATTTTTTTATTGATGAAAATTAGGGGGTTTAGTTCCCACCAAAAAACAAAATATAAATCAACTTTTGTTTTTTTGATTTTGATATCCCTAATAGATGACATACATATACAATGCATAATTTATTTTTTTTAAATCAATTTATATTTTCATTGTTATAACATTTTGAAGTTGAATATACCTGAATTTGACAGTTTTTTTCTTGCACCATATTTTGTCTAAGAAATTTATGATTATCAAAAAAAATATACCCTTTTGGAGAAGACTCTCTCCTCTAGTGAACCATATTTTTTTCAATTTTATTTGAGGTGATTCAATATTTTTTTTGTTTTTCAAACTAGCCTCTTACCGAACATTACAATACCTACTTGTAGTATTTTTGAAATAATATATATTAAATCTAATCAAAACATCATAAAAACTATAGATGAGTAGATTCTTTACTTCGATGTCTACAAAAGGGTATTTTTTGTTTTTTTAATAAATTAAATTTGCCTATTGAATTTTGTTGTAGAAGTCAAAAGTTTCAAAAATTTGTTAAATTTAGTGATGTGGCTGTCACTTAGGATGCCACTTAGCATGTTTCAACCGAAAGGGTTCTGGTCGGAACCCTTCCGGTCAAATCATTAGAGGCCAGTGCGACCGATCATTTGAGTGACCATGCATCTTCAACCCCATACAAATAATGATTTTTTTTTTTTTTTTTAAAATATGAAAATAAAGGTGTGTGAAATAATATAAGTGATTTTTGAATTAAATCAATTGTTTTTGCAAATAAAAGCGACATTTTTATTATATAAAGTGACAAAGATTTCCCAAAAAAATTAAGATTTTGGTAGAAGGCTTCAAAGTTTTTCCAGTATGTTACATTAAATTTATTTTTTTCAATTAAATAAATATCTAATATTAGAAGGCTTCAAATTTTTTTAAGTATGTTATATTAAAGTAAATATTAATTAGATCTTATTAAGCCTTATTTTTAAGATTTTTGTAATTATTTGTAGTTTTTGTACTTTTTTAATAATTGAGATAAAGGGGTCGTTCAGGTTTTAATAACTCCTAGGATGTACTAGGGGGTATGTTGTACCTACTAGGACTTTAAAAGGGATCATATGGGGCCCTAAGGGGTCACACATGTATGGCCCCTTAGGACACTATATGATCCTATGGGGTCATATGGTGTCCTAAGGGGTATGTTGTACCTACTAGAACTTTAAAAAGGGTCATATGGGGTCCTAAGGGGTCACACATGTGTTAGAACACACATGTGGCCCCTTAGGACCCCATATGACCCCTTAGGACACTATATGATCCTATGGGGTCATATGGTGTCCTATATGGTATCATTACGAGTCATATGGGCTCCTAAGGGGCCACACATGTGTGGACCCTAAGGACCCCATATGACCCCTTATGACACTATATGATCCTATGGGGTCAAATAGGGTTCGCAGTGGTCATTAGAAGTCATAAGAGGTCTTAAGGGGTCATTAGAGCTCATAAGGGGTCATTACAGTCCTAAGGGGTCTTAATGGATCTTATGGTGTTGTATGGGGTCTTATGTTATACATGATAAGATGCTAAAAGGGGTCAAAATATGTCCTAGGATGTATTAAGGGGTCTTCCATGCATTAATAGCTCCTAGGATGTACTAGGGGGTATGCTGTACTAACTATGACATTAAAAGGGATCATATGGGGTCCCAAGGGGTCACACATGTGTTAGAACACATGTGTGGCCTCTTAGGACCCCATACATGACCCCTTAAAACACCATATGACCCTATGGTTTCCTAAGGGGTCATATGGGGTCCTAAGGGTTCCCACATGTCTTAGAACACATGTGTGGCCCTTTCGGACCCCATATGACCCCTTAGGACACTATATGACCCTATGGTATCATAAGGGGTCATATGGGGTCCTAAGGGGTCACACATGTGTGGCCCCTTAGGACCCCATATGACCCCTTAGGACACTATAAGACCCTATGGGGTCATATGGTCTCCTAAGAAGAATGTTGTAGCTAGTAGGATTTTAAAAGTGGTCATATGGGGTCCTAAGGGGTCACACATGTGTTATAACACATGTGTGGCACCTAAGGACCCCATATGACCCCTTAGGATACCATATGACCCTATCGTGTCCTAAGGGGTCATATGGGGTCCTAATGGGTAACACATGTGTGGCCCCTTAGGACCCCATATGACCCCTTAGGACACTATATGACCCTATGGGGTTATATGGTGTCCTAAGAGGTATTTTGTACCTACTAGGACTTTAAAAGGGGTCATATGGGGTCCTAAGGTGTCACACATATGTGGCCCCTTAGGACCCCATATGACCCATTAGGACACTATATGACCTTGTGAGGTCATATGGTGTCCTAAGGAGTATGTTGTACTTGTTAGGACTTTAAAAGAGGTCAAGTGGGGTCCTAAGGGGTGACACATGCATTCTAACACATGTGTGACCCCTTAGGACCCCATATGACACTATATGAACCTATGGGGTCAAGAGGTATATTGTACCTACTAGGACTTTAAAAGAGGTCATATGGGATTCTAAAGGGTCACACATGTTTTAGAACACATGTGTGACCTCTTAGTACCCTAGATGGCCCCTTATGACACTATATAACCCTATGGGGTCATATGGTGTCCTAAGAGGTATGTTTCACCTACTAGGATGTTAAAAGGGGTCATATGGGGTCTTAAGGGGTCACACGTATTAAAACACATATGTGGCCCCTTTGGACCCCATATGACCCCTTAAGACACTATATGATCCTACGAGGTCATATGGTGTTGCTAGGGGTCATATGGGGTCCTAAGGGGCCATAGTGTAGCCTTTTTAGATCATATATGACCCCTAATGACACCATATGACCCCTTATGACACTATATGATTCTAAGGGGTCATATGGGGTTAGTAAGGGTCATTAAGGATCATAAGTGGTCTTAAGGGGTCATTAAAGGTCATAAGGGGTCATTACAGTCTTAAGGGGTCTTAAGGGGACTCATGGTGTCGTATGGGGTCTTATGTTATACATGCTAGGATGTTGAAAGAGGTTAAAAGATGTTTTAGGATGTATTAAGGGGTCGTTCATGTCTTAAAGCTCCTTAGATGTACTAGGGGCTATAGTGTAACTACTAGGAATTTAAAAGGGATCATACGGGGTCCTAAGAGGTTACACATGTGTTAGAACATATGTGTCACCCCTTAGGATCCCATATGGCCCCTTAGGACACCATATGACACTATGGTGTACTAAGGGGTCATATGGGGTCCTAAGGCCCCTTAGGACCCCATATGACCCCTTAGGACACTATATGACCCTATGGGGTCATATGGTTTCCTAAGAGTTATTTTGCACCTACTAGGACATTAAAAGGGGTCATATGTGGTCCTGAGGTGTCACACATGTTAAAACACATGTGTAGCCCCTTGGGACCCCATATGACCCCTTAGGACACTATATGATCCTATGGGGTGATATGGTGTCATTAGGGGTCATATGGGGTCCTAAGGGGCTACACATGTGTAGCCCCTTAGGACCCCATATGACCCCGAATGACACTAGATCACCCCTTATGACACTAGATGATCCTATGGGATCATATATGGTCATTAGGGGTCATTAGGGTTCATTAGGGGCCTTAAGGAGTCATTAAAGATCATAAGGGGTCGTTACAGACATAAGGGGTCTTATGGTGTCATATGGGGTCTTATGTTATACATGATAGGATGCTAAAAGGGGTCAAAAGATGTCCTAGGATGTATTAGGGGGTCGTTCATGTCTTAATTGCTCATAGGATGTACTAAGGGGTTGTATGATGTCTTGAAAGGTCCTAGGATGTACTATGTTCTCCTAAGTGTCTCAAGAGGTCCTATTATGTAACATCTAATTGTATATCTGTACAACATTTATAAATAATTAAGAATTAAAAGATTTTAACCATTAAAATTTTTTAAACTAATAAACTATATGAAATTATGAAAAAAAAACTAAAACATTAATATATTAACACTAATTTCTTTGCCCCCTTCTTCTCCTCGACCGCTAAACTCTAAGTTGGTTAGTGCAAAATGAGGGGAAAAGCCTTTTTTGTAGCTTATATAGAAAAGGGGTTCTGGTTGGAACCATTCTGGCTGGAAGGGTTCCAGTCGAAACCATTCCCTTTGCCACGCGGTTTCCATGTGACTACCACATTGGTCCGGCCAGAACTATTCTGGTCGAAACCCTTCCGGCCAGATCATATGAATTAGGTCTAAGTGTGACATAGATTCATATGTTTACCCATACCTAAGTCTATTTTAGAGAAATATCAAGACACTATTTGCTTCATGGTAGATACTAATCAATGTTTGATGGAATCTGTAGAGCCTCAGACTGTATGGATCATGCCTATGGGCTATGAAGTCAAAGAACAAATTTTGGAACTATATGCATAGTATATGTTGAGAAAACCAGTGGATCCCAATGAGGAAAGATTCAAAACATACAAGGAGAAAAATTTAAAACATCCTAAATAGTTTAAGAAACTAGTGATTTAGAAGAAGGTTTGGAAAGAAGTAGAAGATTTTATAAAAAGTATGGGAATTGTAGACACCTAAAATTGTCATGTCTAATTAAATAAATATTTTATTTATTTAATTATCTAAGCTTAATTCTTCTATTAATTAAATAAATCTTTATTTATTTAATTAATTCATTTATCCTCTTCTAGCCTTATTTCTCATTTAAATAAATACATTTATTTATTTAAATTATCATTTTCCTAAATTAAATAAATATCTTATTTATTTAATTGATCCCACTTCTTCTATTAATTAAATAAATCTTTATTTATTTAATTAATTCATTAGCCTTTTCTACCCATGACACATTTCATTCATCTCTTAATTTATACACTACCTACCCCTCTCACTATTTTATTATTTCTTTTACCTACCCTCTAATCATAGCCGACCTCCTTTTACACCTCTCAATCTTATCCCTCCATTTCATATAGTGTCTTCTATATAAGGAGATGCTTCCTTCATTATCAAACCCTAATCACTCAGGCTAATCAATCATTCTAATCATTCATGCTAATCATCTTTTATGCAATTGACTACACTACGATCCTACTTGCAACCACATTCCGTTCTTTGTTGAGCTCTTGTGCACATAAAATCTGAGAGCAACTATATCAAGCAAGATCAATGCAGATAGGAAGAATGGAGATCAAAACCCTATTGGACATGTGATGGTATAATCTTTGTTATTTCATTTGATTTGCATTGTCTTAGGTAATCTTCATATGTTATGGTGGATCTTTGTTGTTGTTAGGCTAGGGTTTTGTGCTTGGATTCATTTAGCCTTTCAATATTGTTATCATTGTTATCCATTTTCACCATATACATTTTGGCACACCCCGTGGGACATGGATTTTTCTTAGATCTATGTTTTTTGCAGATTTTTCAAACCCTATATTGCTATTTTGTAAAACAATTTGGAGAATAACCTTGTGCAGCTAGGGTTTTGGACACAAAATCAAGATCTTGGAGAGATTCGATCATATCTCACAAACGAATAAGAAATTTTGCACCAAATTTTTTTTGCAATTTGAAAAAAGTATCAAGAGCTCTCAATCCAAAATTCAGAATTTTTGGAGCAAATTTTCATTTTCTATGAACTTTTTATGATTTTTCATAAAAAATTAATTTTGAGAGCAAATGAGAGAATTTTTTGGATTTTCTTACATTTTTGGAAATCTCTCATAATTATACACAGGATCTATTCTTTTTAATGTTAATTTTGATGCAAAATATTTCCCTAAAAATTAGATCTTTAAAAATTAGGTTTTTTCCTTATTTTGATTAGATATCACAAAAAGCTTTTAATTTTGACATAAAATTTTGTGTGAAAGTCAAGAAATGTATCAAAAAGATTTAGTAAAATGTTCAGATTTTTTGGATTGATTTTACATTTTATATGAATTTTTTATGATTTTTCATAAAAAATTAATTTTGAGAGAAAATTAGCGAATTTTTTAGATTTTCTTACATTTTTGGAAATCTCTCAAAATTTTACATAGGATCTATTATTTGGGATTTTTAATTTGATGCAAAATTATTCTTCGAAAATCAGATCTTTGAAAATTAGGGTTTTGCATTATTTTACTCATATCTCACAAACTGCTTGGAATTGTGGAAGCCCATCAAGACTCTTCAGTAAAAAATTCAGATTTTTTGGATCGATTTTTCATTTTATATGAATTTTTTATGATTTTTCATAAAAAATTAATTTTTGGAGCAAATTAGCAATTTTTTTGGATTTTCTTACATTTATGGAAATCTCTTGAAATTTTACAAGTGTTAATTTTTTATGATGAATCAGATCTTTGAATTGGTCAACAAAACGCATTGTTGAAGGCCCCTATTTCACAAAGTCTTTTGGATCTAAAATTTACCTAACTTGTGTGCTTGCAGGAAAGGATGATTATTTCAAACAATCCAAACTACTAATAAATATTTGTTGTAGGTCCTTGGCAAGGGTTTTTAGATTTTTATTGTGTGCCTTCTTTTCATAGACTAGCAAACACTTCAATTGGTGCACTAAAATTGAATCATTGTCTTTTGTGTCTTGAGCAATAGGCTCTTTTTGTTTAATCTTTAGAGAGCCTATCTTCCCGTGTGGTCATTAGGACTACTAGTGAGAAGAGAATGACCCAAGTGGTAGCGAGGAAAACCCACCTCTTCTGAACCACTATAAACAACTGTATTCATGGTGAAAACTATGGATAACATGTGCTGATTAGTTCATACCGACACTATGTCTCCCCATAAACCCATTTGATCAAATTTATTTGATCAATTGTAGGGCATAACCCCTATCGGCTGGGAGCCTTCTATATTTACAGAGCTGAAAGTGTCGCATGTATGGCCACACGAGTGGATGCCCTTACTAGAACCTTTTTTTTTTAGAAGCCCAAATCCTTCTAGTTGTTGGGGCAGGAGGTCGGACCTTTGGTAGCAGCCCACACACATACGGTTCTTAGTAGAGATACAAAGTTCACCACGGGGAGTTTTCATGGGGACTGATGCTTGGCTGACCCAAGAAGTGAGTGTCGAGGGTGGAGCCAGTGAGGTCAAGCATCTAAGTATCCACTCTAAATAGCGTAGCCTCGAGGGTAAAACCTCATGTGGGATCAACAACTATTGTCTTGGCCAGCCATAAGAATTGTGCTTGACTTATTTTAAACATTCAAAACATTCAAAACCAAACAGCAAAACATTGTGTCTTTTGTGTTTTCAAGTGTATGCAAAACATTTTTACATCAAACAACACACTTTTCTTGGAGAGTCTAAACACTTGCAAACATTGAGTCCTCATCAACATTGTGCCCTCTTGTCATGAAAAATAGTCAAACATTCAGATTTGGTCACAACCAACAACTTCACAAATTGGAAAAATTTTACAGTCCATCAAACAAGAGCAATCAGTTTTGGAATTCTTGAGCTTCCTAGGTTATTTCTCCAGGTTTTCATCTAACATTCAACCTGTCCTTGGGTCTCACAAATTCAATCATTGCTTTACACCTTACATTACATTCACATTTGTCTAAACTTGAGTCAAAAGGTCACTTGCTTGTCCTCATCATACTTTGTCAACACACTACATACAACAACACTTTGCTAAGTGGTCCCTCATCAAGGTTTCTTACCTTTGGGTCTCATTTGGTTTTACTTAGAGTCAAGGTCAACCTACCTCATCAAGAGAAACTATCCTCTCTTTGGAAGTCACACCTACTCTACTACATACATACTTGGTCTTACACTTTGGACATTGCAAGTACACTTCAGACTCATTTACATTCCATTCAACTCTTGGTCTTCCATACTCTTCCATTTTTCATCTAGTCTCTCACATCTTGGTCAATACCTAGTTCATGGTTGAAACCCATCTTCAAAAATCTAGGAGAGAAACTAAAGAGGCTCAAGAGTCCGCAAACATGAGTTCTTATGAGTATGACAATGATATCTTTTTCAATTCTGATCATACTAGATTACCTGACATGGATGTCTATAGAAACATTCCAAATGTTGAGAACATGGACACTATAAACAACAATGCTACACACATGACAATGTGGACAACTTTTCAGTACATTCAGCAGATGTGGAAGAATCCATTATGAATCCCCATTTCAATCGATTGGTTGAGGAAATAATGAGGAGGGATAGACAATACTTCTTACAAATGATGGCACAAAGTGGAGACAAGATACCTCATGATTTTAACATGTCTCAAATAATGGAACATAGACCTTTGCAACAACCTCACTCCTATATGGTTCAAAGGAGACCTAATAGTGGAGGAAATAGAGGACCACATATGGTACCTGAATCACCATCAGCTTTGCTTCAAAAACTAGAGGTCCCACATACACATGGTCAAACATATGATACTTACCTTTGTAGACCATTATGGAAGTCTTATGCAGACAAATATGCTCAATCACATACTAATGCTAAGGATCAACCACCAAAACAATTGGATGTTCAAAGGCATGCTCAAAATTTGGACACAAGGAAACCTCATGTCAAATTTGGGGGCAACACAATGGAACATGACATGCCTGTAGAATATGGTATACATGCGCAAAATAGATATGGGGTTCCTCAACATGAATCTATACCAAGTGGTCCACATACATAGCATTACTATAGACCTCCTCCATATGAACATGTGTATGATCAATATCATCCATATATGCAACATGCTCCTCCTCCAATTGGTGCCTCAAGCATGGGGTATGGTCCAAGAAGTCGATCTCCACCTAAGAGCAGTTTGGAACAACAAATCAGGGACTTACAAAAGAAAATGGAGGGCATAAATACACCGAAGCCAACATACACAATGAGAGACATATGTCCTTATCCATTTGACAAGAGCATTCCAATGCCTCCATTTCCTACACATTTTGTGATGCCTAAATTTGACAAGTATAGAGGAAAAGGGGATCCTAAGGCACACATAAGATAGTTTTTCACAACTTGCATTGAGGTAGCAGCAGAAGAGACATATTTGATGAGATTATTCCCACAAAGCTTAGGCGATCAAGCTATGGAATGGTTCTCCCAACTTCCACCTGGAATTATGTCATGGGGTGACTTAGCAGAGGCATTTAACCAACATTTCTCCTACAACATAGAGATAGACATATCAGTCACTACTTTGTGCAACACCAAGCAAAAAGAGGGAGAGTCTTTTGCATCATTTTTACAAAGATGGAAAAATCTAGCCAGCAGATGCTCTTGTGAAATTCCATAAAAACAAATGGTAGAGATGTTCACACAAAATGTTAACAAAGACATTGGCTATGATCTAAGGAAAGCTTGTTTGTCCACCTTCAAGGATGTCATTGAAAAAGGCTTAGCAACAGAAAAGGTCCTAATTGAACAAGGAGTTATTAAGATATTCAAGGAAAACAAAGATGACTTTAAAGGAAAAGACAAGCCAAGATTTTGGAATAAAAACAAGAACACAGTCAATGATGGTGTTGTTGATGCCAACACAGTGTGACCCAAATTCATTTTTTTTGGATCAAGTTCTACAAACAATCAAGTGAATACTCAAACAACTTCCAGATCACGAAGGAAGTACACCCCATTGGGAGAACCACTTGAGTCAGTTTTCAAGAAGTTAGTGGCAAACAAGGTAATCACTATTCCAGATTTTCCTCCATATGAACCAAAGGTTAAACCAAATTGGTGGAATGATGATGAATATTGTGAATTTCATAAGAGAAAGGGTCATAAGATAGGAAATTGTCATCGACTGAAGAACATCATACAAGATCTCATTGATATAGGTGACACTGAGATTGAGGGACATTCCTCCAATCAAGAACATGAGATGTTTAAGGAACCATTCCCAAAACATGACAAGGGAAAAGATAAAGCCATAGAGGATCAAACCAACTATACCAGAGCATCTTATAACTATGATTCAACCATCAATCACATCTCGATGGACAATTACGTCTCTACTATTATCATCAAGGACAAAGCATCTGAGAATTCTACCCAGAGACCCAAGATTGTCCTAAAAGGTGTTGGATCTTCTTCTAAACCTACCTCTGAATGTCATGTTACAACCCACCAAGGTAAAATCACTTTGCAAGGTGCTCCAACTAAAAACACCACTTCTTCATCAACCAAACCTGAGTACGACCTTGTAGAAAAATTAGGGAAGACACCTACACTCATTTCAATCCTTGAGCTATTATGCATATCTCCCACACATAAAGCTATTCTTGACAAAATCTTGAGAGACACCACCATTCCTACTGATCTGAATGTGGATCAGTTTCAAGCCATGGTGGGATACCCTTCCATTCCACACTCCCTTACATTCACAAAAGCCAATGACGCCTCCATAAGTCAGCCACATAATGCACCATTACACATTGAAGCCTTCATACACAAACATAGAATCAAACGAGTCCTAATAGATGGAGGAGTAGGTCTAAACATTTGTACATTGAGCACTATTAAACAATTGGGATATTCTGACAAAGCTGTGAATTCTACAAACAAAATTACTATCAAAGCATATGATGATGAAGAGCGTTCATCTAAAGGAACAGTCACCTTACCTCTCAGAGTTGGGCCAGTTACAAAGGATGTGGTTTGTCAAGTCCTAGATCTAGATCTCACATACAACATACTCTTGGGACGTCCATGGATTCATGAGATGAGCGCAGTCCCTTCTACATATCATCGATGTATCAAGTTTCCACACAATGGAGTTGAAGTGACCATCAAAGCAGATCCAAATCCATTTATATATTGCAATAATCTGTGACCTAGATCAGAAATAACAATTCTAGCCAATCGAGAAGCTATTCCATCTTCAGCATATGTGGATCCAGAATCCTTGAAAGCTTCTACATCCAAACAAGCAGAGCTCAAAGACAAGTTCAAGATTAAAGACATGGGATGTGGCAAGTATATCTTTCATGTTGATCAACTCCCACTGTCTCCTAAGCCATTCAGTCAACAAGAACAATCTACAAGCAATATGCAAGACCAAGGAATTGGGTGTGAACCACCTAGTGTTGTGGCTACTAAGTCCAAATGCAAATCTCCTCTAGCGGTGCAAGCAACTCTTGATATCAATAGTCCTAAGAGTGGTTCCTGCGAAGAATCTATTGAGCATATCGCCAGCCCTCTTGATAACTCACATAGCTTTACCATTTCATCCACTCATTCCGTTTCCACTCCACTTCCAGACTTGGATCAACAAGAATTACAAAAGCCCTTACTCATTGGGGATCAAAAATCAAGCTTTGAAAAGAAAAATATAAAAGTCAATAATAAAGAAAAGTCCTTTAGTTCAAATCAAAATCAAAGCTACTAGACTCTGCAAAAATCAAAGTCAAGGATAAAAATCCTATGAAGCAAAAAGAGAAAGAGTTGATCTCCCCTAATATCAAAATAACTGGGGGCAAAAATTCTACAATTGCAAGTCAAAAAGATTACTTGTTGATCCTAAGTCTGCATCATGCTATCCTACTTTCACTTCTTTTCGCAATTATAAGCCTTTATCACTCATCTACTTGTTCCACACATCCTTTCCCTTTTGGTGATACATCATGGACCTTTAATGGAAATTCCTTGAAGGACTTTGTTATCAGGGATGCCCAAACTTCTTCAAGTGACACGCATATGGGCCTGTGTAGTCCACACACTAGTAATTCTATCTTAGTTCCTTCATCGAGGAAGACATTCAATCAAGCTACACATCATTCAGTCAAGGAACAATGCAGCTACAATCACAAAGACAAGCCTCGTACATTTGAGGTAGGTGACTTGGTTCTTAGAGAAAATCCCAAAAATCAGCAAGACAGAGAGAAGAAGGGCAAGTTCGAACCAAACTGGCTTGGTCCCTACATCATCACAACGGCATATGGATCTGGGGCATATCAGCTCTCAACTATAGAGGGTGAACCCTTGGAGGATCCTATCAACAGCATGCACCTTTGTAGGTTTTACACATAGCTCTTTGGAATATAAAAAAATTCAAAAATACAAAGAAATCAAAAAATTTCAAAAAAAAAAAACAAAAAAATTTCAAAAATACAAAAAAATTTATAAAACAAAAAATCGTTACTTGGTAAAAACCTAGCAAACAAGTGCCTTGTGACACAAAAAAAAATCAAAAAATCAAAAAAGTAAAGAGAAATAATTTCGTCCAACGGTGAAAACCACTTCAGTGGCGCCTTGGGCAAGTACCATGGTGAAAACTGGGTCACCAACACCATGCATAAAGACATTGCTCCTCCCTCCTTTAGGATTCTCTTTCATCATTTCACTTTGCACACACTCACAACCTATTCGTTCATAATAAACTTACCCATTCCCATCATGGCTTGTTATTGATCTACCCAAGATTGGTTAGCCATTCATAATAAACCTCCCTTTTCATCCCTTTCCATCCATAATAAATCAGATCCTATCTGTGGCTAAGGCAAATCCTACGTCTAGTAATGGGTGTGGAACTAAGAACATCACATGTTTTGAGGAGTACAGTTTCTTCCAGCTTCCTTCAGTCTATCTATGCACAATCCGCAATAAAGCAACATTTGCATCATAGATCCGCAATAAAGTTTCATCTTCTCCACAATAAAGTATCAGTTTCATGGATTTAGTCAGTTTCAGATGAGACACAGCAGCAACAATGGGCTTCAACAAATCAAATTTTTCAATAGACTCGGACAACATTATGGTTCAATGCTATCTATCCTTTCTGTGAAAGTAAACATTGTGACCACAATCAAATAAGACTTATACAGGTGACAAGAGACACTAAACTTGAGGACTACAGTGGGTTTTGGTGTCAAGTCTTGGTTTTCTTTTGATTTTATCTTTCTGGTGACATGTCTTTTAGCTTTTCTAGGATGTCTTTGACTAGAGATTCTATCTCCAGGATGTCTTTGACTAGAAAGGCGAGGATGGGGTATCGTCACCTATTTGTATTTTCTATCTGTGGATTGTCTCTTAGTAATGCTATGACTTGTCCAAGGATATGAGGACACTGTGAGTCTAGTATGAATTGGGGTATTCCTTGTTTGTGACTGTCTTATCTCCATGCAAACAGGTACAATGACTTTCTGGGTTGAACATATGCCTCGATTGTCATAACCTATTTTGCTATAATAAAGCTCAATGATGATAATGCACAAAAAGCTCTTTCACTTTCATATCTTCTATCTATCATCCCCCCTTTCTTGATTGACTTCCATCATCCTTCTCAAGTCCACGTAACTTGCTATCACATGACTGAGTATAATGACACACCAAAAACATTTACATTTCATGTAGTTGCACCTGCATTACCACATATAAGCATTTCATACATACATATAGATATCACAACTGCATCACATCCTGCACACAACACCTGTTAGCACAATTTACATTTGCATTATCATATTCATTTGCATTTCATACATTCACATTTGCATTGGCATAACATATAAAACATAAAAGAACAAAAAAAATATATATTGCATTGTATCATATACATATTTGCATCCATATCATAAGCATCACATAGAAACATACATCACATAGGTACGCATGCATATAGCTGCCACAAAGATGAATCATCTCATATATATATATAAAATGTCATGATACAATGATGTCAAAATCATATGGCTACAATCACCCACAGGTGTCTACATCATCATACAAAATGGTACAAAACTGATACAAAGGAACCCACTGATAACTCCTGCCAACACTGTTGGTAGTGCTAATCTTGTCCATGTCATGGTATCCCATGCCACTTGTCCCACCCTCATCTCCAATCTTGGATCCTAGAACACTCGTCTAAGGGCATCCCTATCTCCATCTCGATCGTACAAAATCAGCTCCCCATCAATTGGTATCTACATAATCCTGTATACATCCTCCAAGGTGACTGTCATCTCCCCCATCAGCAAATGGAATGTGCAAGTCTCGGAGTGCCATCTCTTCGCTAGTGCAATCAGCAGTCCCATGTTCACTTGAAACTCAGGCACATACAGAATATGTCACAGACCCATAACCTCAATCGCAGCTCGGTCCTCGGCTGTCAACTCAGGTTGCAACCTCTGAGTCGATGGGAATCTCTCCCGTGACTCCAACATAGGCAAATACTCCTGCAGTCAAGCAAATCAATCATGTCAGTCATCATGGCATTCACTGTTCATCACAAAATGCTACTTTTTATCTAAGTGCATATGGCATTCTATCCTAGTGACACTCACTGTTCATCACAAAGTGTTGCTATCTATCCTAGTGACACTCACTGTACATCACAAAGTGTTGTTGATTATCCTAGTGGTACTCCTTGTTCATCACAAAGTACTATGTGTGTTGCACTCCCTGTTCATCACAAAGTGCTGCTCACATTTGCACTCCCTGTTCATCACAAAGTGCTGCTCATATTTCAGTACTCCCTGTTCATCACAAAGTACTCTATTTTGGTACTCATTGTTCATCACAAAGTGTCTTGATCTATCCTAGTCTTCCCTAGAGGACCTGCTTGAGTGTATCCTCTCAATAGCATATCCAATCGACAACATATGTTCATCACAGAACTGTTGATTTGACCTAGAAGATGAAAATTCACATTTTTGAACACAAATGCGCTTTCCTGACATAAATGCGCATTTATTACATTACCTAGCATGCATTAATGACAACAATAAATGCATCAAAGTGCGAGGAGGTTTTGTGGTACTTACTGGCTCTCCTACCTCTGCTAGCCTCTGGAATCGGTGAACGTGGTCAAATCTATGAACCAAAGCCATCGCTGCTGACTATTGTTGCTCTTTTCTCTCTCTGCACTCTAATCTCTCATGGATGTGTAGATGACAATGAGGATGTATTTTCCCCCGTGGTCTATCTTATAGCCTACCCTAGCCCTCGCATTCATTTCCCGAGTCAGTCTTCGTTATCCCGTGACTTTGTCACTTTATCCGATCAATCCATTCTATCTTGTCTTTCTTATCGAGAGATTGTTTGCAATCTTTTCTGACATTTTCATCCAATCTCTCGAGGGGGCATATCATTCCCATTCTGGGGCAACTCTGTATCAGTTCATCTTATCTTCTTTGAAGCAAAGCGACAAGCCACATTGTCTCAAAGAGGGGCAAAATGTAGACACCTAAAATTGTCATGTCTAATTAAATAAATATTTTATTTATTTAATTATCTAAGCTTAATTCTTCTATTAATTAAGTAAATCTTTATTTATTTAATTAATTCATTTATCCTCTTCTAGCCTTATTTCTCATTTAAATAAAATACATTTATTTATTTAAATTATCATTTTCCTAAATTAAATAAATATCTTATTTATTTAATTGATCCCACTTCTTCTATTAATTAAATAAATATTTATTTATTTAATTAATTCATTAGCCTTTTCTACCCATGACACATGTCATTCATCTCTTAATTTATACACTACCTACCCCTCTCATTATTTTATTATTTCTTTTACCTACCCTCTAATCATAGTCGACCTCCTTTTACACCTCTCAATCTTATCCCTCCATTTCATATAGTGTCTTCTATATAAGGAGATGCTTCCTTCATTATCAAACCCTAATCACTCGGGCTAATCAATCATTCTAATCATTCATGCTAATCATCTTTTATGCAATTGACTACACTACGATCCTACTTGCAACCACATTTCATTCTTTGTTGAGCTCTTGTGCACATAAAATCTGAGAGCAAATATATCAAGCAAGATCAATGGAGATAGGAAGAATGGAGATCAAAACCCTATTGGACATGTGATGGTATAATCTTTGTGATTTCATTTGATTTGCATTGTCTTAGGTAATCTTCATATGTTATGGTGGATCTTTGTTGTTGTTAGGCTAGGGTTTTGTGCTTGGATTCATTTAGCCTTTCAATATTGTTATCATTGTTATCCATTTTCACCATATACAGGAATAACAAAGCAAATTGTTTGAAAAAGCTAGGGAAGAGTATATTCTCTCTGAGGAGTAGTCTATGAAGAAGGAAGTGCCTAAGCCAAGGCAAGTCAAAAGCACAACTCTCTCCTCCAATCCTCCAAAGCCAACAAGCAAACCTAAATCCTCAATCAAGCCATCCAGTGGTAAAAAGAAGAGGAAGATAGACAGATTTGTAGCTGTGGATGAAGAATAGATTGAATCTAATGAAGCTGTGAAGGAAGGGAAGGCCCAAACTCCAAAATTCACCAAGATTAAAAAGGAGAATATTTATGGTAGAACAAGATCTGGTAAGAAATCTAAGGCATCTGAGTTTGATGAATCTTTAAAACAAGGAAAATTCACTATTGTTCCTCCTATAACATTAGAGCATATTGTTAATGAAGTTGTTAAGAATAGTAACTTGAAACCACTATTTGAGTGGTATGACAATTTTGATAAATCTTGTAAGTGAACACTAGAAGAGGCCATTGTAGAATACCTAAATGTGTATAGTAAAGCATTGGTTGAACTAATGTCAGTCATACCCAAGAGCTTGTATGACATTTTGGATGCTAGAAGACAGACATCTAATAAGGAAGATGAGAGACTAAAGGAATATGTGTTGGTCAACTTATGTTTAGTCATTACTAGAGAGGAGATAGATAGACTATTAAATCTAGCAAAGATCGAATTCAAGAGTAAACATAGGGTAAGCAAAATAATGTTAGGAAAGATTGATGAAGTTGCCGAGAAGATTGAAAATATTTTGACAAAAGTTTTGTTAGATAATCAGTATGAGGTAAATAAGGTTATAGGGCAAGAAGAACTTCATCTGGAAGAACATGACACAACATCACAAGTCAATCTGGAAGCCAAGTAGACAATAGATGGAGCTTTTGTGCATATAGAGATCAATGTACAAGAAGAAGTTGGAGAAGAGGACACAAGGAAAACAAAGGAAGGAAAGGACAAGGTTGAGAATTCTTTGACTATTGCAATTGATCCTCTGGTTCATGAGAAGAATGCAAAAAAGGAAAAAGCGGAGGTCAAGGTTGAAATCAAGACTGAAGCAAAAGATGCTACAGAGAAATGATAGGGAAAGACAGTCAATGATGATCCAAAATTCATTCAAGGTCCAATCAATCTCCTTTCTTTGTCCCCAATTCAAGCTCTTCAACTTGCATCATTTGCACAAGACAAAGCTACTGAAGATCTTTTGAAGTCCCATACTGAAGATAGTATGTTGCTAAACATGGAAACCGGTGTTTTTGAAAATTTGATGCCCTTGTTTCAAAAGGATACTTCAGATACTCTATCTAGGAAATTAAAGAGTTTGATTAATTGTGTAGACAAAATTTTTGAGTCTTTTCAAAGGTCAGTTGAAGAAAAAGTTCAAAATTACTTTAATGCAAAAAGGATTCAAAATTTGAAAAGGATGATTACTAAAGATAAAGCCGCATTAGGAGAATGTGCAAAGAGTATACAAGATGCATTGTCTGAAGGTGGAAACTTATATAAATCATGTCTATCCTTGAACAAGTTCATTGCAAATATTGAGAAAAAGTCAAAGGTGCATGAGAATGATCTTGAATGGATATCTTAGTCAGTTGATTCTCTGATAGCATCATTGAGTAGTCACATGAGAATCAGGTAATGTCTCTACTTGAGAAACTTAGAAACCTGGACAATGATCGGGAGAAAATAATTGGGAGAGTTAGTGAAGTTAGGAGTCTTATTACTCCTAAGATGGACATTATGCAAAGTGCCTTCAAAGATACTCAAGATGCTTTGGCCAGTGGTGATCCAAATGATGTAAAGATAGTAGAGGCACAAGCTTATTTTCTTAGTGGGTTCACAACCATATTGGTGAATCTGTAGAAAGGTTGGGACAACCACTTGGACTCGTTGAAGAATTCTTATGTTGATATCTTCAATTTTTTGTGAGTGTATAAGGATTGTGTGTACTCTACCTTTTTCATTGATGTCAAAGGGGGAGAATAGATGAGCGCAAAATATTGCTCTTAGGGGTAAATTCTTGATTCTCTAATTCTTTTGAGTTCGACAGTTTGATTTTGGTTTTGGTCTGACACTTAGTCATTTTTCACTAAGTATTGCCATCAATGCCAAAGGGGAAGATTGTTGGAAAGACACTGCATTGATGATCATATGTTGTCATTGATGGCAACTTGAGTCAAATATCCAATCCGTGGTTCATGATTCATTCATTCTAGAAGATTAATTGAATTCTAGCAAGGTCCGGTAAGAAGAACAATGTATATCGCAAAGTGTTCAATTTGGTGGTCAATGGATTATTTTGGTTGAGTATGTTGCCTTATAGATCTAGGAGATGTATTATGGATATGCAATTTATCTTATTCTAGGTTTGTTCCCTCTGGTGTTAAGTTTGGTGTTGGTCAGAAGATTTGGTAGACAGTTTTTCTAGTAGAATAGTGTTTTGGTGCAGTAGCGTGTGAAGATTCATTGTGCAAATCATGTGGAGTAATTTTGATGGTTGTTTGTGTGTTCGAGGTCAATGAGCCGACATATGGGAAGTATGTGGAGATCTTGTTTTGGTCCACTTAGTTGATTTTGGATCAGATTGAGTTGACTCTGGTAACACATTTCATGTTACGTGTTATGTGATTTTTAAGCCAACATGGAATTGATTTAATTTGATGATGTAGATATATTAGTCTGATTGATATGATCATTTGTCATGTTATTGGTGATGGAAGAAGCATATATGATAGATTGTACGTAGTTTCATGTGTGTGGTTGAGAGATTTATGCTATGGTATATGACAGAGCATAGCATAACATAGTAGTGTGTCAAAACGGTGGAAGAATACTTTTTGTGCTTAACCAGAACTACATTTTGGCATTTGTAGATACTATTCATCAATTCAGACAATTAGTTATCATTTGTATGATAGTGAGTCCTCTAGGGGTTGTAGCCCTCTTATTTGTAATTGAGCAATGAGCTCTAGTTAGTATGCCTGAATTTATGTGCACTCCCCTTGTAATATTATTATACTCTTGATCACAGTATTATAATATTGTAGGTCTCAATCCAACCATGTTTTTCCCTTAACCGGGTTTCCACATAAAAATATTGGTGTTATGGTGTTGTTGATCTTGGCTTTGTGTTTCCGCACTTACTTTTCTTCATTTGCATAAAGTGGTTGTTAGATCAGTTAAATTTGTTAAACATTGATTCACCCCCCCCCCCCTCTCAATGTTCCCTTGATTCCAATAGTGTATAACCAAGGACTTCAACACAACTCTTCATAGGTGTGATATTAGAGTCAACAATATGAGCAATACAACACAAGATATCAACACCAAGTTTATCACTTTGAAGCATCCTTTTCAATCCTTCAATCAATGGGAGAGCTTCACTTTCCAGGTATTGTTACTTTTTATTATGGGAAAAGCGGGTTTTGAAGGGATCCTGAAACCCTTTACAAAATATTCTGAAAAGATAATAGCAATAAGCAACAAGAAAAGAGAAACTACCAAAAAATCACCACAGTTAAGGACAAAAATCAGCAAAAAAGCTCAACAAAACTAGCCACATCCAACCATAACAGAAAAGAGACAGAAAAGAAATTACTTAATGTTTTTAGGGCATTAGCCAAATTTCCGCTAATCCCTTGCAAATCTTTAATATTATCCCTAAGCTTAGGGATATCCTTGGAAGAGGCCACAACAACTTTTTTCATGCTTGCCCTTGTTCTTTTCGTCGCACCACCAGGAGCAATTTCCAATGATCCTACCTTGATAGCATCCTCATCAATATCTAGATCCATTACACGTTTGGGGGTGCTAGAACCATCGAGGAACTTGTTAATTTCCTCTAAATTCTTAGTCACTGAGGAAAGAATATCTGGAATCATTAGCAGAAAGTTTTTCATAGCAGTTTTTCCTTCCTCCAGGTTACCAATCTGAGCTTCTAGCTTCTCCACTTTTTCCTCCATTCCTTTATTCCATTGTTCCTAGTTTATTTCAGCTTTCTTCCCTTTCTCTTCCTGTCACTTATTAGTTTTTTATAGATTGTTTATTCCTTCATAAACCCACCTATCAAAACCCATACGAGCCTCGGACTGGTTTTTGAGTTTATCCAGAATTATCCCCTCTCCAACTTTATCCTAATCCCTACTCAAATTCTCTTTGTCCTTCTCCTACTTAGTTTCCTTGTCCTTCTCCTGCTCAATTTCCATTTCCCTTTCCTCATTAATCTTTTCATGTTCCTCCATAGGATGGCTATTAACAATTTCAATGCTCACACTGTGGATTGGACTATTTTGATTAGAGACTTCCTCAGCTCCTCCTTCCTCTTCCCCCACTTCCTCTTCCTTCCAACTCTCCTCTCCTTTAGACTTATCAGTCTCCATCTCACTGCCATCTTTTCCAATGTCCTCTGAACCCTTGTCCTCTTGAATTTTCTCCATAGTAGCTTTTTTACCTCTTTTGCTCTGTGTCCCCTCAACCTTGCTAGACCCGCCTTCCTCCAGCTTCCTCTTTCCTTTCCCCGGTGACACCGAAAATCTCTTATTTTCCTGGATAGCTAGAATCTTGCAATGCTCATAAATGAGCAGAATAAGGCTACAATGAAGCACAGGTGAAGAAGGGTTCTTGTTGTGCTAATTCAGAGACTACAACAAAGACCTAAAGAGGTAATAGGGCAAATAAATCCTCTTCTCATGTCTAAAATGATTTAAAAGCACAAAATGGTATGTGCGGACCCTGGTAAAATGACCCTCCATAGTAATATATTTCATAATTGCATTAAGCACACAACCCCAAATTTTTTTAATATTGGAAGCATCATAATACCCCCCCATAGATTTTCCTATTTCCGCTCTCTCCTTCTCTTTAAGCGGAAAAATCTTAACTGCGTTATTAGACACTTTCAGGTCTCTAAAGAAGTAAGACCAGAGTGGGGCATACCTATAACCATCACAATGAGATCCGCATCTAGCTTAAACCTAACACCATGAATTTTGAAGGAGCCATTTATCCAATTTTCAGTGACTTTGGTTACCACTAGGTTAACTCTGCCTTTATCATAGTCGACTAGCTTTTCCATAAAATTCATCATGAATCCTTTCCTTAGCTTTGCCCAAACCTTAGGCATCTCCTTCCATGTAGAAATATTATCAAGTTCCTCTCTTCTTAGACCCCCCCCCCCATTTTAGATTTACAATTTCTCTTCTTCTACAACTTCAGAGCTTTCTCCCCAATGACACTCAAATTTTTGAAAATGCATACCCACAAAGTGTGCGAAGAATTAATATTCTTGATTAGGACTCTACCCTTCTTACATGTCATCATTAATTTCTAAATATTTGAATATTACTCATTACAACATTCATGATTAATCGTGTGATCCCTCTTTCCCCATGAATCTATCCTTTTTGATAAGTTCTTTAATATTAAAATCCATATTAACTTCCCCATTCCATATACATTGAGCTTCAGAATTTACACCAAGGTTCGCTAACCCATCCACAACCCCATTTTTTTCTCTAAAGGCATGTTCTATAATAATAGATTTAAATCTAGCAATTATTTCTCTAGCTTTAAAAATAATATTTTCTATAGTCCATGAAGGCTCAATTTCACCCTTGAGGTATTTAATTATGTTAAGTGAGTCTCCTTCCAACCATAGATTATCATTATTAAGATCTTTTGCAGTAATCAAAGTGTTCAAATCTGTTGATGCTTTAGCATAATGACTTGTTTGATTGCCCAAAGGACCAGCAACTGCCACAAGGCAACTTCTAGCAAAATTTCTGACAATGTCCCCATAACCAACTTTCCATGGGTTCCTCTTAGATGCCCCATCAAAATTGGCCTTAATCCATCCCTGAGAAGGAAAGCACCATACAAGACCATCCCTACCCTTATCCACACCAATTCTATTAATGGATAAATTCCATCCTTCATTAAAATCTTCTTTAGCAGCTAAACCATGATCAGTTCCATTTAGACATTAAAAAATCCCCCTATAGATTTTATCCACCACCACTTCAGGGTTAGCACTTTTATCCCTAAAAATCTTGTTGTTAGGCTCCTTCCAAATATTCCATATTAAATTAGGGAGAGTAAGTTTCCAAAGCTCAACATTCTTAGAATTAGAAGAAGGACAATACCATTGCTTCTAGAACTCTTCCAAAGAGTTCGGGAAAACCCAGCTCAACCTCCACCTACTAAAAATAATATTCTAGATTTCCTGACTGAAATACACTGGTAGAGGATATGACAAGTAGACTCCTCCTCCCTTCAACAAAGAGAACAGCTATTAGGAAAAACAAATCCACGTTTATGGAGATTATCAAGAGTTAACACCTTATTCTGGATAAAAATCCAAAAGAAGATATTAATTTTGGACGTCAACTTCTTTATCCAAACTTTAGCCCACAAAGGGATCTCATCCAAAACTTTGTTGTGGATAGACATTGCTGAAGACACAAAATATTTCCCATCCAAAGTTTCCCTCCAAATTAGATAATCCTCAACATTGTCCACAAAAATTTTAGAAGAAAGCAGAATCTGTAGAAATTTTAATCCTGGACAAAGCTCGCTGAACTCAATCTACTTCCCATTTCTCTAGTAGTCTCTAACAAAAACTCCATACCTACTTGTGAACCAGTCTTTCCATTCCTTAAGGATAGGAATTTCCTCCAGTGGTTTATCCATAAACCATCTATCCTCCCAAAATCTAATAATTCTCTCATTCCCCAATTTCCACATTCTTCCAGCTATTGCCCAATCTTTAGCCATTTGAATTGCATTCCAAATTGCAGATCCTTCAACAAAGAAAGCATTTTCCATAAATTCTTCCTCAGATGGTTGCATGTAAAGGTATTTATTTTTCCAAATTAAATTTCATTCTCTTTCCTCCCCTTTCATTCTCCAAATTTGTTTAGCTAACAAGGCATTATTCATAGTTTTTATATTCCTTAGTCCCAAACCCCCATATGCCTTAGGAGTACAAATATTTTTCCAAGCAATAAGGGGGATTCTATTTTTATCTTCCGCTCGCGACCATAAGAATTTTTTTTGGAATTCTTTCAATTGCCTTTGCAAACTTTATGGGGATTTTAAACAGACTAAAGGCATAGATAAGAAAATTTTGAAGGGTAGCTTTAAGCAACATCACCTTTCCTGCTTGGCTAAGGAGGGCTCCTTTCCACCCCACCAACTTGGTATTGAATCTATCAACTAGCTTCATCTAGAAATTCTCCAAAGGCTTCAGGCATAGAGGGAGACCCAAATAGGTTGAAGGAAACTCAACAATTTTGCATCCAAGGATTCTTTCTATCCTCCTTTGTCTATCCTCAGGGGTATTGATAAAGAACAAAGAACTCTTATCCCAATTAATTTTTTGACCAGAAGTAGTTTCATAGGAATCCATAACACTCTTCAATTTTCTCACTTCCCTAATGGTATCTTCTCCCATAGTGATCAAATCATCAACAAATTGTTCATGAGTACAAGTTATGTTGGAAGATGAAGGTTTGAGGCCTTTGAGTTTCCCGTCTTCCATATTTCTCATAATAAATCTACCCAAAATTTCAGCCAAAATAGTAAACAAGATAGGAGAGATGGGATCCCCCTATCTTAGGCCTCTAGTGCTTTTGAAGAAACTAGAAGGGGATCCATTAATAATAACTATAGAGGTAGAAGTTCCAATCAACTGAGAACAAAACTGAATCACCTTTTCCCCAAACTCAAAAGCTTTCATAATTTTGAAAAGGAATTACCAATTCACTCTATCATATGCCTTAGACATATCTAGCTTAAGAAAAAAACCCTATTTTTTAGCAGTAGTTAAAGAATGAATGTTCTCATGAACAGAAATAATAGAATCCAGAATCTGTCTACCAAGGACAAAACCATTATGATAAGCTGAAATAATGAGGGGAAGAATATCCAGCATTCTAGAAGTAAGAACCTTAGATATAATCTTGTAAACAGAATTACAAATGCTAACAGGTCTGAACTTATTAAGTGAATCAACTCCAAAGATCTTAGGAATAAGAACGATAAAGGTAGCATTGAGTTCTTTTAGGAGCCTCCTTGAACCAAAGAATTCTTTAACTCCATTATAAATATCACTCTCCACAATATGCCAGAAGTTCTAGAAAAAGAACATAGGGAATCCATCCGGACCAGGAGACTTATTTCCATGAAAAGAAAGCACTACCTTTTTTATTTCCTGACTCGAAGGGATCTGAGATAGATTTCTGTTGTCATCCTCATTTAAAATAGGAGGGATATCTTGAGCAAGAAGATCTTGATTTATGATATCCAGTACATCCACCCCTCCCAATAGATTGCTAAAAAAATTCATAGCTTCCTTTCTTATTTCATTTCATCCGATAAAACCCCCCTATTGCAGGATAATCTGGAAATCCTATTTGCCGCCCTATGCTTAGGAGAATTTAGGTGAAAAAACTGGGTGTTTTTGTCACCTTCCTTCAAATACAATGCTCTTGATCTTTGTCTCCAAAAGGTTTCTTCATTAGAGATAATTTCATAGTATTTAGACAGCAAAACAATTTCAACATTTCTCACATCCTCAGAAAGGCCTTCCTCCTGGATTTTCTCTTGAACATATTTTATATTAGTCTTAATTTGAGCTTTACTTTTAAAGATATCTCCAAAAGTCTCTTTGTTCCAGATCTTGACTTTAGCTTTTATAATGTTACGCTTTTTGGCAACTTTGAATAAGGTCGTTCCCTCAATCTCTGAATTCCACCATTCAGAAACACAGACTTCCAACGACGGGTGGGATAACCATGCTTTTTCAAATCTAAAAGGAAAATTTTGCTTAGCAAAAGTTGAATTGGTAGTGAAAGAAATAGGATAATGATCAAATCCAATCTTACTAATTGATGCCAAAGAACAGTTATACTTAGAAAGCCAATCAGGAGAAATAAGGGATCTATCCAACCTTACTTGAATAAGATCGAAACCAGTTCTTCGATTGGTCCAAGTATAATTTATCCCTTGGAGATCCACATCCATCAAAGCTTGATCATTAATTAAATCCATAAGATCTTGTCTACCATCTAGTTGCAAAGGGAGGCCTCCCATCTTTTCATCCTCTTTTCAAAGAGTATTGAAATCTCCCATGATCATCTAGTTTTTTTCAGCAAAACTTAATCTATCTTCAGCCAGGCTCCTCCAAAATTTAGTTCTTCCAGCTTTAGAATTAAGCGCATAGACATTAGTGATAACCCATTCAAAGTTATCCTCAATATTCTCAAGCAAGACTAAGGTCCTATTGACCCCTAAAGCAATTTCCTTACCTATAATAGTGTTTTGGTTCCGAAAGATAGTTGTGCCTCCAGAAGCACCCTCCGAACTGGTTCCTATCACCCCATTACTTTTGGATATTCTAATCCTTTCCACTTTATCCTTACACATCTTAGTTTCTTGAATAAGTACTGCATCTGGTTTATTATCTCTAACAATATTATGCAACACATCCTACTTATGGGGGGCATCCAACCCTCTAATATTCCAAGAGATTATCTTCATACTTTAACTGGGGATAAGGCTGACTAAATGGAGCTTTGTGTTCCATCAGCATGATTCTTCCATCTTTCCTATTCCCTCTAATTCTTTATGGAAGGTCTCCCCTGCTTTTTGCTCTAACTTCCAACATCTGCCCCTTTCTTATTCTTGCTTCTAGTTGAGATACCTACATTGGGTCCTCCATTATTTGACTTGCCTTCTTTAGTATCGAAAATCCTAAGATTTCCCTCAATAGCCACCGTTTCCAAAATTTTAGGAGAAGTTTTACATTGGGAATTCAGGATCATATTTCCATTCTGCTTTGGACTTCCATTGGTTATTAACAACAAAGGCTCAGTATCTGAGATATTATAGTCATGCGCTTCATTAAAGTCTTCCACATTTTCTTTACTATTAGATGAAGTTGAAGCATCATCATAGGAACTCTCATCAACTTTACCCTGGATGATAGGACCAACCTTCTGATCCTCTGATTTAGATTTTTGAACCTTTTCTTCTTTCCCATGCTCTTCCTCCTTGTTGCTTTATTTATAATTGTTAGAACAGTCACAAAGAGATTTTTCAATGTTACTATTCACACCCTTCTTTTCTGCATTTTCAATCTCGGTCACTTCCTTCTTAGGGACAACCTCTAAAGGTAGTTCATCATTCTTACCTTTCATTTGCCATTTCTGCTTCAAGTTGGTATCATTTTTACTAATCTTACTCTTCTTAAGCGGGCAAGATTTCGCCCAATGACCCAACTTTTTACAATGAAAACAAACAAATGGGAGAGTTTCATATTCAATCGCTTGGGTCCATTTCCCTAATTTAGAGAGGATCTAAATAGATTGAGGCATATCCGTCATTTGATTAACATTGACACAAATACAAGCAAAAACCAACCTTGATTTAGCTGTTGTCATTGAGTTGATTGAAAGAAGTTCACCAAATGATCTCACGATCCCTTTAAAGACTTCCTCATTCCAGAATTCTAGTGGAAGGCTAGGGAGATGCGTCCACACAGGCACCGATACAAAAAAGGACTCATCCAGTGGGAGGTTAGGAGCCCATTTCTGTAAAGCCAAGGTTGACTTGTCGAACATCCATGGCCCTTCATAGAGTACTTTATTCATATCTTCTTCATTATTAAAGGCAAAGGAAAAAAAGCCCTAGGCAAAGCCACCACATCCACTTGACCTTTGAGAATCCATTTCCTCCATATGAAATTCCTTACAACATCAATGTTAGGTCTAAAACCAACAAACCTTCCCACTAAGGTCATAGCTAAGCCAAACACAATGAAATCAACCAGCTTATCCAGAACAGAAATAGCAAAAACCTCAGTTGCCGGATTAGAGATATTTTTAACTTCCGGAAGACCAGATTTCACCAAAGGCCTGACTCCAAAAAGAGCAGACCATTTATTTTCTTTACCTCTATCATGTGGGTCCCCAGTTTTGGAATCTTTCTCTTCCACCGATTTGACTGTCGTCTTGTCCTCCTTGGTATCCTGAGAAGCCTGGGGGCTAGCATGATTACCAGCTCCGCCCGTAGAAAGACTGTCATCCCCATGAATTCTACCATCCCCAGATTTAAAATTTGAATTTCCCGCTAGTCACTCCGCTTTCAAGGTATTGTTGACTCATCCACGTCATGAGAATTATGAAAAGAATGAGGATAAATGGGGACATTTGAAGGCTTGCTAGAATCACCAACATTCTCATGAAAAAAGTCATCCAAATTTGGCTCCATCTCCTCGATAATTAAACCTTGGGAAGCCTTAATTCTACAAATTATTCTCATGGGAATATCATAGGTTGGACTAATAGTAGTAAAACTCATGCACTAAGGGAGAGAAATTTGAATAATGCAAAGTTTAAGAAAAATTATTACTCAATTAAATAAGCAAATTGATTGAAACGATAAATAATAAATGTGGGAATTTATGCAATCCCCTAGGAATTTGAAATTTAAAAATAAGGCTTTTTCTAGAATAACCTCTTAATTTAAATTTAAAATTACCCACTAGGAGATTTAAAATTAAAATTAGGGCTGAAAATAACCTCTTAATTTAAAAAATTTTAATTTTAAATGATCTAAAGGAAAATTAAATTTAAAATTAGGGCTTGTAGAAAGAACCTCTTGATTTTTAAAATTTCAAAATAGATCTAAGGTTGAAATTGAAATGATGAATCCAAAATTGAGAAACACACAAGATTAATTTAAATTTAAAAATTAGGGTCTTTGTAATTAACCACTTAATTTTAAAATTTAAATTTGAAATTTGATCCAAGATTCCAATTTTGAATTGGAATTGAAATTAACACCCAAATTTGAAGAGGGAAATTCAAAATCTAAACAACCTGCAAGCTCAATTTTTAAAAAATTGATAATTAGTGTTTTTGCAATTAACCACTTAATTTTAAAATTTAAATTTGAATTTTGAAATTGAAATACACTCAGATCTGAAACAATTAATCCAAATATTTCAATTCACAAGTGGTGTATTTCAATTCACAAGTGGTGTAGGAGGACCTTGCAATTTTTTAGGATCCAATGTTTTGGTTTTGTGTTTTGTTGTTTTCATGTTGTAATAAGGTCATGTAGACCATATCATATTGATTTGATTCATGATGTAAGGTTTGATACCACTTTTTACTCTTTGCGGTCCATTAGGACCTAGTTGGTCAGCTAGGGTCAAAAATCACCCAAATGTGCATATGGGGTGCCACCTATGATAATGGTGTTTTTGAGGCATATGTTCCCTAAATGTAATGGTTTTAGGGTATTTAGATGGTTTTTGTTCATATATGTGAAGATTGACAAATATTGCCAGAGTTGCTTGAGCAACTTTGCAACTTTTTGTTGTCAAAACATACCAATATTATGTAAATCATGTTTCCAATGCCTAAGAAATCCTCTTTTGGGTTGGGGAAGTTGGAGGAAGGTTTTCCATGGTCTATAAGGAACTCTAGATTGAAGTTGTATGGTTGGTTGTTGAAAGCAAAAGAAGAAATCATTGTTTTCCCTGAATTTGACTATAAATCACGTCTTTCAGACATTTTTCCTTCCTTGTGCAGATTGGGGCTTGCTCAATATGTGTGTGGGGTTTTATTTCTTTGACTTAACTTTCTTTTGAAATCAGTTTGAGGAGTTTTTGTGTATATTTGAAGGAGAAACAGTCAAATTTGCCCAACCAGGTCAGGAAAACCCACAAACCTAGGGTTTTGAATAAAAAATGTAATAACTTGACATTCCCTCACCCAAATTCATGAAACTTGGGGGAATGTTAGTTATAAGGATTTATTTTAAGATTATTTTGGTTTCAGGGAAGTTCATGGAAGGATGCATGACAACCAAGTAGATTTGACGTAGCATCTCAATGTGACAGGTTACTCTTTGAAAGCAAATTTGTGTGCTGGGAAAAATATTGAGAATACAGAACCCAAATGTTGGTGGATTTGGTGTTTTGGAGTTGGTACAGAGGTGTTCCAAATTATGGGAAAGTTATTTGAGTGAATTTGAGCATAGTCTCTTTGTAAAATAGGCCTAAAAGGAGCTCTAGGCTTACTAGGACAATCCATTTTCCAAGGAGAAATACAAAGTTTCAAGGTTTGCAAGTGTGGCAAGTTTTAGGCCTTGTGGAAAAACTTCATAACATGTGTTAACATTGGAATTTTCACCTTGTTGTTGGTGTGTATTGGTACTATCCCATTGTGAAGGCCTACTAGGCCTAGTAGGGGTGTAGTACACTTGAAGGGTTAGTGACTAAAAAAGGGTCTCATTTGGGGTCTAAAATGTTGTCATAAACATGTTCCAATGTCCATTGAAGACTGCCCTAAAATTTCCCATGTCCTACTCACTTTGGTCTTGTGAATGAGTAGGGAAACCTTGAAAAGTTTGGTTAATGATGGAACATTGAATTGGCCCATCATGTTTGGTGTTCAATCACTAATGTGTTGAGTCTTGTGAGAGGTTTGGGGTCTGTTCTTGACTACCTAGAGTGGATCCAAGAAATTATTAATTGTGTCAAGGTAGGTTCTTGTTTTTGGTGGTTGAACCTGGAGGTTTCCTAGTTGACTCAAACCCTCATAGGGCTTCAACAAGCTCAATTTTGAAATTAAAAATTAGGGTTTTTATGAAGTTAACCTCAAAATTTTTAAAATTTGCAAGGAAACCAAACTTGTAAATAAAAATTTAAATTTTAAATTGCATACACACTCAAATCTAAGAACAAAAATAAGAAGTAAGCATAGGACACATCGGGTTCACCAAAATGTAAAGGGAAAAATTGGATTTGGCAATTTTTAACATAGAAGGGAGAAATCACCAAATCAATTTCGCTTGGAAAATATTCAAAAGAGGGAAACGATTTTACTAGATTCCATCACAAATCAAATAAGGACTAAATACTAAATGGATTGGATTAATTTTGTGAATGTTTTTCCTCTCTTTTGTAAGTTGAAATGCTGATTTAAGGTAAAATGCTAAAAAATGAAGGTAAAACTGAGAAAACAGTGAGCTACAAATGCGGGATTAAGCTGGGCACCTCGAATTGAATAGTATAAGACTAGTTGAATCTTACCCTTGAAAAATCTCCTCAAAATTTGAGATCACAATGTGGAACCATTGTCCTTCAAACTTTTCGCATGCCAAAAAGGGTTGATTCGTATTTATGAATGAAGCTTATTTTGAGAAGTATAGCTTTGTACCTATTTCCTACACATAGAAAGAAATGGAAATAGGTTAGGAACAGGGGCTTGCCTTAGGTCAAACCCCAGTTTTGGAATTAACCATGAAATTGAAATAGATGTAATTGAAATGACTGTAAGGAAAGGTTCTCCTTTTGAAGGAGATGTTGAATTATGACTAAAAATTGAATGATTAACCTCCTTGTGAAGTCTTGCTTGCCTCCACATGGAATTAGGGTTTCATGAAATAGGATGTAGAACTCCACTTCAATGCTTGAATCTTTACCTTATCACTACTCCAAGGCTTGAAGGAAGACTGAAAATAATCAATTGATCTTGAATGCTAGATCTCATATGATCTTGAATTTGTTCTTGGATGTCATGGATTGCCAAATGAGAGGGGAAATCCTCTTTATATGCTTGCCTATTAGGGAAAATTGATTAATTTTTTGAAATGAGTTGACATAGAGAGGGAATTCCCACTCATATTTGAAATGTGAAAAGGGTTAAAGGGGCCCCAAAAATGAGGGGGACCATTTGTGATATCTTGAATCAAAGTTAACTAAGAAGTCTGTATTCACTTCTTCTTAATCCTTTTCATGCTTTGGACAAGTCTTTTTAAGCCATCCTAATATATCCTTCCATAAGAAGGTGACAAGTATAATAGTTTAATTTTGTCTCCTTATACATGTGTCCTTGACCATAGTGATTCCAATGAAAAATGTGTTCCATGGCCCCTATGATATCCTTTCCAAATACTAGTACTTTAAATGATGAGTCTATTGGAATCAAGGATTACTGAGAGGGGGGGTGAATCAGTGATCTACCAATTATCACATTTTCAAACTTAACTTTTAACCATCAAAAGCATATACTTAAAATTGAAATGCAGAAACAAATAACAAACAACCACAAGATCATAACATTGGATTCAAGCTCTTGGTGCTTGGAATTCAGATCCTCCATCAAGAAAACTAGGAATCACTCCCTAGAGGAGGTCAGAACCCCTAAAAGAGTCAAAATCCAAGAGATTGACTCTGATTTGGACATTACTGAAGAAGCCAACACCCCCCGCCACTCTAGCATATTGGCCTCTAAACCCTCAGAGAAATCCCTGAGAGACCCCTCCTCACACGACACGGGAAACTCCATTCTGAATGTTATAATGCCCCTGACCCAACACAAATTGACCTCCCATTCTATGAGCTCCACCTAGATTTCTGAAAGCCCCATCTCCTCTATGAATCCGGAGATAGCCAATTTCCCATCCCCAACCTTTAGGATTGAAAAAATGCTGGTTGTTGAAGAGGCCAGTAGCATGAAGGAAGAAGATCCCAACCTGGATGAGCTTGAGAAAAAGATAGAGGCCCTCTCTGACAATGTGTAGGTGATTACCAGCAGACTGGAGGCGACGAAGTCCAAGATGCACAATGTGTCCAAGTTCGCGCTGAATGTCTTGAGATGCTCAGCTACTACGTTGTGCCTATTACAGGATACCATGACCAAAGGGAAAGGTAAGGAGGATGATGACTACAAAGGCTTGTTCAAGTTCCTCATGAAGGAATGGGCTAGAAAGTTGCTCCCTAAGAAGAGCCAAGGGAAAAAGAAATAATTGTCTGCATGTGGAGGAGATTTTTGTCTAGGTTGTGTAGTTGCGGGTTGGATAAGCCCAGTTTAGGCTTATGTTTATATTTTGTTGTTTATTGCCCTGCATGGCATATGAATTATACTCTGAGTGGTAGTTTTTTATCACTGATAAACTCTCATAGTATGGTTTTTGTTTTTGATAGAGGCAAAAGGCTGGTACTTTGTTGATTTTATGTGAACAATGGTCTTGCCATTGTTCTCTTAATTGTACCTATGGGTCAGCCCCCTCATTTTTGGCTCCTTTTACTATCAAACACATCGGATTTTTACATGGAAACCAAAATGGTACAAACCATGGTGGGATTTGAACCCACAATATTATTTCACTATGGCCAGTAGCAAAAAAATATTACAAAATGGGAATGCACAAGCATTTAGGCACACCGCCTAGAGCTCACTACTCAATTACAATAAATCGAAAGGCTACAACCCTTCGGGAAGTCTCATTGATTAAAAAGTTGTTATAGTGATGAATTATAATGTATGAACTCTAAATAGCATCTACTATGTTTAGATGAGTTTCGGTTAAGTGCAAAACACTGATTGGATCACCTTCTCTATTCTGCTCTATACATTGTCTCAGTCAGCTACCCGATCAAGAATGTGCACATGAAACTACACCAAAATGGATTCTTGATCTCTTTTCACTCACATACAATCACATCATACACAAAAAAGATCACCCATACCAAACTTATATACCGGGACCCACAAAATAGATCATACATCATGTCGGCCTAAAGGTGTAACATGTAGTTATAGGTTGGCTTGATCGAATCCAAAAAGATAAGTGTGGATCACCAAAATAATGTATCTAAGTCGGCCCAATCACCAAAAAGCATCCAAACCCAAAAATGCTTTGTTCTTTTTCGAATACCGATTAGTAGGCTATCGGTTAACACCTACTTCTAGATAGGAAGAATCATGACCACTAGAATGAATCTCCATGAAGAGTTTCGATCAATGACAACCCTAAACCAAAAATGAGGCACCATAAACCACCATAAATCATTGGATGAGTGTCAATTACCAAAAATATCCCCCTTTGGCATTAATGGCAACACTCATGAAAAATGACTGAGTGCTGATCACTGAACACCGGTTCAAAAGAATCATAAGAATCTCTAAGGCTTCCCCTTAAACAAAGAATTCCACTCTCCAATACTGTACATTTTTCACTGTTCCTCTCCCCCTTTGACAACAATGCCAAAGATGGGTTTTTGTCCAAAATTTATATACAAATGATAAACACTTTACAAAAACCTGAAGAGGTCAGCATAAACAATCTTCAAAAATCCTAGGTGAGTATCCCACCCATTCTTCAAGTTGTCCAAAACTATGATAAATGCATTAAATATAATAGCATGAATTTCTAGCTCTCTTAAATATTATGATATAGGTCAAGCCATCTCCTTCATACAATCAACCTTATTACTTAGCATAGTGCCTAACCAGGTGGCAATCAAGTTCCAGAGTTCACCTACTTTCCTCAAAATTTTCTCCTTACCTGCTTGAAGGCTTGAGATCTAATCATTTAAGGCTATAATGTGTCCTTCAATACTTCTAGTTAGTGTTGCATTAGGATCAAAGGACTAAGAGATGTTAGCAAGCTTTCCTTGGCAAACACCTATCTACTTATCAATATCAATAGTAAACTTAGGCAAAATGAGACAAGATTTATACAATTCACCGGCTTCTAACAATGTGTTATAAATAATCTACAATCTCTTATTCATTTTCACCCTATCATCTTCAATCATCTTCCGCAATGTTTGTTTCCTAACATCCTTGAACTTAGCCAAAACTTTTTTGTGTAGCTGTCTTCTCCAAAGAATCAAAACTGGTGTTTGCACTATTCATTAATTGCTATAATTTACCGGAGGGGCTGCTATTTGAATCTCACTGTACACTAGGGGCCACCTTCTGCAAAAAATATATAGACATCAAAATTAGCTTTTTATCTCCAGTCTCTAATTTCACTAGATCTTGACTAGCTTGGGCTTGCACAACAGCTACGAGCATAAGCTTCTCAATAGGAGACATCTTCCCAAGATCAACAAAGCCATCAAGATTAATTGGAATCTAAGGTAGGGTCCCCCTAACAAGAGGAGTGACAATTGTCAGACTAGCTATACTTTTTCTTTGTGAACCTCAACAACCTTAGCTTCTATTGTCTCAACATCCTTCTTCTCTCCCTTGTCCCTTTTATCTATTGCAACAGTGTCACCACTTGGTTTAGTATCAACCTATTGAATCTTAGGGGCGACAGAGCTATCTACAAATGGAGGAGCATCATCAGTCTCAACATCAAGTGGTGTATTATCTTGGTCTTCTGATTGATCCTTAGTCTAAGTCTCAACCTTCAAAATTCCCAAAACACCTTGATTATCTACCGGTTGAGATGGCTTGAATGCATCCTTGTATAGAGCATCATTTGCAATTATCTTCTTCCATATCTCTTCGGTTTCTTTCCTCAACTCCTCGACATTTCCAATCATCAATCTATTGATCCTATTTTTACTTTTGAATTCCTTCTTGTTTGTCTCTTAAATTAGCCTATTTTATTCATCATGAGGATACAAGTACATACATTTACTAGCTCTCTCTCCTTCATTTATCTATCAATCTTGCTTGTATTCATTCTTCTTGCATATATCAAAACTATACAAATCCTATGGAATGATCTTTTCTAATTAAATTAATGTTTTACTAAAATTGTGCAATTAAAGTACAACTACTTCCTCAACTTTTCTCTTATCTCCTTCATCAAAATTCTCAAAGTATGCTCCAAGGTACTTCAAATTGCTACCCACTATTATTTCATCTATCAAATGATCTATTGATAGTGGAGTAATGATTGTGTACTTACCTTGTATGTTGCCAGACTCAAGGTCTTTGTCGAGTTGAATTTTGACCTGTCTACCTTTTTTGGATCTTCTAGTAGGAGCAGAATTAGATTTTGCTTTCTTGGATTGTTTGGCTTCACCGGTCTACAACTTCCTCACCACTCTCACAAATTCTCCTTTCTTCTTGGCCTTTCTTTCCTCCTCCTCAGATAGTTTATGAGGCTACCGAAGATACTACTGTTGGAAAAATGAAGGAATTGATTATGTGTTGCATTGATGTTTTGTCATTGATATCAACACTAGTTGTTATGACTATTTACCGGCTTCTAGTAGAAGGATTGGATTGGAAAGGTTATCAGTTGATTGTTACCGGTATAATCTAGATGATGGAATAAGTTTGTATGGATGGTTCATATGCTTCTGAAGTGTGTTTCCTTCATTTGGTATTGACCTGATGATCGGATGCTATCTTATATTCTAGTATGTCTGCTTTCTTGATCCAGTTAGGGTTTCACCGGTAGAGCCTTATTGAAGATTATTGATATTACACATAAATTGTGTTAGTATGGCTTCTAGAAGGGATTCAAGATGCTGATGGTGATTGTGTTTGTACCTTGACTAAATGAAATAAATGTTGTAGCATGTGTGGATCTATTTAGGTTCGGTACTATCTAGGTTTTGGATCGGCTTCATGAAAAGTGTTGTTGATGCATCTCTAGGATGTTTTATTGGTTGGATGACATTTGTTTGGCCTCAGGCCAGCATGCCTTATGATTTTAATTTGGTATCATGTAATGGATTTTTTGTATTAGCATTTGGGTGGCCAACCTAATTGTTTAGGTCCCAGTTTTGTATAAATATGTGTAAGATCTCTTTGTAGATCATATATGGAGTGAATAATGTAATAATCATATGAGCAGAGGGTTTTGTCGATCATAGGTGATTGATTTTGGTTTATGCAATAGGTTTTAGACCTCCTATATTGAGCTTAACCGGAATTGTAATTTGGCATGATTGATGTTATCTCTGGCAGTTCATCTTTTCGGATTGTTGTCCAATTATTTTCAGGTGGCTAACCTCTTTTGTAGTCAGTGAGACTCCATTGTGATGAGAAGTGTTCTCTTTTGGACACAATGGATCACTGAGAGGGGGGTGAATTAGTGATTTAAACAATTTTTACTTAATCAGAGCTATATTGGTACAATATGAAATAAACAAAATGTAGACCGGTTACCAAAATAATGCAAACAAGATGTGTATGAGAAATATCTAAAAGATTAATACAACACACACATGAAGATGCAACACATAACACCAGATGTATGAGGAAAACCCAATGTGGGAAAAACCTCAGTGAGAATAGTTGTTGGAGATCTTCTGCTCCAATCTAGCCTCACAATGAAAAGATCCGATTACAGATTTTAGGGAACCAACCTAAGGAGAACCAACCCCTAATTTATGAGCACCAACTCAAAGGTGCACCAACCCCTACACAATTTATAGGCTTCAACCTAAAGGAGCTACAACCCCTGCACTAATCACCTACTTAGAGAAAACAATATGAAAATTCAAATATACAAATGAGATCCCTGTTGCAAATGAAGTTTTGCAACTCTTCCAATACTCTACTCTATCAGTTTCAATCTTACTGGTTTGTGATCACTCCACGCACAATGCAACTGAGAATATTTGTTGATTCTAACTCTTCTGAGTCTTCTCACCCTCTTTTTGTTGAATTGAAATTACACTTGATCACACTTTATTAAGTTCTATCTCAACCGATTTGTCACCTCTACATTCTGCACTCTCTATCAGTTTGTTCCTTGCATCAGTTTTCCCTACTTCTCCTTACCGGTACAATCTTCACTCACAAACACTTTAGATGTTTATCTCTTCAACTCTCAGCAATTTCACTCTATCCTTCACACTTCAGCAGAAACAACTATCTATCTTAGGTTGCCATATTTAAACTGAAGCTTTCCTACCAAGAATCAATTCAAATAGAGGGTGACTAGGGTTTCCCTCCACTGATCAAATCTTCACTAAATCTAATCTAATTTGCCTTGGATCACTCACCTTCTTTTTAAGGATAAATCATCATATTTTTTTAATTTGTCCAATGCATGCTTGCTTAAAATAGAAAACCTAACCTTGATTTTTGGCCTTGAATCTAGTTGACACATTTATGATCCAGTTATTTACTGTTCAAGGTCATCCTGCAATTTGATTTCATGCTTTGATCATGATGCCAACAACCGTCTGATCTTCCTCTATCGTCCATCCTTTATCAAGCTGCAAACACCTGCAATAAATCTATGATTTTTCCAATCACATTAAATGTTGACCTATCACACCTACCATGATTTAACAATGCACACATTGACCTCTACCTTTTTTACAACTGGCATCCACCTGTCAAACATGTCGACAATCAACCTACTGACATTGAGTCAGTTCATGCTCATTCATTCAACAAATCCTCATACCAGCATAAACCCTTACCAGTAAAACCTTCTCATGCTGCTATCCAGCAGCATACACTACATCGATAGCTCAACTTCACCTTTAGTGGTTTGTGATCTCTTGACACTCTACCTCATCATCATAGACATTATCCCAAACAAAAAACTAGCCTACATACCAGTTACAACTTGTCATGCCAACACACAACTTCATATCACCTCTTACCGGTGATTTCACTTATAATCTCAATACCTTCTTGTCTTCCACGCCTTCATACCAGTTGACATGCCTTCATGTTAATCGTCCTTATGTTAGGTACATCCTTATGCATACCAGTAGACACTTATTTGACATCAATTGACCATACCAACAATCACCTATTCATCGGTTGACATCAATGACAACTCAATGCCAACAATCTCCCCCTTTGGCATTGATGTCAATATTTTTTGTTCTGGTTTCTCTCCCCCTTTGATAGTAATGGCAAAGAGAACCTTAGTCTGACACCAATCATACTGCCAGAGTCTACCCATAATCTATCTCTTGTCTACATCTGGTTAGGACACATTCTCCCCCTATGTCCATGCTTCACGATTCAAGAGTCATAAGATAGTAACAATTGTTGACTCCCCCTGAGCCATACATCCTCCTACACATTTAAGTGTTGCCAGATGGTGGGAAAACTCCCAAATTTTGTCTCAAGTACTCAAATGGGCCCAAAGGAAGTGTTTTGGTAAATTTATCAACAATCTGCTCACCAGTTGGAACATATTCTACTATGACCTCCTTGTCTACTACATTCTCCCTCAAGAAGTGATACTTGAGTGCAATGTGTTTTGTTCTTGAGTGCATTATTGGATTCTTGAAGATGTTGATTGCACTTGAGTTATCACAATGGATTGGAATAGGTTCTGGTATCTCCACCTGTATGTCTTTCAGTGTCTTCTTCATCCACAAAACCTATGAACAACATGTAGCAATTGTTGTATACTCTACCTCAGTAGTAGATAATAACATTGAATCTTGTTTCTTGTTGTGCCATGATACTAATTGGTCTCCTAAGTAGAAATCACCTCCATTTGTACTTTTTCAGTCATCAATACATCCTGCCTAATCTGCATCAGTATAAGCCTGCAAAGAGAAGTCTCCTTTCTTTGGATACCACAAGCCATAACTGGTAGTTCCTTGCAGATACCTAAAGATTCTCCTAACTGCATTTAAGTGAGACTGTTTAGGAGCACCTTGGAATCTTGCTACCATGTAAACAATTTGTACAATATCTGGTCTAGATGTTGTTATATATAACAAACTATAAATCATAGACCTATATAGTGTTTGCTCAACTTTCGGTGACTCATCTAGTTTGCTCAACTTACAACTAGTAACCATGGGAGTACTTACCAGTTTTTTGTCCTCCATTTGAAATTTCTTCAACATGTCTTTAAAATACTTGGTTTGTGAAATAAAAATTCCTTTCTCCTGCTGTGAGATCTACAAACCAAGAAAATAGGACAACTCACCCAGCATGGACATCTCAAATTTTGTCTTCATCTGATTTGCAAATTATTTGCACATGATGTCCTTGTCTCCACCAAATATAATGTCATCCACATACACAACAACTATGATCATATGGTCTCCATTTACATTGATGTACAAGTTATTGTCTGCATTCCCTTTCTAGAATCCTTTCTCCTTCAAGTACTTGTCTAACCGGTGAATACCATGCTCTGGGGGCCTCCTTCAAACCATGCATGGCTTTCTTCAACCGGCATACAAAACTCTCATCATCATGTAATATATATCCTTCTGGTTGTTCCATAAACACTTCTTCCTCAAGGTTACCATTCAAAAATGCATATTTAACATCCATTTGGTAAACCTTGTATCCTTTATAAGCAGAGAAAGCTAAAAACATTCTTATTGCCTCTAACCTAGCAACTGGTGCAAAGGTTTCTTCAAAGTCAATATCTTCCACTTGATCATATCCTTTGTAAACTAACCTTTCTTTATGCCAAATTATCTTTCCTTCTTCATTCTTCTTATTCTAGTCGACCCACTTGGTACCTTGACATTCTTGTTTGTCGGTCTAGGAACAAGTTCCCATGTTTGATTTTTCTCAATTTGTTTCAAATCTTCATCCATTTCATCTACCCATTTCTCACTTTTTCTAACTTCATCAAAAAATTTGGGTTCTAATTCTGTCATGAGGCAGAAATTTACCTACTCATCATTTTGGGCTAGTCTCTTTCTTGTCTACACACCTTCATTTTTATCTCCTTTGATCTATTCTTCTGAATGGTTCTTCTGCACATACTGGTTAGAGTTCTTGCTTGGCACTTCTTCTACTAGTCCATTTTTAGATTGATCTCCATGCTCATTATCTAAAACTTCAATAGAGGGTGTTGGTGCAGATTCTTTCTTGTGTAGGTCTTCATCTATCCTCACATTTATACTATCAACCATTTTTCTCAATTTCTTGCTATAGCATTTGTAGGCTTTGCTATTTGTTGATTAACCCAAGAAGATTCCTTCATCACTCTAGGAATCAAAACTTCCTAATCCATCAACATCTCTCTTGATGAAGCACTTACTTCCAAACACTCTAAAATGTTTGAGTGATGGTTTTCGGTCATACCATAACTCATAAGGAGTAATTCTACTATTTAATCTTAGTTGTACACAGTTTAATATATAGATAGCAGTATGAACTACTTCCTTCCAGTATGTATCTAGTTGTAGCATCGGAATTAGGAATCATCAAAACAATATATCAATCAAAACACTAGACATGATAACTCAATCAAAAGAACACTCATTGAAATGAACCTAATTCCAAGCACACTCAATAGAGGCATAAAAACAAAGCATTTAAAAGAAAATATCATGCAAACCATATAACAATTTGAATGCTTCTTCCATGCGGCTCCATTGTTGTTCTTTCCTCTTCAATGGATTTGTGGATCTCACCTACAAATGCACACACAATTGAAAGCAAGATTGATGAAAAGCTCAAGAGTACTAGAAGCGTAAGTTTGGTAGTTTGATTAAGGATTCGGATTAGGTTTGATTGAAAATCATCCAATTTATAGAAGAATTGGACAAGTGACAAGATTGGCATGATGCAATTCAAATGGAAATTGCAAATCAATATGACAAATTATGCACTTTCCATGCACAATTTGATTGATTGATAATTGATGACAAATTATGACACATTCTATGTCAAAATTGATTGATTATCAATTATGACAATTTCATGACAAATTGAAATGTCATTCCCATAGAATTAGGAGATGAAATAGGAGGGAAAAGAAATTAGAAATTAGAAAATTAGAAAATTGAAATTGATGACAATTAGGAATTAGAAATTGATGGAAATTAGGATTTAGTGAATTAATCAATAATTTTTCATTTATTAATTAATTCACTCACAAAGAGGAATAATTAGCCAATTAAATAAAGATTTAATTGTAATGAGGAAACTTAGGATTAATAAATAATTTAGTAATCCTAGAGGAAGAAATGACAAATTAGGTTAAATGAACAAATCATAAAACCTTAGAAGACAAATTAGAAATGCGAAAATGACAATTAGGTCGTGATTGAAGATAATTAATGTCATGACCAATGTGACAAAATGATTTGATTGATAAATGCGCCAATTGACGAGGAACAATGACAAATTGATCCAAATTGACATAATTGAGACAGACAACGATCGATGACAAATCGGTCACAAAATGACAAGATCGACAAGAGGACAAGAACCGATGACAAAATGGATTGCAAGATGACAAGATTGATAATTACCATGATCGATGACAAATTGATCGCCAAATGACAAAATTGGAGAAGACAACGATCGATGACAAATCGATCGTAAAACGACAAGATTGACAAACCGATCGCCAGATGATAAGATTGAAAAGAGGACAAAACCCTAATTAGGATTGACGATGTCCAAAATGATAAGATTGATGATACGATTGATAAGATTGATAAGATTGATAGGAGGACAAAACCCTAATTAGGATTGATGATGTCCAAAATGATGACAAATTAGCACGCTCATTGATGCAACAAGATAAAATCGATCAAAATCATGACTGGATAATGTTGTCGACAAGACCAAATTTGAGGACGAGATGATTGAAGAATGTAGAAGAATGACTTGATGCTCGCAAATGATAAAGACCAAGTGCGAATCATAGGAGAAATGTTAATGCGACTCAAAAACCTAAAATGAGGCAATGCGCAAATGTTAAAGTATGACTTCACAAGCGTTGACCATTTTTGGGTGTCTACATTTTGCCCCTCTTTGAGACAATGCAATTCTGAGCGTTGTTTCAAAGAATAATAATGAAAATGCCCCAAACAATAATAATGACATATGCATGCCCCCTCGAGGAATCGGCCGGAAACATGTGGAAAAGAGGCCAATTGATCGATAAAAATGATAGGATCGAACGGACTGACAATTGGAGATCGGATGCATGAAGGACAAGCAATGTAAGGTGCACAAGACCGTGACCAACATAAGATGGAGAGGATGCACGTCCATCTATGCAATGACAAAGAGCTATAAATGGGACCAAGAGGGTGAAAATTGCTCATTTGCACTAGCTAAAGAGGAGGATTTGTTGCTCTGGACAAGGACACTTGCAGACAGATGGTGAACATTCCAATGGCGGATCACCTTAGAGAACGTGTACGCACATTCAGATGACCGGAGGATGCAGGAGCAGCAGTATGTATCTCTAAAACCCATGTTTTGAATTACATGAATTTTGACGGCTTACGGGACATTGCGGGGCCCACAGGGGATGCAAAAATGAACTCCTGCGCTTGTGTCATCTAGTTCTACGCTTGTACAGGGAGTTCTACGCTTGTGTAGGAAGACACAAGTGCAATTCATCTAACACAGGTGCAGCTTCTATAACACAGGCGCAATAGTTCAGAAATGACTCACTTTTGATTCGAAACTGCATGCAAATGACCTAAAAAGGGGGGACAAGGGTGGGATAAGTCAATACGGATGAAAAACACCCTGATTGAGACATGAAAATGAGGATATGCAACTCGTAGGAGCAAACCCTAAAACTGACAAAATGATGCCCTGATTGTGATGCAGAGTCGACAGTATCCGTTGATCACGCGGGAGAATCATCTTGACTACTTCATGCTACGACACAGACTCAGGAGCACAGAGAGAGACACATTAGCTGGACTGGGGATATATTACATCACATACATGCCCAAGATTAGGGCAAACACAGGATTGCTTACCGCATTGGCAGAGCGATGGCACTTGGAGACCTCCTCATTCCATTTGGCAACTGGCGAGGTGACAGTGACTCTAGAGGATGTATGGCGCATCCTCCGCATTCTGATACATGGGGAGATGATAGAGTATGACCCAGTGACAGGTAGAGATGCATTGTGCAGACTGTTTGAGTGTGACGCAGATGATCTGGACATTGTCGAGAGGGAGATTCGCTGGGAGACTATGGCTGCCGAGTATGACCGACGATATGTGGTGATAGCAGTTGTGATAGCATGCCTTCTAGCAGGTGACAGATGAGGACATGGATTCCCTATTGGCTGGGGAAGAGTGCTAGAGTGGATGGCGATAGAGGGGACAGTGTATGCATGGGGACCATGTGTACTTGCTATGTTGTATTTCCAGCTGCATCAGATAGCGTATCAGGGAGTTCAGACTCTGAGCTGTGGAGTTACATTGCTTCAGGTATGGGCATTCGAGCACATTGCCATATGTCAACCGATTACAGATAGACAGGTTGTACCACACCGACCATATGTGTACAGCTATGGTGGAGCACTGAGACAGGGTCCATTTGGATACATATTATACTCGCGACATGAGCTAGACTGACTGACAGAGTTCATATGGAGGCCATATCGAGATTGCCCCAGATGGTCAGATGATCAGGATGAGCTACCATACTATAGATAGGAGAGGTACCTGATTGGGTGACTAGTGAACTGCCAAAGAGTGATTGAGTTGTACCTGCCAGAGAGAGTCAGGCGACAGTTTGGAGAGTGACAGGATGTACCTAGGAGGACTACATGCTTTGCCCGATCTCACCGAGAGACGAGTTAGTGGGGGAGTATGATCCAGCCACATATAGCATATGCTGACTTTGCACAGTTACAGCAGAGACAGTGGGAGTGGTGGTCAGATGTGGTGGATGCTGGGACTACAGAGGAGTATGAGACATGGTTCGCACAGTGATGGCCAGTGCCTTTGACTGATCCTGACATTCCAGTACCAAGGAGACAGGAGGACTTCCCACTCACAGGAGAGGAGGGAGATGATGAGGACGAGGAGGATGAGGATGACGGAGATGGGGGAGAGGATGGTGATGAGGATGATGAGGATGACGAGGATGGGAGAGATGATGGTGATGAGGATGATGAGGATGACAAGGATGGGGGAGATGATGAAGATGGTGGTGAGGACGATGAGGAGCCAGACTCAGCGGATCAGGAGACATTGCAGGATATTCCCATAGAGCCAGAGATAGCTAGGACAGAGGAGATGGACAGGTGCAGGGCTACCATAGCGAGCCAGCAGGATTATATTGCGACATTGGAGAGACAGAATGCCATTTTGAGGATAGAATGAGATACAGCACTAGCTCAGGCACAGCGAGAGGGATAGAGAGTCACTGAGTTCATTGGGTCGATTAGGGATGCCAGTGCACGAGATATGGCACAGATGCTGGTAGAGACCGGCGAGGAGAGACTGTATTAGAGGACACTATATGAGACTGCAGTTCCACCAGAGTGGAGAGCACCTTCATATCGGGCATGATCGAGGACAGAGAGCAGGTCACGCTCTCGGAGGTCATTGAGCAACATAGGAGTGAGTGGACCGATGAGACCACCACAGCCAAGACCAGGAGGGACATCATCTACCAGACATGGCAGGGATGAGGAGGACAGAGGGAGCACCGAGTGATAGAGGCACGTACTCCATAGGACAGACAGGGGACATTATGTAGTTTGACATGTTGTAATCAGCCTGCGGGCCATACTTAGGACAGACAGTCCGATTTTGTACTCTGACATTATTATGATATGTGATATGATATGCATCGATATGATGGGATGCAATGTGTTATGACTGATGTTATTTTCCATGTATGGATAACTTATGCACTTATTTATGAACATGTATGGATGCATTTTTTTATTGTATTTTTTATGCATTTATGAAATGAAATGGATAAAATGCTTGATGTAATGCTTGATGCAAATGCGAATGTACTAACCAAATGGATGCAGGATGCAGCATATGTGCTCGAATATCGGAGCACTAGACCAAAATGACTATCCAATCGGACGGAAGAAGTGTTAGTAAGAAATGAGATAGAAGACAGTTAGAGATGATGAAAACTTGCTTTCAGTAATGCACTTTGTAGGTGAGAACCTTTATTTTTATTTAGCAAAATGGATGCGTAGCATCATGGCATTGAAGGCCAGAGCTAAAATGCAACCCTTTTTGCAAAAGACAGACACAGCATAGACAAACGACAATCACAATCAAAAAAGAAAGAGACCATGAGCCATCCCAGTCACTCTAAATCACTCAGTGACATCATCGAGCAACATAGGAACATGATCGAAGCCAATGATAAATCAATTAAAAAGATAAGATGCACAAATTCCAACAAATCAAACAAACATCTTGATCTTTATTGTCAAAAGTTGAAAGTGCTGATAGGACGATCATGCTGTCTGGTTTCAGGAAATGCGGTACCCCGTCTAAGACAGGACACAGTCTGGTTTCGAGTATACCACACCCTGTATAAGACCCATGATAATAGGAACAAGGACAAATGATTTGGATACTGATATTCGATCCGTATGGCGATAATTTTGATCAATTTGAATGTTTGGTTTGATTGAAAAGGTTCATCTATTTATGCATGATTTCATTAAAGCATGATATTGGATTGTGAGTGTCGCTGGATGAATGCTCAGTTATCTGTTGATGCATAAAGGGAATACTTTATTGCAAAATGCGTGTTTTTGTGAGTCTTACAATTTTTTTGTGTTCATTTTTTCAGGACTTTATATGACCTTTTTAGAGATTTTTTTCAGGACATTATTCGATTTTTTTGGATTATTTCAGGACATGATTCGATTTTTTTGGATTTTTTTCAGGACATGATTCGATTTTTTTGGATTTTTTTCAGGACATTTTTCAAATTTTATGATCTTTTTTCAGGACTTTTTTCAATTTTTATGACTTTCTTCCGGACTTTTTTCAATTTTTATGGCTTTCTTCAGGACTTTTTTCAATTTTTAAACGCTCCAGTGATTGATCATGACGAGGGAAAAGCACCCAATGCGCACTTGAAAAACACATAAACCAGGACCAAAACATATGTACAAGACACTGGAGTAAGCAAGATAGTGATGTTGACCAATAACAGGCCTGGAATAAAACATTGAGTTGAGACAAAGATAGGCATGATAACTGGCCGAGAGAAAGCATGGCTAAAAGTCATGATAGATGACGGAGCAATAATCTCATTACTCATGGTGCCTGATTGCCAGGTTTTCACCATGGTACTTGCCCAAAGCGCCTGTTTGCCAGGTTTTCACTAGAGGGCGAATCATTTTTTGCTCTTTACTTTTTCCTCTTTTTTTTCTTTCTTTTTTGCTTTTTTCATTTTTTTGTATTTTTTTGATTTTTTGATTTTTCATTTTTTGTATTTTTTTCAGGATCATATTTGAAGAAATATCTGACAGAAAACTATGCCCAGTACTTGCGAAGATGCATGCTATTAATAGGATCAGACAGAGGTTCACCTTCTGGAGTCGCAAGCTGATATGCCCCCGAGCCATAGGCTACAGTTACTATGAAAGGCCCAACCCAATTAGGTTCAAACTTGCCCTTGATGACGTCAGTAGACTGTGCATTCTTGGGATTTGCCTATAAAACTAGGTCTCCCACTTCGAAGTGTCGCCCTTTGACCTTCTTATTATAAGAGCGACGGAGACGGTTTTGGTATGCTTGCAAATGTGTCAGAGCTGTCTGACGCTTCTCATCTAACATCTCAAGCTGATGCAGCCGAGAGACTCTGTGTGTCTCATCATCAATCAGGTGTTGCAAAGAAACTTGCAAGTAAGGAATCTCCACTTCCAAGGGTAAAATGGCTTCCGCACCATACACCAAAGAATAAGGTGTTGCGCCAGTAGGTGTGCAGATAGAAGTACAATAGGCCCATAGTGCTGGATTTAACTGTACGTGCCAATCTCGACCAACGTCATTGACAACTTTCTTCAGGATCTTGATAATGGTTTTATTTGATGCTTCAGCTTGACCGTTACCCTGTGGATAGTATGGGCTAGAAAAACGGTGTTGAATATGAAATTTTTCACAAAGTTCTTTGACATCTTTATTCTTGAAGGGTCAACCATTATCTGTGACTATGGCAAGGGGAACCCCATATCTGCATATGATATAATTTAGCAAGAATTTTGAAATTTGGACACCAGTGATATAGGTCATGGGGATGGCTTCAATCCATTTTGTAAAATATTCTATAGCTGTAATAATGAACTTGCGTCCATTTGCAGATGTTGGCTGAATCTTGCCAATAAGATCCAATCCCCACTGGGAAAAAGGCCATGGAGATATAATAGAATGAAGCTCTTGAGCTGGTACATGAATATAATTTCCATGGATCTGACACTTGTAGCACTTTTTAACAAAATCATGAACATCCTTTTCCAAAGTGGGCCAATAATACCCAGCACGAATCAACTTTTTGGCTAAGCTAAGACCATTGAAATGGCCCCCACATATACCATCGTGAACCTCGTGTAAAGCCGTTTGTGCTTCGTCAGAATCCAAACACCTGAGGAGGGTATGGTCAAAAGAACGGCGATAAAGGGTGTCGGCGATGATGACATATTTGGCTATTTGTCGAATAAAGGCTTGGCGTTGGTTAGCGGAAAGGTTAGGTGGTAAGGTCTAGGATTTCAAATACTGATATATGTCATTGTACCATGGGGAATTGGGACCAACAAGAATGCACATCACGTCAGCTGTCGGAATGTCAAAAGAGGGGACTAGCAATTGTTTGACCAGGAATTCACACTTGTCCATATTATGAGGCATATTTATCATGGAAGCAATCATAGCCATTGCATCTGCCGACTTGTTTTGCATTCTTGGCACTTGACTAAAATGGATAGCTGTGAATTTTGTTTTGAAGAAGTCTACCATGTGCTTATAAGGAATAAGCTTTTCATCTTTTGTTTCATAGTCATCATTCACTTGTCGGATGACTAGTTGAGAATCTCCATAGACTTGCAAATGCTTGATATTCCAGTGGACTGCCACTCGAAGTCCTGTAACCAATGCTTCGTACTCTGCAATGTTATTAGTACATTGGAAAGTTATTCTGTAGGACTTTGGAATAGCATCACCTTGAGGGGTGACAAACAAAATGCCTGCGCCGGATCCGAACTTGGTGTGGGACCCATCAAAGTATAACTTCCATTCATTAGATGGTGTGAGAGCAAAGACTGATTCATCTGGGAAATCAGTCAACATGGGATGATCGTCTGAAATAGGAGCATCTGCCAGTTGATCTGCTATGACTTGTCCTTTTATTGCCTTTCGGTCCATATACTCAATGTCAAATTCACTGAGAATCATGACCCATTTTGCTAGGCAACCTGTCAAAGCTGCTCGGCTGAGCAAATATTTTAAAGGATCAATTTTGGCAATCAACAATGTTTGGTGGCTTAGCATATAATGTCGGAGCTTTTGTGTTGCAAATACCACTGCTAAGCATGCCCTCTCAATAGTTGAATAGTTTAGCTCATAGCCTACCAGTGTCCGGCTGATATAGTAAATAGCTCGCTCTTTGCCGTTCTCATCTTGTTGGGCCAAGAGAATGCCTAATGTTGTTTCAGTTGCAGAGATATACAATAAAAAGGGCTTTCCTTCAATAGGAGGCATTAGGATGGGTGGCGACAACAAATAGTCTTTGAGAGCTTGAAAAGCTGATTGACATTGCTCAGTCCATTTAAAAGCGACACCTTTGTGTAGTAGATGTTGGAATAGATGACATTTGTCGGCCAACTGAGCTATGAAGTGATGAATTGACTGGAGCTTTCCTTGCAGACTTCTTAATTGCCGGAGGTTGGAAGGTGGAGGCATATCCATTATTGCTTTGACCTTTGCAGGGTCGACCTCAATGCCTCGGTGAGAAACAATGTATCCGAGTAATTTGCCAGCTGTAACACCAAAGACACACTTTTTTGGATTGAGCCTGAGTTTGTAGGTCTCCATTCTGTCAAAGATTGGGCCCAAGATGGCTAGATGACTATCTCTGGTAACAGATTTGCACAACAAGTCATCAACATAATCCTCCATCAAAGTGTGCATGAAATCATGAAAAATTGTCATCATTGCTCTTTGATATGTTGCACTGGCATTTTTGAGACCGAAGGGCATCACATTCCAGCAATAGGTGCCCCAAGCACATGTGAATGCAGTCTTATGCTGATCTTTAGGTGCAATGCGGATTTGATTGTAGCCGGAGAAACCATCCATTAGTGAAAGCATCTCATATCCAGTCGTCATGTCCACTATGATGTCTATGTTTGGCAATGGAAAATCATCCTTAGGGCATGCTTTATTCAGGTCCCTGAAATCTGTGCAGATTCTGATGCCCCCAGTTACTTTGCTAACTGGTACTAAATTGGAAATCCAATATGTGTAATCAATAGGTCTGATGAAGCCCACATCTAGCAATTTTTTTAGCTCCACTTTAACCAAAAGAGCCACCTGAGGATGCATTTTTCTAAGTTTTTGTTTGACGGGTTTAGCACCTGGTTTCAGTGGCAAATGATGAAGGACTAACTCTAGATTGAGGCCAGGCATATCTGCATAAGACCACGCAAAGCTGATCTTCTTCTCCAGAAAGAAATTGATAAAATCTATTTTCTCTTGTTTTGACAGGGATGCAGCAAAATGAATGACCTTGGGGTTATCAGGTGTTCCCAAATTGATTTCCTCAGTAATCTCTACCAGCAATGTGGATTTGTCCTAAATTGATAGGGGTACATCCACTCTTCCACCTTTGGGCACCTCAGAAAGGTTTTCACCTCCAGGTACGTCTTTTATTTTTACTTTTGTATGATCAGAGAGCGCCTTACGGTTTTCACTCAAAGATCTATTCTTTTGATTTTTTTCTTTTTCTTTTTCTTTTTCATGACTGGAAGAGGGAGTTGACTCCCCAAAATAGGCCGTTGAATCCAGGTCAATAGCAAATCTTGCCTTATGATCGCCCTGTGGTATGCCTTCCCGTAGTCCCAGGAACTCTGCAATTGCTTCGTCATTTTGAAAATAGTCCAACGTGAGCGGTTCTTCTTGGTCATATTGGATAAGTTGGGGATATGTGAGGGGCATGTCATCATCGATTGTAAGGATAGAGAGGGTTGATATGGTAAAAATGTGAATGTCTGTGGTGTCACTATCCGAACTGCTTGTGTCAGATTCGGAGCTTGGATCCCAAAATGATTCTATCCAAGCATGAGGACATGTTTTAGGAAGATGAGTTATTTCATGTTTATCCTCCATAGGCAAGTTATCAGGGTCAATGAAGATATTGTCAAGGGCATAGGAGCCGGACAAAAAAGAACTCCACTCCCATTCATTAGAATCAGTCTCGGGTTGGGTATCCTCAGGTGTTATTTCATCGTCAGAATCACACCCTTTTCGACACGTGGACCTTTTGGTAGATGTGGATCCAATTCGTAATGGTACAAAACCCAACCCTAAAGTTGGGGGTCACCTTGTAGGTATGACAGGTTCTAGCCTTCCATTGTTGTTCAGGCCTAAGCCACTATAGCCATCGTATCCTTTCTTTTGCAGCATAGTAAATCCTTTGCCATATAATTCCACTGGCAGCTTGACAGGTGAGGCTTCAGTTGGATCTTTATAGAGCCAATCTATGACACCATCATCTACAGTTTCTTTGTCAAGTTCTCCCCATCTTGCAAATGTAGTGGGAGGCTGATATTGAATAATGACCTTGGGTTCCTTTTGCAATAAATGTGGTTTTCCATATGATTTTGGAGACATCAGCAAATTCCCAATGAGGAATGTTTGGTCCATTGAATATTCTCCACACCCTTGGTCTTGTATCTTCAGTTTTCCTTTGACAGCATCTAACAATGCATTGGGATCCACATAACTATCTGATTTGGCCTCTCTATTGACTGGGACCTACTGCTGAGGAGTATCCTTTAGGGTAGCACAGAACTGGAATGGTTATCTCAGTTCCGTTGTAAGGATATTTTAGACATTGATGATAAGTGGATGGAACTGCTTTCATGGCATGGATCCATGGATGGCCAAGGATCATATTATAAGGGAGATCAAGGTCTAGGACTTGTAGGAAAGTGTTTTCCGTCACTGGACCAACTCTGATAGGCAATAAAATTATCCCTTTGGATGGGCGCTCAGCATCATCATAAGCTTTGATCGTTATCCTTTTGGAAGCATCAATGTCATTTTCTGAATATCCGAGGCCAATGACCACTCTTAAGGTGCAGATATTAAGACCCGCTCCACCATCTATCAAGACTCGCCAGATTTTGCAATTGTGGACAAAGACTTCTAGGTGCAAAGGGTCATTATGGGGAAGCTTGTCAGGTGAGATATCACTATCAGAAAATGCAACACTTTGGGAAATGGCTAAATGTCCAATCCATGCTTGAAATTGGTCAACATCAATATCTGTCGGGACAGTGGACTCAGTCAAGGCTTTATCTAGGACTGCACGATGCATGGGAGACATTTTCAACAACTCTAGAATGGATATTTGTGCAGGTGTTTTTCCTAGATGATCCAAAAGATTATACTGACTTGCAGGAACTGGTTTGGGAGGAGCTGCAGGAGCTCCTTTCACGACTATTTTGGATCGATGAGTGGTGACCGCACAAGAAGGATCTTGTCCTTTTATTCTCAAGGTGGAAACATATTCATTTGATGCATGAAAACAATTAATGACATTGTGATAACCGGTATTTGCATAATTGGTCGTTTGAGTAGAATTGGTCGGATTTAGGAATCATCAAAACAATATATCAATCAAAACACTAGACATGATAACTCAATCAAAAGAACACTCATTGAAATGAACCTAATTCCAAGCACACTCAATAGAGGCATAAAAACAAAGCATTTAAAAGAAAATATCATGCAAACCATATAACAATTTGAATGCTTCTTCCATGCGGCTCCATTGTTGTTCTTTCCTCTTCAATGGATTTGTGGATCTCACCTACAAATGCACACACAATTGAAAGCAAGATTGATGAAAAGCTCAAGAGTACTAGAAGCGTAAGTTTGGTAGTTTGATTAAGGATTCGGATTAGGTTTGATTGAAAATCATCCAATTTATAGAAGAATTGGACAAGTGACAAGATTGGCATGATGCAATTCAAATGGAAATTGCAAATCAATATGACAAATTATGCACTTTCCATGCACAATTTGATTGATTGATAATTGATGACAAATTATGACACATTCTATGTCAAAATTGATTGATTATCAATTATGACAATTTCATGACAAATTGAAATGTCATTCCCATAGAATTAGGAGATGAAATAGGAGGGAAAAGAAATTAGAAATTAGAAAATTAGAAAATTGAAATTGATGACAATTAGGAATTAGAAATTGATGGAAATTAGGATTTAGTGAATTAATCAATAATTTTTCATTTATTAATTAATTCACTCACAAAGAGGAATAATTAGTCAATTAAATAAAGATTTAATTGTAATGAGGAAACTTAGGATTAATAAATAATTTAGTAATCCTAGAGGAAGAAATGACAAATTAGGTTAAATGAACAAATCATAAAACCTTAGAAGACAAATTAGAAATGCGAAAATGACAATTAGGTTGTGATTGAAGATAATTAATGTCATGACCAATGTGACAAAATGATTTGATTGATAAATGCACCAATTGACGAGGAACAATGACAGATTGATCCAAATTGACATAATTGAGACAGACAACGATCGATGACAAATCGGTCGCAAAATGACAAGATCGACAAGAGGACAAGAACCGATGACAAAATGGATTGCAAGATGACAAGATTGATAATGACCATGATCAATGACAAATTGATCGCCAAATGACAAAATTGGAGAAGACAACGATCGATGACAAATCGATCGTAAAACGACAAGATTGATAAACCGATCGCCAGATGATAAGATTGAAAAGAGGACAAAACCCTAATTAGGATTGACGATGTCCAAAATGATAAGATTGATGATACGATTGATAAGATTGATAGGATTGATGATAATATTGATAAGATTGATAGGAGGACAAAACCCTAACTAGGATTGACGATGTCCAAAATGATGACAAATTAGCACGCTCATTGATGCAACAAGATAAAATCGATCAAAATCATGACTGGATAATGTTGTCGACAAGACCAAATTCAAGGATGAGATGATTGAAGAATGTAGAAGAATGGCTCGATGCTCGCAAATGATAAAGACCAAGTGCGAATCATAGGAGAAATGTTAATGCGATGTAAAAACCTAAAATGAGGCAATGCGCAAATGCTAAAGTATGACTTCACAAGCATTGACCATTTTTGGGTGTCTACACTAGTATGCTAGCCTCATTCAACATTGTTCTAGCCATTTTCATTACTACCCTATTCTTTCTTTCTACCACACCATTCTGTTGTGGTGTTCTTGCTACTGAATACTGTCTCTGGATTCCATGTTTCTCACAGTAGTCAATAAACTCATTTGAAGAATATTCTCCACCCCGATCAAATCTTAAGCAGTTTAATCGGTGTCCACTAAAATTTTCAACAATCCTTCTAAAAATCTTGAATCTTTCAAATGCCTATGATTTTTCATGCCAAAATGTCACCCGTCATCCTTGAGTAGTCATCAATGAATAGCATGAAGTATCTCTCACCGGTCAGAGCCCTTTTCCTTGTTGGTCCACACAAATCTATATGTACTAACTCCAGAGGTCTTGAGGTATTATACTCTTTTTTTTTGCAACTCACTTTGATTTTCTTGCCTCTGATGCATTCATCACAAAAGGTACTTGTTGCTTTAGTTATTTATGGAATATTTCTCACATACTGGTTTTTACTTATCTTCACTAGATTATCAAAATTCACATGACCTAATCTCTGATGCCACAACCATTCTTCATCAACCTATCCTATCATGCATTTGGACTCATAACATTCCCTAAGATTGTAGATATTACCATATATTCTCTTTCCTTCCACCACAACTTGACCGGTACTCTTCTTTCTTATCTGATAACTGGTAGAGTCAAATGTGAACTTGTACCCTTTGTCACACATCTTACTTACACTCAATAGATTATGCTTTAGTCCTTCCACGTAGTGCACATAATGAGCCTTAATATTGTTGGTGCAGGATCACCTAAGGGTGAGCAAATACCCTTTTCAATTTTGGCAGTTTGGCATAAGGACTGGTTCTAGTCCATTAGGTTGTCTATTTTTGGAGCTTGGAGTGCATTTTTGTCTTCTTTGTGAAGGTTCATGTTTTTGGTGAGACTTACCCCGATGAAACTACCAGCATGAGGAGTGAAACCATCAGCCATTGGAACAATTGGTTTTACCCTATCCTGATGCCTTGATGAGTTTGCAGAAGATCAGAGTGGAGCCATCAGATATCGAAGGGAGTGTTTTCTACCTACCCCAATAACCCGATAAAGTCGCTAGTGGTTGGAGAAAGTCAAAGTGGAGCCATCAATTATCAATATAAGATGTTTGATGCTAACTTGATAACTTGATGGAAAAGGCATATGGTTTGGAGTGCACCATCAACTACCGGTATAACATGTTTTCTTCTAACCTGATAACCCGATGGGGAAACATACGGTTTGGAGTGAGTAGAGTGAGTTCAGAGTGCACCATCAGCTATCAGCCTAACATGTTTAGGGCTACACCGATAACCCAATGGAACATCATGTTGTTGGGAGCACGCCATCGGATATCGGCAGGGTGTTTTGATGCTACGCCAATAACTCGATAGGAAGGTGCGCACTTTGTAAACTATCATCGGTCATCGGAGTGAGTGTTTTTACGCTATCTCAATGACCCGATGGAAATTCAAAATCAGTTATAGTCAGAAACCGAATTGTGTTGAGTTTGATCTTATTTGTTAGGGATGTTTCATGACATGTCTTAGAGGATATAAAAGACCCAATGAGCATTCTATAAGGAGGTTGGATAGGTGGAACAAACAACATCTTTTCAATAGCAATTTGAAAACTGTTTTCTGGTTTCTTTTCTCAGAGTTCAATTTGACTTTGTAAACTATACATAATGTCTTAAATCTTTAAATGCCTGTGTAGATAGAGTAGATGTTTCTTTTTTGTGTTTTGTGAGTTCCAATTTTGAAGTTGTGCCAAGCTCGGCTCTATAGATAATGTTATTTTTTTGTTCTTATTTTTTGTTGGCGACAAGTAGTATAAACATGGCTCTGTCTTGACTCTCCATCATGGGATCCGCACTACCATTGGAGGTTGTCAAGAAGGGATAGCCATGTATAGTAAAGTTCTATTTGTAGCAGACCATGGAATGGCATCGGTCATTTCAGCAGACTAGCCCTAGGTGAGCTTGATGATAGCCTGACTAGGTACTATAGAGGAAGAGGAATCACTTGCAGGGTAGACTGGAGTCTATGTTGTTAGCCTCAGACCAGAGGAAGATGGGATCAAAGTGAGAGAAGATCCAAGGATGAGGAGAAAAACAACTTAGCAGAAGTTGTAGGTGTAATCCATGGTAGAGAAAACACTACAAGGTGGCTGGTGAGTTGGTGGATTTATGAAAGTGAATTCACATAGAGCAGAGTATCAAACCTTGGTAGTGAGGACCTAGAGTGTATTAGGGGAATAGTGAGAGGAGCATTGTTGGGATAGGCTAGGAAGAAATCCTTAGAGTGAGTCAAGCTAACTCAAGCAATCTAGGGTCCTCCCTATGAGATTGGTATCAGAGCAAGTTAAAGATTTGGGGTGAAGAGTGTAAGACTGATCTAGTATCAGAAGAAGGAGTAAAGATGGTGTCCAATGTAGAATTGGCTAAGCAGGTCATTGACAAAGAAGATGAAAACCGATTGCTCAAGGAAAGGTTGTAGCAGTTGGAGCAGAAACTAGGTGTAATGGAAGTCATGACAACAGAAGTGAATGGGAAGATAGAAGATAAGGGTAAAATGGTGACAATAGAGGATGAAGTCCCTGCCCTAGACCCTGTTATTGATCAAGAACCATTCTTGAAGGCAATGAGTGGAAAGTCTTTGGAAGGAGTACCACTATCTAGTGGCAAGATGGACGCAGAGTCGATAATGGAATGGATAGAAGGTATGGAAAATAATTTTGAGTGTGAAGGTGTGATAGAGGCCCAAAAGGTTAAGGTGGCTAAGTAAAGAATGAGAGGTGATCTCATTACTTGGTGGAAGTTTATACAAAATGTGAGAGAAAGAGAAGGAAAGATCCCCATCTCTACTTGGAAAGGGATGGTAAGAAAAATTAGAGAGACTTACCTTCCTGAGAATTATGAAGTGTAGTTGCATAGGAAAAGACAAAACCTAAGGAAAAAGGAGTTAGATGTAAGTACCTACACTGAAGAGTTCCAGAAGTTGTGTCTAAGGTCAAAAGTGATGGAGGATGAAAGAATTAGAGTAGCAAGGTATCTTGACAGTCTAAGATGGAACATACAAGAGGAATTAAGTTTGTTGAGTCCAAATACCATTCACAAATGTTATCAGTTGGCCCTAAAAGTAGAAGAAAAGAATAAGAAGAAACATGAAAGAACTAGTAGAGGTAGAGGTAGAGGCCGAGATTCAAAAGGTTATAGAGGAAGCTATAGTGGCAGAGGAAGTGAAGTAAGATCTCAAGGAGAGTTAAAATTGACTAATAAGACTAATGAATCCAGTGGAAGAGGTCATAACAACAACAACAGAGGTAGGTCTGGAAGTTCTAGTGAAGGTTCATACTTTGCAAACATGAAGTGTTACCACTACAGTAATTTTGGTCATCTTGCCTATAGGTGTCCGGAGAAGGAAACCTCATCATGTTCAGAGAAAAGAATCAATTATGTGCAAGAGGATTCTAGTAGTGTGAAGTCTCCTGAAGTAAACCTTGACTCAAAGAATGGTGATAATCTGATGGTTAGAAGGGTGCATTTAAGGGAACCGGTTAAGGAAGGGCCTAAACAGAGGAAGTCTCTTTTCAGAGTAAAGTGAAAGATACTTGGTAAGGTCTGTAAAGTTATCATTGACTCAAGATCAACAGACAATATCATCTCTAAAGATGTAGTAAGTAAACCTAGGTTGAGTAGCATGCCACATAGTCACCCTTACAAGGTCACATTGTTGAATAAAGGACATGTGTTAGTAAATGAACAAGTATGGGTTGAATTTGCAATTGGGAAATATTTTGACAGAATTTTATGTGATGTTCTACCCATGGACACCTATTATTTGTTGCTAGGCATACGGTGGCAATTTGATAGGAAATATATCCATGATGGAGAAAAAAACTCTTATGCATTCACAAAGGAAGGGATGACATACAAGATTCAATCTTTGGTAGAGGATGAAGGAACCAAGACTAGTGGTCCTAATGTGTTGTTGACCAGAGGAAAATAATTTTTGAGAGATCTCAAGAAAGGAGATGGAGAACATTATGCTCTCTTAATGAAACCTAGTCAAGAAAAGAAGACTGAACAAGAAAGTTTACCTACAGAGGTTCAACAGTTTCTAGAACAGTTTAAGGACATTGTGAGTGATGGAACACTCGCAATACTACCTACCTCCTCCTAGAGCAGTAATTCACTAGATAGACTTTATACTCAGAGCATCATTGCCTAATAAGGCTGCATATAAGATGACTCCTGAACAAAACAAAGAAGTAGCAAGACAAGTACAAGAGATGCTTGACCAAGGTCTAATCAGAAAAAGTATAAGCCCATGTGTTGTACCAGTGGTGTTAGCAACCAAGAAAGGAGGTAAATTGAGATTATGTACTAATTCTCAGGCAATAAACAAAATCACCATAAGATACAGATTTACTATCCCTAGAACTAAGGATTTAATGGATTGTCTTGGAGAAGCAAGGTATTACACTAAGTTGGATTTAAAGAGTGGATATCACCAAATCTGGATTAAAGAAGGGGATGAATGGAAAATAGCTTTTAAGACTACAAAGGGGTTATATGAGTGGTTAGTTATGCCATTTGGGCTTACTAACGCCCCTAGTACCTTCATGAGGTTGATGAATGAGGTGTTGAAAGAATACATAGGTAGATTTGTAGTGGTATACCTTGATGATATCCTCATATTCAACAAAATAGAGGAAGAGCATCTAGAACACTTGCAGATTGTATTAAGGAAACTACATGAGGAACAGTTGGCAATCAATCTTGAAAATGTGAATTCATGAAACAAGAACACACTTATCTAGGTTTTGTAGTATCCCAAGGCACTTTAGAAATGGATCCTAGCAAGGTGGAAGCAATAAAGAGTTGGCCTACACCAAACACTGCTACTGAGGTAAGAATTTTTCATGGACTTGCCCAATTTTATAGAAAGTTCATTCGAGGTTCTACTGAAATTTGTGCTCCTGTTCTTGATTCAATTAAGGGTGGGTTGAAAACTAAGTTTAGGTGGACTAAAGAATTCAACTAGGGGTTTGAGTTGCTCAAAAAGAGGATAGCTACCCAACCCATCCTATTTTTACCAAGTTTTGATAAGTTGTTTACCCTAGAATGTGATGCTAGTCATATAGCAGTAGGAGTTATTTTGAACCAAGAGGGAAGACCAGTAGCATTCTATAGTGAGAAATTGAATGACACCAAGAAGAGATACTCATCTTATGACTTAGAATCATATGCCTTAGTGAAAGCTCTTAGGAAGTGGAGGCATTATCTTTTGCCCAAAGAATTTGTAGTGTTTACAGATAACCAAGCCTTGAGTTTTATCAATTCTCAAGAAAAGTTGAGCAATAGACACATCAAATGGATAGAATACCTACAAGCATACACTTTCACTATCAAGCACAAAAAGGGATAGCTAAACAAGGTAGCAAATGCCTTAAGTAGAAAACTTCTCACTATCCAAGAAGTGACTTTGTAGAGCATAGGTGTGGAGAGTTCCAAGGAGCTTTATAGAGAAGATGAAGACTTTTCTGAGGTATACAAGGTATGCAGTGAGTTTAATAATTATTTCAATAGCCAGTATGCAGATTACACATTGTAGAGTGGTCTTTTGTTTAAGGGATGTTAGTTATGTGTGCCAAGAGGATCTATGAGGGAAAATCTCATATAGGAAAACCATAATGGAAATCTTAGTGGACATTTTGGTATGAATAAAACACTTGAATTGGTGCAAAGATTTTATTATTGCCCGAAAATGCATAAAGATATTAGGAAGTATGTTGAGTAGTGTTTTGTGTGTCAGAAAGCCAAGGGTACTAGTTCAAATGCTGGACTATACCAACCTTTACCAATTCCCAAAAGACCATGGGAGTGCATCAGCATGGATTTTGATGTAGGTTTGCCAAAAACCAAGACTGGCTTGGATAGTGTTTTTGTCATTGTTGACTGGTTTAGTAAAATGAGTCATTTTGTTCCATGTAAGACTACGCATGATGTTAGTTATATTACACATTTATTTTTCAAAGAGGTGGTAAGAATTCATGGGCTGTCTCTCAGTATAGTTTCAGACAAGGATGTGAAGTTTATGGGACACTTTTGGAAAACTCTGTGGACAAGATTGGGCACTAACCTTTCTTTTGGTTCTTCTTATCATTCGCAAACAGATGGTTAAACTGAGGTCATTAACTGAGTACTGGGTAATCTTCTGAGGTGTCTGACAAAAGAGTATGGACACATGTGGGATCAAGTGCTACCACAGGCAGAATTTGCATATAATGATAGTGTCAACAGAACTACAGGTAAGAGTCCTTTTGAGATTGTTTATGAACTCCACCCACGTGGTGTTTATGAACTTTTATATTTGGGAAGCCTGAAAGGAAGAAGTGGACATGCAAAAAATTTCACTCAATCTATGAAAGAGGCACATGAACAAGTGCAGAGAACCTTGATCAACACTATGCAGAGGATTAAGGCTAAAGCAGATGAGATGAGAAAAGACATTCAAATTGCAGTTGGAGACATGGTTATGGTACATCTAAACAAGGCAAGATTGCATAAGGGAGTCCCTAGTAAGCTTTAGATGAGGAGAATAGGACCTTGCAAACTTTTGGCTAAGTATGGCTCCAATGCTTATAAGGTAGATTTACCCACAGATTTGGCATTGTCCCCTATGTTTAATGTCCAAGACTTGGTTCAATTTAAAGGTCTTGTAGTAGTGCCCGATGGACCAAATATAGAAGGGGAAACTACTCTCAGTGATACTCTAGTACCACCCATTTCTAAACCATAGGAAAAACAAATTTTAGATTCCAAGGTGAAGAAGAAAATGAGGCATGGCATGTATATGGAACACTTAATCAAGTGGCGCACCTTACTTGAAGCCAAAGCCACTTGAGTTGTAGAATGCGGTTTCAAAAGACTGGGCATTGATGTTGCCTTGCTGCCCCCAGGGGGGCTTTTTTTTTGTGTGGGGAGTATGGTGCAAGAGCACCTAAGGGTGAGCAAATACCCTTTTCAATTTTGGCATTTTGGCATAAGGACTAGTTCTAGTCCATTAGGTTGTCTATTTTTGGATCTTGGAGTGCATTTTTGTCTGCTTTGTGAAGGTTTATGTTTTTAGCGAGACTTACCCTGATGACACCACCAGCATGAGGAGCATAACCATCAGTCATCGGAACAACCGGTTTTACCCTATCCTGATGCCTCGATGAGTTTGCACAAGATTGGAGTGGAGCCATCGGATATCGGAGGGAGTGTTTTCTACCTACCCCGATAACCCGATGAAGTCACCAGTGGTTGGAGAGAGTCAAAGTGGAGCCATTGGGTATCAGTATAAGATGTTGATGCTAACCCGATAACTCAATGGAAAAGGCATATGGTTTGGAGTGCACTATCGAATATCGGTATAACATGTTTGCTGCTAACCCGATAACCCGATGGGAAAGCATACAGTTTGGAGTGAGCAGAGTGAGTTCAAAACACACCATCAGCTATCACCCTAATATATTTAGGGCTACATCATGCTTTTGGGAGCACGTCATTGGATATCGTCAAGTGTGTTTTGGCACTACGTTGATAACCCGATAGGAAGGTGCACACTTTGTAAACTTTCATTGGTCATCAAAGTGAGTGTTTTGACGCTATCTCGATGACCTGATAGAAATTCAAAATCAGTTACAGTCAAAAACTAAATTGTGTCAAGTTTGATCTCTTCTATTAGGGATGTTTCATGACATGTGGTAGAGGATATAAAAGATCCAATGGGCATTCTGTAAGGAGGTTGGATAGGTGGAACAAAGAACATCTGTTCAATAGAAATTTGAAAACTAGTTTCTGGTTTCTTTTCTCAGAGTTCAATTTGACTTTGTAAACTATACATAATATCTTAAATCTTTAAATGCCTGTGTAGATAGAGTAGATGTTTCTTTTCTCCATTTTGTAAGTTCTAGTTTTGAAGTCATGCCAAGCTCGGCTCTGTAGATAAAGTTATTTTTCTATTCTTATTTTTTGTTGGTGACAAGTAGTATAAACATGGCTTTGTCTTGACTCTCCATTGTGGGATCTGCAAGACCATTGGAGGTTGTCAAGAAGGGCCAGCCATGTATAGTAGAGTTCTATTTGTAGTAGACCAGGGAATGGCATTGGCCATTTCAGCAGACAAGCTCTAGGCAAGCTTGATGATAGCCTGGCTAGGTACCAGTGACCAAGAGGAATTACTTGCAAGGTAGACTGGAGTCTAGGTTGTTAGCCTTAGACTAGAGGAAGATGGGATCAAAGAGAGAGAAGATCCAAGAATGAGGAGGAAAACAACTTATATGAAGTTGTAGGTATAATCCATGGTAGAGAAAACCCTGCAAGGTGGTTGGTGAGTTGGTGGATTTACGAAAGTGAATTCACACAGAGAAGAGTATCAAACCTCGATAGTGAGGATAGTGAGAGGAGCATTCCCAAGATAGGGTAGGAAGAAAGCCTTAGAGTGAGTCAAGCTGACTCAAGAAATCTAGGGTTCTCCCTATCACTTTCCATCAATATTCTATGTACCACGACCTTTAATCTTGATGGAGTTGTCACCAAACTAGACAGAACCACCATTCCAATCATCAAGCTTGATAAAAAATTTCTTGTCTCTAGTCATGTGATTTGAGCAGCCACTATCAACTACCCATAAATTCTTCCTTTTGGCATGTAGAGAAGTCTACATAATCAAGCTTGACATTGTCTTGTTTTTCTCCTTCTCTATCCAGACCTGTTTCTCTTCTTTCTTATCCTCTTCTGTCATCTTTTGTTCCGGTTTAGTCTCTATCTTCTAATCTGGTACTATTTTCTTTTGCTCACTAGTTCTCAGCTTACAATGCCTTGCTATGTGACCAAAATTTTGACACTTGTAACATTTTACATTAGCATTGAAATATGTATCCAAAACATTCTTGTAGGATATCTGCACATTTATCCTACACTCATAACTCTTATGAACAAACTCATTGCAATTATAACATGTGACATTTGTACCTTGTAATGCAGAAAATGAGTTTCTACTCTCAAAACTGGGGTTTACATTCATTTTCCTACAATCTGCCATTCTATGACCAAACTTATTACACCAATCACAATAACCATGATTGTTTGGAACATGCCAGTTAGATTGTAATTGGTCTTGCAAATGACTACCTCACTAGGGGTCTTCCTTTCATGCTTCTAACTCTGGTGAATCCTTCAAGATCATCTCTTGCATTTCTCCTTGGATCTGCATGTCAGTGCATTGAGTATGGTCTCTGGTTCATTGATTGTGTATATCGATTTGCGTGACAGTTCTTAACAACATCTGCATATGTCTTCTTACTGGTATCTTTTCTTACCATGAATGTCTTCTTCTCTTCACCTCCATTCAAAGAAGTAAACAATGTCTCCTTATTGGATGTGTCTTTGCTATTTCAAATTTGACCTTCTTCAAATCCTAAGCCACCAGTATCTTTAGATTGCTTAAGTGTTGCCTTCATATTTGCTTCTCACTTTCATCTCTTCCTTACTTTTCTCGAATTCCTTCTGGAGCTTGGCAATTTCTTCTTCTAGGTTCTGATGATCCTTCTCCTTTTTACTCAAGTCTGTACTAGTAACTTCATAGATCCTTTTGGCCTCTTCCAATTAAAGTTTTAGATCTGCAATTTTTTTCTTAGATTCTTCAAGAGATTCTTCCAACAACTCTTGTTCTTTAGCTACAATCTTTTTCACCTTCTTCAGATCTCTTCTTTATTTATTTAGTTCTTCCAAGGCATTGATGAGCTCTACTTCAAGGTCTGCTTCTCCTTCTTTCTCTTCTTCTTCTCATTCTTTAGGTGTCAGGACCTCTTGATCCATAAAGAGGTTTGCATTGACTTCATCTTCACTGCAACAGTCATCTGAGGCACTTTCCTCATCTGTGGTATCAATTTCATGTGTAAAAAGACTTCTTTGCATCTGGTAGCCTCTTCTACCATGCTGGTAGACATTATTCTTCCTTTCCTTACCATATGATCTACTACCAATTGATTGGTCATCTTCATTCTTATCAGCATAGGGATATTTAGTAGCAAAATGTCCAATCTTTCCCTAGTTGAAATATTTCAAAGGCAGCTTGCCTTTGTACTTGCCTAAACCCATCTTGAGTCTTCTGACAAAGTTTTCCATGATGTCATTAGAGTCTTCACTAGTTCCATCATGAGTAGACTCTTCTTTTCCTTTTTTTGATGTTTTGAATGCAACTTCTTCTTCATAGCCTCAGTACCAACAATCCTCATTTCATAGGCAGTTAGGGAACCATACAACTCATCCATTGTAAAGACTTTCAGATCTTTTGCTTCTTCTATTGCTGAAATCTTTGTCCCATACTTAGGTGTGAGGGATCTAAGTACTTTCTTCACTACCACCTCATATTTTATTTCTTCTCCAAGCCCTCTAATGGTGTTTGTTGTTTCATCAATCCTTTGGAGATAGTCAACAATCTTCTCTTCATCTCTCATCTTCAAACCCTCAAGTTGTGCTCTCAATGTCTATAACTTGGCCTCTTTGACTTTAGCATCACCTTCAAATATCTTGTGCAACTTATCCCAAGTTTCTTTGGCAGATGAGCAGTGCATGACCTTAACAAACTCATTATCAGATAGCCCACTAAGAATAGCATTTTTTTAGCATTGTTCTCATATTCCTTCTTAGCATCTGGATCAGTAGGAGGATTATTAGGGATTGTATACCCATTCACAACCAACATCTAGACATCACAACCTAGAGAGGACAAATAGGTTTCCACTCTTCTACTCCAAAAGGCATAGTTGTCACCATCAAACATAGGGGCTTTTTAGGAGGTTGATTCAATGCTCGCCATTGTGAACACTTGATAGGATCTACCCAAGATAGAGAATGCTTTGACAAAATAGGGTACCTATGCTCTATACCAATTGTTGGACACAATGGATCACTAAGAGGGGGGTGAATCAGTGATTTAAACAATTTTTACTTAATCAAAGCTATACCAATACAATATGAAATAAACAAAATGTAGACTAGTTACCAAAACAATGCAAACAAGGTGTGTATGAGAAATATCTAAAATATTAATACAACACATGCATGAAGATGCAACACATAACACCAGATGTATGAGGAAACCCAATGTGGTGAAAACCTCGGTGAGAATAGTTGTTGGAGATCTTATGCTCCAATCCAACCTCACAATGAAAACATCTAATTATAGATTTTAGGGCACCAACCCAAGGAACACCAACTCCTAATTTATGAGCACCAACTCAAAAGAGCACCAAACCCTACACAATTTATAGGCTACAACCCCTACATTAAGCACCTACTCAGTGAAAACAATATGAAAATTTAGATACACAAATGAGATCCCTATTGCAAATGAAGTTTTGCAAGCTTTCAATACTCTGGTCTACCGATTTCAATCTTACTAGTTTGTGATCACTACATGCACACTACAACCGAGCATATCCATTGATTCTAACTCTGTTGAGTGTTCTCTTCCTCTTTCTCCTAAATTCAACTTACACTTGATCACACTTTATTAAGTTCTATCTCAGTTGATTTGTCACTTCTGCATTCTGTAATCTCTGTTGGTTTGTTCCTTACACTAGTTTTCCTTGCTTCTCCTTACCAATACAATCTTCACTCACAAACACTTGAGATGTTTCTCTCTTTAGCTCTCAATAATTTCACTCTATCCTTCACACTTCAGCAACAAAAACTATCTATCTTAGGTTGCCATATTTAAACTGAAGCTTTCCCACCAAGAATCAATTCAAACAGAGGGCGACTAGGGTTTACCTCCACCAATCAAAACCTCATTAAATCTAATACAATCTGCCTTGGATCACTCACCTACTTTTTAAGGATAAATCATCATGCATTTTTTATTTGTCCAATGCATGTTTGCTAAAAATAGCAAACCTAACCCTAATTTTTAGCCTTGAAACTAGTCGACACATTTATGATCCAGTTGTTTCTTATTTGATGTCATCCTACAATTTGATTTCATGCTTTGATCATGATGCCAGAAATCATCTGATCTTCCTCTGTCATCCATCCTTCATTGAGCCACAAACACCTACAATCAATCTGTGATTTTTCCAATCACATTAAATGTAGAACTTTCACACCTACCACACCTTAACAATTCACACACTGACCTTTGCCTTTTTGCCAACTAGCATCCACCTGTCAAACACGTCGATAATCGACCTACTGACATTGAGTCAGTTCATGCTCATTCATTCAAAAATCCTCATACCGACACAAACCCTTATTGGTAAAACCTTCTCCTTCTGCTATCTAACAACATACACTACATCAGTAGCTCAACTTCACCTTTGATGGTTTGTGATCTCTTGACACTATGCCTCTTCATCACAAACATTATCCCAAATAAATATCCAGCCTACATACTGGTTATAACTTGTCATGCCAACACACAACTTCATATCACCTCTTACCGATGATGTCACTTATAATCTCAATTCATGCTTGTCTTCCATGCCTTCATGTTAATCTTCCTTATGTCGGGTACATCTTTCCTGCATACCGGTAGACACTTAGTTGACATCAGTTAACCATACCAACAATCACCTATTCACCAGTTGACATCAATGACAACTCAATGCCAACATGCTCTAGGTAGTGTGCCTTCCTACATGTGTAGGACCCTATTGTAATCATATACTCACTACAGAAGTATTATCTGACTGTGGGTAGGGTTTCCCACCATGGTTTTTCCCTTTACCAGATTTTCCATGTACAAATCATGGTGCTATGTGGTATGGTTGTATGGTATTGATTCACTGGTTTATTGTTATGGTTTTATGCTTAATCCGCTATACCGGTATATGTTTTCTGCTATTCTGTTAAAAGGTTCTTAGTGCTTTAATTTCGCATAATCTATTGACAACTGATTCACCCCCCTCCCCCTCTCAGTTGTCCATCAGTTATCCTAACAATTGATAAATTTATGCTACTACTCAGGGGGAGTAGTCAGCCTTGTGACTTGGAGATTTCATATTCTATTCGATGTCTATGTCATATATTTGGCATTGATATCAAAGGGGAAGAGATTTATGTGAAAAATAGGTAGAAATTAATTGTAATCTTCAGGGGGATCTTTGGTGGTATTGTGTGGCAGTATTTGGTTTCCTAATTTAGAATTGGTTCAAAGCTTTATCGCTATATTCTTTCAAAGTGATTGTTGGCATTTCTTGGAACTTGGATGTTTTTCACATCTAGTGTTGTCATCAATGCCAAAGGGGGAGATTGTTGGCAAAATGAAGGAAGTGATTATGTGTTGCATTGATGTCAACACTAGATGTTATGACTGTTTACCGTCTTTCAGTAGAAGGATTGGATTGGAAAGGTTATCAGTTGATTATTACCGGTATGATCTAGATGATGGAATAAGTTTGTATGCATGGTTCTTATGCTTTTGAAGTGTGTTTCAGTCAGTTTGTATTGACTTGATGATCAAATTCTATCTTATATTCTAGTATGCCTGCTTTCTTGATTCGGTAAGGGTTTCACCGCTAGAGCCTTATTAAAGACTCTTGATATTACACATAAGTGGTGTTGGGGTGGCTTCTAGAAGGGATTCAAGATGTTGATGGTGATTGTGTTCATACCTCGGCTAACTGGAATCATTGGTGTAGCATGCATGGATCTATTTAAGTTTGGTACTATCTAGGTTTTGGATCAGTTTCATGAAACGTGTTATTGATGCATCTCCAAGATGTTTTATTGGTTGGATGATATTTATTTGGCCCCAAGCCAACATGCCTTATGATTTTAATTTAGGATTATGTAATGGATTTGTTGTATTAGCATTTGGGTGGCCGACCTAATTGTTTAGGTCCTAGTTTTGTATAAATATGTGTAAGATCTCATTGTAGATCATATGTATGGAGATAATAATGTAATAATCATATGAGCAGAGGGTTTGGTCGATCATAGGTGATCAAGTTGGGTTAATGCAAGAGGTTTTAGACCTTTGGTATTGAGATTAACTAGAACTATAATTTGGCATGATTGATGCTATCTTTGGTAGTTCATCTTTCTAGATTGTTGTTCGATTATTTTGAGGTGGATAACCTATTTTGTAGTCAGTGAGACTCCATTGTGATGAATAGTGTGCTCTAGGCAGTGTGTCTTCCTGTATGTGTAGGCCCCTATTGTAATCATATAATTACTGTAGAATTATTATCTGACTGTCGGTAGGGTTTCCCACCATGGTTTTTTCCTTTATTGAGTTTTCCACATACAAACCATGGTGTTATGTGGTATGGTTGTATGGTATTGATTCACTATTTTATTGTTATGCTTTTATACTTAATCTGCTATATCGGTATATGTTTTATGCTATTCCAATATAAGGTTCTTAGTACTTTAATTTCTCATAATTGATTGACAATTGATTCACCCCCCCCCTCAATTGTCCACTAGTTATCCTAACAACTACAACATAAGTTCTTTTTGGCTTTTCTTTCTACTTAAGCACACCTATTCTAGATGGGCTAGGTTTTTCAAGTTGTGCCACTGGAGAAGGAGAAAACTTAGTCTCCTTTTGCACATATTTTTCCCTTCCTTCTTCACCTCCTCCTTGGTGAAACCCATCTGAGAAACCACTTCCTCTGCCATCTTAGTAACCTTTCTTTTCTGAGCATGAGCAGTAAATTGCATATGCAAACTGAGGTCTTTTTCCTTCTAAGTCCCAAATCTCCATCCCTTCATACCCTATGGGTGTGATCCATACTATCTGAGGCTCCACTACTTCCATCAGACACTAATCCTTGTCTACCATGAAGCAAATGGTTTTCTCATATTTTTCCACTACCTCCTTAGGAATCATTTCCCTTCTCTTCATTACAACTTGGAAGGTTTTGAAGTATCCCCAGAGAGATGATATCCTTGTGGTTTCATCTCCAACTCCTCATAGTCCTTCCTTGATCTGCATGGCAAACTAGTCTATCATAGGCCCATTGGACCTTACCTTTGATACCGGGTATCTCACTCAGGAAGTGCAATGATAGAAAAATAAGAAGTGTACCATATTTAAATGTATGCTTCTTATCCTACTTGATCTTCTTCAAATTAATTAACAATTCATTCAGAAGTGTAGTGCATAGATCATACCTTTTATCTTCCTTGAGCATTTGGTACAAATAGTAAATAGCAGTACTAGAGACAGAGTTGTACCTATTGGACTAGTAAACCTTGTATCTGACTACCATTGATGCAAACTTCACATCATTCTCCAAAATATTGTTAACAGTCATGGCTCTGTTGTCAAATTTGGATCTTGTGGTGGCTATGACGGTGTCATTTGACACTTTCCTCAAACTGGGCACATCACCAATTTCTGCTAAGTCAATTACAACATAGATCACCTTCTTGGTGATTTTGTGTGATCTGTCAAGCCATATGAACTCATCATGCACATGACTAAGAATGTAGCAGATCCATTCGGCCTCATCAAACAATGACAAATGCATGAACTATAAGAAACACTTTTTTTGAAGCACCTTATATGTAGGTTTGAGATTTCCCAAACCATTAGCCAAATGCTTGTTGTAAAGATCCAGCATGTCCACATTTCCAATCTCTTCAAGGTCACAAAGAATGTAAGCCCTGATATCTTTGTTATGCAGCACATCATAGGGCACCGATGAAAATGCACCTTCTGGATCATCCTCAACTGATTTGAAAGGGTTTTTCTTGAAGACTAGTCGAACTCTATCATTAATCTCAACCACCAATGGGGTAGCAACACCAAAAACTGAAGCCATTTTGAATGCTAGGGTTTGTAGAAAACTGAGAGTCTAAATAGATAAATACCTTGCTTCACAACTAGGCACTGAAATTCACTCATAGAAATTGCCAAATTGCTTTACTCTCTTCTCTGGTCTACTCACTTGATTTCATTATGACAAATGAAGCTTCAAAATGCACTTTTATCCTTCGAAAACCTAATTTTCCACTGTAATAAATGCAGCAACCGATTATAATGATTTTCATGAAATCACATATCTGATCACCAAATCTTCTTAGAAACTTTCGGACTTCATCTCCACTCATGGTTGAAGCCTTTTGTAATCTTCTAGAATTGATTGTAGACCACCAAAGAGGGGGTTCTTAGAATCTACATGAAAAGATCCCCCTAAGACATAAAGCCCTAGTTACTGGATTAAGATCTTGCACCGGATTCAGCTACAGACCCATTGTTAGCTCTAGATTCATCCTTTCTTAACCACATATTCTCATTCTTCTCCTTCATCTCTTCTAGTTTTGTTTTTCCTTTTTCATCTAAGTTATTCTTCTCTGCTGAAGCACTGTTCTTGCTTATGTAGTACTTTGCAATGTGACTAGTTTTGTTGCATGCTCGACAAACAACATTATTCTAATTAGGTTTGAAGTTGATTTGATTTGGTCTCATCTTTCACTGATTAGAGATATGTCCAAACATCCCAAAGGAATAGCATCTTTGTTTTGGAAGTTATTAATTTCTTCTCTACACACATTTGACTTGTGACCAAAATTATTGCATATGAAACACCAACTAGTAAAGGTAGGAACAGTATTCATGTTGTTCACTCCATTATTCATCCTACTTTTGCATTGATTCGCCATATTACCAAACTTATTGCAAGTAAAACATCTACCATTGAATTTATGAGCATTAGGTTGTCTTACTGAAGGATTATTTCTCTTCTTTTGATCAGGTTTTGCATTACCTTGTCCAGATCCAAAGGATTCACCTTTCTCAAATCCAAGACCTCACATGTCCTTTCCATGCCTCTAACTTTCCAGCATTTCATCAAGACTTGTTGAGATAGCTTTGAATTTGTCTTTGTATTCATTACTAGTAGCAAGTTCATCCCTTACGGTAGTAATCTATCTTTCAAGTTCTTGACCATTATTCCTTGACTATGTCAGCTCAAGCTTCAATTGATCATTCTCATAGGTAAGGCTGAAGAATTCATCTGCTCTTTCTATCAATGGTTGTGCCAGATTTTTTTCATTTTTCTTTCGATCCTCAATCTCCTTATTTAGCCTCATCATAATGGATTGCATCTCATTCTTCTAGGTAGCATTCTCTCTTTCAATCTTGTTAACTTCATCAGCTTTACTCTGATATTCCATGATCTGGTCTTCTTTCTCCTTTAGCTTGTCCATTAATTCCTTCCTCTTCTCTCTAGAGATGTTATCTTAATCCTTCATGTCATTAATGAAATCATCAACAACATTCAAGTTCTTCTTCAAGGTACAAATCTCATTTTTTAGCTATATCAAAATCCTCAAGTGCCACACTGAGTTGTCTTTGAAAACCGAAATCCATTGAATCTGTTAACAATTGACACTCATTTGATTGGTTTCATATGTTTTCATTGATGGCAACATATATCGGCTTTCATCTCTTGGTTTGGTTGTTTACTGGTAGACACTTCACCGACACCGGCACAGGCAGGTATCTTCACCGGTAGGAAGGATTCTTTAGGTACTGACATTGGAGGCTGACATGACTTACAATAGGATACCGACATAAGAGGCTGAGATCATTGGGAGATCCGATAATCGGCAGTTGATTTTGATATTTATGTATATATGTAATCAGTCAACATGTATATTCATTTTGTAATTATCTATGTAAGCCGACATGAGTCATGGAAGATTGTAAGGGTATATAGGTCAGTTGATTAGATCATTTTGTGATATGAATGAGGAATATGCAAGGATATGATGGGGCATGATTGTAATGATTGTAATGAGAGGAATGCTGTAATGCAAAGATTATGTAAGAGGTTATTCCAGTAAGAGTTTAGGATTTCATAACTAAAATAGTCAAAGCTTGAACCGAAACTCAATCAAGCATAAAAGATGCATTAAATGAGTTTAGTTTTATGTTTTCTTATTCAAAGTGATTTTAGTTAGTGAGACTCCTTTGTGATGAGTAGTGTGCTCTAGGCTGTAAGCTTTCCTGCAAGTGTAGGCCCCCATATTATGTAATGTATTTTCATATGGCCAGTGGATTGATATTGTGGGTCACAAATCCCATTGTGGTTTTTCCTCTTTGAGGTTTTCCATGTATAATTCTTTGTGTTATGGTTTCTTTACTTCTTTCATTTATATATGTATTGGTTTACCTGTTAGTGAATGCATGTTATAATAAGGTTAAAATTGAACATTCTGGTAGAACACTGATTCACTCCCCCCCACTCAGTGTTCCTGGATTCCAACAATTGGTATCAGAGCCTTGTGCCTTGGAGGAATTCTAATAGCTTGAGGGAGATCCAGAATCCAGAATCCATGGATATGAGTATGGAGAGACAACTTGAGGTAGCACTTGAATATTATGTTGTTGAAAGAGTGAAGAACTTAAAGTTACAAGATGAATTGAATTCTTTCATGGAATTCATTCTTATCCTACAGGAGAGGTTGTCATTTGTTCAAGCTAGGAGGAAGGAACTTCTGCAAAATAAGGATAATGAAGAGAAAGATGTGATAAGATGAGTTAGGAGAACATGGTCATGAGGAATAAAATGCAAGCCCTAACTGTGAGGATTTCAAAGGAGATTGAAGACCGAAAGATGAATGAAGAAAACCTTGGGAGATCTCTGAAAGATAGATCTAAAGAATGCATCCGGTTGGTTCATGAAAATGATATGTTGAGAACATAATTAGTGCAATCCCAAAGCAATGAACAAGAACTTGAAAGACAAATGATAATTCTGAGAGATGATCTAACTATTGCAAGTGAGTACAAGGAAAAATTCAAGGTTAGTTCAACACAGCTTGATGAATTATTGAAAATTCAAAGACAAAATGGAGATTCCAGTGCACTTGGATTTGAATAAGGTAAATGCTCTAGTACTGCAAATGAAGATCAAAACTAGAAGACACCGGTAAGGTAGCTTAATGCTTACAAATTTAATGGTAGATGATTTGTTTGTAATAAATTTGGTCACATGGCTAGGCAATGTAGAAATAGAGAAAATCAGAACTATAATTCTACTCCTGGTTTTGGGAAGAGACAGTGGGCATTTGATATCTCGGTATGAAGAAAACTAAAACAATCTATTGCTACTCTGGGTAGTCAGCTAGATGATAAGGTTTGGGGTTACTTCAAGGCATTCCAGAAGGCAATGAAATCCAAAGAGAGGGTTCCAAAACAAATTGTTGAAAAATACTCAACTGAGATCTGCTTTATGGTTAAAAAGGATGAGACCTTGATGGAAGTAGTCAAACCCTGGAAGATATGGATAGAGGAAATGGGATATGAGGTTGATGCTCAAATTCTAGATTCTTATGCAAAGATGTTAATTGATACACCTATTGATGAAACTGAGAAATCCTTTGGTACTGCAAAATAGACGAAGCAAGAGGTTCAAATTGAATTTAACTAGAAGAAGAGGGAGAAACGGAAAGGGAAGGACAACAAATTTGTTGAACAAGTATCTTGGGACATCAAGGCTTTAATAGATGTTGTTCCAAAAAAAGGAAGGAAGAGGAAAGAGCCTGAAGTTTTTATTGAGCCTATTCCATCAAACTCTAGAACTGAAGATGACATACCTTTAGCATTCAAGAGGGTATTGAGGAAGAAAGGTGAGGAGTCTAAGGAGGAAGCAAGGAAGCAACCGGTAAGGAAGGTCACAATCAAGGTACTGGTAAAGAAAAGATCTCCAAAGGAAACACCTTCTACTCCATCTGGTATTGGAAGAAGAAAGAAGATGGATGACACATAATTTAATATTGTATCTAGTAATGTAACTATTATTCCACCCAAGACTTGTGCATAATCGGTAGATGAAATCACTAAGGATGGTATGTTGAAAAATGTACAGTTCTATTATGAGCATTTAGATAATGATGAGAAAAGAGAAGTTGAGGAAGCGGTTTTATTATATTTGGATATATATAAGAAATATTTGTTGGAAATTGAGAAGCAAATACTGGCACAACTATATGACAACCTAGATGTTAGGAGATTGTCAGCTATGGAGGAAGATAAGCGTATAAATATTCAAGAGTTATTGACTACTTGTGGATCCATTATGCCAAATGAGTTAGATATGACACTTGAGGTTGCAAATAGAAAAAAATTTCATAGCAAGCACAAGATAGTTAGTCTTATGTTAGGTAGGGTTAATGAGATAATCAGTGAGACCCACAAGGCATGGGTTCAATTCTTTGCTAAAAACCCTAGTTTCTACACTTCACTGAAAGCTAAAATAGACACTACTAACATCTCGGTTGAAGGGAAAGACAAAGGTATAATGGGTACCTCATCTACAATTTTGAAAGATAATAAGACATTGGATGTAGAGCCCTTGGTAGAATATAATATACAAGACATAGAGGTGATACTGAAAAATGTGGAGATATCGGTAGATTCACAAAGTGTACAGGTTACAAATATTGAGGACAATAGTCCTCCGGATCAGAATGTACAGGTTGAGGATACAGTTCATAAGGAGGAACTAGTGGTAACTGATACTGCACCAAGTGGTGAAGCCACCATGGAAAAGAGGAAGCTAAATTAAAGTTAATCAACCATCAAAGGAAAAGAAAGAGGAATCTTACAAGGAATCGGTAGTGAGAACATCATTCTTGTCAATTGACACCTCACTGGTAGAGAAGAAGAGCATAACTTAGATGATTTCTATTGAGCTCATGATGATGGTTGCTTAGAAGATGATGAAGGAAGGATCCGTGGACAAAGAAAGTATTGATCAATGAATCCCAATTTTGCATAGACTTGTCTCGAAGTGCTATTTTGACAAAGGAGCAAGCCCATCTAGAAAGCTCAAAATAATCATATAGCACATTTCTAAGGACTTTCAATCTTTACAATAGACATCTAACCGACAAGCATTGGAGAGATTCACACAAGCTAAGAGAGCTACTTTTGATTAGATGATTGAATCTGAGAAGAAAAAGATTTTTGATAAACTAAAGTTGATTGATAATGCTTTAAGGCAATGTACTAATATATACAGAGTATGTTGTAACACAAAATTACTTACTACAGGTATAGGTAAAGGGATTAAGGATTCACAGGAGAAAATTGTAGGTATAGTCAATTCTTTTGATGGTTCAAATTCTTTGACTGCATCTATTGATGGTCAGGTTTTGGTATTGGAAGCTCAAGTTTCAGCTCTTGAAAGGGAAAAAGACAAACTTATAAGGAGAGCTAAAGCACTTAGAGCTTTGGTGAGTCCCCGATTGGACTCTTTGAGTGTACATAAGAAGGAATACGTTGATATGTTAGTAGGCCCACAGCAGTAGAGCTTAAGGATAAAAAGTCATATGCTCACATGATTAATGGACTTGTATCTATTTATGGCACATTCAAATCCAGTTGGGATACTTATCTAGAGCTTTTGGAGAAAGCCTATCCAAAAATTTTCAAGTATATTCAGCTCGGGTAAGGTATTTTGGGACACATTCTTTGTACAAAATTTCATTCTTCATCCCAGGTTTTGGTTATTTTTTTGGCATTGATGTCAAAGGGGGAGGTATAGGTGAAAAATATATTCTTGACATCAGGAGATATGGAGATATGGAGTATTTTGTATAGATCATGATCACAGATGGATATTCAGCTCAGGGGGAGCAGTCTTAGGGTGAAACCAGCAGATGGAAATCATTATCATTTTTCACATGAGTGTTGCCATCAATGCCAAAGGGGGATATTGTTAGCAATTGACACTCATTTGACTAGTTTCATATGTTATCATTGATGGCAACATGTTCCGAATTTCATTTCTTGGTTTGGTTTTTTACTGATAGATACTTCACTGGCACCGACACTGACAGGTATCTTCACCAACTTAGGAAGGATTCTTTAGGTACCAAAATTGGAGGCCGGCATGATTTACAATAGGATACTGGCATAGGAGGCTGACATCATTGGGAGATCCAGAAATCGATAATTGATTTTGATATTTATGTATATATGTAATGAGCCGACATGTATATTCATTTTGTAATTATCTATGTAAGCTGACATGAGTCATGAAAGATTATAAGGGTATATAGGTCAGTTGATTAGATCATTTTGTGAAATGAATGAGGAATATGCAAGGATATGATAGGATGTGATTATAATGATTGTAATGAGAGGAATGTTGTAATGCGAAGATTATGTAAGAGGTTATTCTAGTAAGGGTTTAGGGTTACAAAACTGGAACAGTCAGAGCTTGAACCGAAACTCAATCAGGCAGAGCAGATGCATTAAATGAGTTCAGTTTTATGTTTTCTTATTCAAAGTGACTGTAGTTAGTGAGACTCCTTTGTGAGGAGCAGTGTGATCTAGGCTGTAAGCTTTCCTGCAAGTGTAGGCCCCCATATTATGTAATATCTTTTCATATAGTCAATGGATTGATATTGTGGGTCACAAATCCCATCGTGGTTTTTCCTCTTTGAGGTTTTCCACATTTACTTCTCTTTTTTATGGTATTCATATGTGTGATTGGCTTATTGGTTTCTTTACTTCTTTCAATTATATATGTACCAGTTTACCGGTTAGTGAATGCATGTTATAGTAAGGTTAAAATTGAACATTCTAGTAGAAAACTAATTCATCTCCCACCCCCTCTCTCTCAGTATTCTTGGATTCCAACAAAATCAATCTCCCAGATCTTACTCAATCAATTAGGATTATTCATAGGAAATAAGATATGATACCAATTGTTGGAATCAGGTATCATTGAGAGGGGAGGGTGAATCAGTGATCTACCGGTTATCAAATTTTCAAACTTAACTTTTAATCATCGAAAGTATACACTTAAAACTAAAATGTAGAACAAATAACAAACAACCACAAGATCATAACACTGGATTTTTACCTGGAAACCCAAATGGGAAAAACCACGATGGGATTTGAACCCACAATATTATTCCACTATGCCAAATAGCAAAAAAATATTACCAAATGGGAATGCATAGGCATTCAGGCACACTGCCTAAGCTCATTGCTCAATTACAATAACCTGGAAGGTTATAACCCTCAGGGAAGTCTCACTGACTTACAAAGTTGTTACAGTGATGAATTACAATGTATGAACTCTGAAATAGCATCTACTATGCTTAGATGAGTTCTGGTTAAGTGTAAAACACTATCTGGATCACCTTTTCTATTTTGCTCTGCACACTATCTTAGTCAGCTATCAGATCAAGAACGTGCATGTGAAACTATGCCAAAATGGATTCTTGATCTCCTCTCACTCACATAAAGTCATATCATACACTAAAAATATCATCCATACCAAACTTATATACCAGTACCCACAAAATAGATCATACATCATGTTGGCTTGAAGGTGTAACATGTAGTTATAGGTGGGATTGACCAGATCCAAAAATATTAGTGAGGATCACCAAAATAATGTATCTAAGTCATCTGAATCAACAGGAACATGATTCAATGCACCACAATCACCGGAAAGCATTTGGACCCAAAAATGCTCTATTCTTCCTGGAATACCAATTGGGATGCTACCAGTTAACACCTACTTTCGGATAGGAATAATCATGACCATCGGACTGAATCTCCATGAAGAGTTTCCATCAATGACAACCCTAAACCAAAAATCAGTCACTGGAAACCACTAGAAATCATCAGATGAGTGTCAATTGTCAACAAAGTCCATTTTTTTCCTCTTTTTTATTTTGGAATTGCAAAGTGGCGAATTGTTTATTATCTCTTTCTTTATGCTTCTAAATTTAGGGGATTTATGCCCTCTACCCTTTTCTCTTGCCAACTTTATCTGAAAGAATTCTCTCCAAAAGTTTCTTTTCAATCTACTCCCTTCTCCTCTTATTTTCTTGTTTCTTCTTTACCCGATACTTCCTCAACTAAAATCATCCTAGTGTTATTTGGTATAGGGGACGGATCCTAGTCTAGGGGTTATGACTTCTCATAGAATCTCTTCATTTTCTTATTTGTTAATGATATTCTATTAGTTATCAAACATAACTCTCCTCCATATTTAACATGGCTTTCTTTTCTTTTTCAATTTCTTCTCTTCTCAATTTCTATGTACTTTTATTGAATAATTCCTCCATATATTCCTCTTGAATGGATAGAACTTTATCAAGTACCTTAAGGAATTAAAGGAATATATCATCTAACTTGATTGTTATGTTTGATGGATCTAGCTTGATTAGTGGATTTTAGATAGTTGTGAAAGGGATTGAGCCTACGTGCTACTATAGTCTCCTAACAACAAATTTTCATGCTTTTCATAATTATTAATGTTGTTCTCCAAACTTGTTATGAGTTGTCCTACTTTTTCAACATTGTGAATTCAATTTTTTCAATCTTTCATTCTTCTTCCCTAGTTTCCTTGGCTTTCCCCTTTTTGGCAGTTTCCACCATGGTACACTTAGCAACACCCTCATTGGTGCACTCTCCTCTTTTCCACATTTTCCAGCCCACTGTGTTGTCTTTCTTCTTTCTTCATCATTTGGAATTCCATGTTCACTTTCCTTGTTAATTCAATTTTCTCTCTAACCTCTCTTGAATACTTCTCATCTCCTTTGGCCATGGATGTGTTTGATTTGGAATTACATTAGTCTTATATTTTTTCCCATGGTAACTATTTTCTATCATTTTCTATTAGTCACATCCTTTCAGGGGTTCCTCTCAAAGATATTCGCATTTCCATTTTTCATCCCCCTAGTGCCTAACCCCGTCTCATGAGTTAGACACCAAAGAGATAGTGCAATATATTGTCAAAAATATTCCCTCTATTTTTCTACTTTGGTACCTAGTTTAAAGTTAGAAAATTTAATTGTATCCTTCTTGTACTTTATACAACCTAAATGTGGAACCAATGTTAGTCATAAAAAAAGGAAACATAGACCAAATTTTTGAGCCCCAGGTACTTTTTGTATGATGTATTTATACCTTAGACTTAGTTATACAAGGGGACAAAAGTGTTAAGCTACATTGCATCTTAATTAGTTAACAAAATCCTAAAACATAGAACATTCATAATAGATATCACATGTAGAACTTTAGTATATTTGTATCATCAAAGATTTTTCATATGCATTTATATAGGTCTTCCCACCTTTTATATATCCTTATATTATCATTACATATATTTATATATTTATTCTCACACTATCTATCTATTCTCACAGTTGCACTAAATTACATTACATCTTTTCATATACAATATCTATATAATGTGAGATGACCCATTCACACTACTCCTAGACTACATGATGACCCTTCAATATGGGGTTCTACAAGCTCTTTGTGGATAAGTATGGTGGGATATACAGCAATTGTGTTTGCTTTATTAAATTCTTGCCAACAATTATTATATATTGTAATCGTTAAAAAATAAAAAATAAAAAGACCATTCAAATTCTTTTTTAGATCGACACAATTCTCAAGGTTGCATAAAAAAAACAATTTTTTTCTTTGCAATAGGCATTTTGGTTTTAGGTGATTTTTGAGAGCTATGGGGTTCACAAATCAACTCCAACATTCTCTCCTAGTTCATATATTTATATTCAATCACCTATATAACAAGGAGTTCTCTCATAATTCAAATAATAGAATCATATGCATACATAAGAATAACACGAAAATGATAATTCTACCATGCGCTATATATTTGTTATATTAATAGCTTTTTTCTATGATTCCTAAACAATGATAAATCAACCATTGCACTTGATTAGATCTATGGGAGCATTTTTATCACATGTTAGATTCAAGATAATTATACAATAACTATTTTGTATCAATTATTATTCAGGAAAGAAGGTGAAACAATCACATGGTATAATTAGAGAAAGCTCAAAATAATCAACACTAGCTCTCTCATTAACCACTCCTTGCACTCTACCATAGAAACTCTCTCTAAAATCTGATTTTCTATCCCAATTGCTAGAGTAGGCTGAAAATAACAATAATCTAGTGTACACATTTGGAGCCACAATGGGGAAGGAACAGGAAGTGGCAATGGGGGAATTCAAAATTCAAACTCTCTACAAGGCAGGAATTCTGGTTCCAATGATGGGAGCGGGCAGATTGTAACTGGTCCCATAGGAGAGAAGGATAAGCCTCCAAACTTTTCAGAAGCTGCTGCTATTCAGTAGACTGGTGGTACTCTGCCAGAGAAGATAGAGGGTTCCTCTGGGCCCTTGGGGGAAGGGACCAATGGGGGGCCCATTCCACGTGATGGCTCCGGGGAGAGCAGAAAAGAATCAAAAAAATGGTCTTCCCTCTTTGGAACTAGACCAACTGGTAAATCCTCATTTCCTCTTGTCAAGAATATATCTAATCCTTCTGGAGGTAAGTTCGCTATCTCTATCCCTGATCTAGTTTTGCATCATAATATAAATAGTATGTTGAACTCTTTGGTAGGCAAATTTATGGGACCGTGTCCTAACTTTGAAGTTGTTAGGGCCTATGTCAAACCAAAATGGGCCCTTAAGGGTAATGTTGAAATTTCGGCCCTACCTAAAGGCCTTTTGTCCTTTTCTTTTTATTGTGAAGAAGATAAACTCATGATTCTTTGTGGAAGTCCCTGGATGGTAGGAAAGACATCTTTGGTTCTTCGTAAATGGCAACTGAATCTGAATATGAAAGACTCTCTCTTAACACAAGTTCCATTTTGGGTAAAGCTGCCAGGCTTGCCTCTGGAATATTGAGCTGAAAGTATCTTCTCTAGAATTGCAAACTCTTTTGGTGAACTGCTTTCTATAGACCTAGTAACAGCTTCAAAAAGGAGACTCACTCATGCTAGGTTTTGCGTAGGGGTAACCCATGATGCAGATATGATGGATCAGATAGATTTAGTATCAAAGCTAGGAACATGGAAGAAACATATTGAATATGAATCTATTCCCTTTGCCTTCTTCCATTGTAAAAAAGTAGGGTACTGGGTGAAGTCCTATCGCACCAAACCCAAGGCAGAATCTAGGCAGCCTAAGCCCCATTCTAAGAACGAAAGGGCACCGAAAAAAAAGGAATGGCAAGTTAAAAACTCAGATAGTAAAGAAGAAAACTCAAATCATTTTAATCCCTTGGGGGAGAAGAAGGAAGTTCCCTTAGCCTCTATCTCCAGTCCTACAACCCAGGAAGCTCTAAGAAATGATCCCACCAAAGTCAATCTCTTGATTACTTCTCAAACAGGGGAGCAGAAAGATCAAACTGATTACCCAAATTATATAGTTGAAGTGGTAGCTGATACTTATGAAGGAAATGAACTACAAGAGAAAAAAGATCAACTAGAGGAAGGGGAAATCCCTATTTCCCAAGAAGAAAAGACTGATTCCTCTTTGCTCATGCCTAGTCTTGAAATACAAGAAGCCCAAAAATGTTCAATTTTGGGCCTGAACCTCTTGGACTCAGTCTCGAGTTCAAAATCAGCTAACAGTGATTTAAATGATTCAAATGCTTCTAGAACCCCTAACTGGGGAAATGAAAAAGAAATTTCCAAAATCCTAAACAACCCAGTAGCGGCTCCTGAGATAGATGTTGAATGGAAAATACCAAAGCAAAGGAATAAGAAAGGAACTACTCCCTCGACTTCTCTTCCTAGGAAATCTAGCATAATAGCTCAAGTGGATGTCGGGTATACCTCCTCCTCCCTAGGTCATCCCTCTAATCACATAGATAGAATCAAGGAGGCCAACAAGAACATTGCAAATGGAACCTAGAAGACTCTTAAGGAGTTAGGAATTGGTAAGTATCTATGAAGATTATTTCTTGGAATATTAGGGGACTTCATAACCCCCATAAGCATGACATTATCAGGAATGTAATAAGGGATAATAAACTTGATATCTTTCTAATTCAAGAAACCAAAATGAGTAAAGAGAAAGTTGAATCATTGAAGTTTTTCAAAAATGGAAATGTCAGTGGCGGTAGCTCTAAAGGTGCTTCAGGAGGCATAGCAGCCATTTGGAATCTTAATTCTGTCAAAGGGCAAGTTATCATCCAGGACAACAATTTCTCATGTATCAAATTTGAGCACCTAAAAGATGGTACTTCATTGGTCCTCACAAACGTTTATGCTCCCAACACCTTGAAGGCTAGAAATTCCTTCTAAAAAAAACTTATTCAAGCTAGGGACAGCTTCAGGAATCTTAGCTGGCTGGTTATGGGAGACTTCAATACTCCTTTGAGAGAGGAGGAAAAATATGGTGGAAGCCCCCCTTAGCTGGAAAGCGGGTTGGCCCTTATGGATTTCATTAACTCTCAAGCCCTCAATGACTTGGAAATATAGGGATGTAATTATACTTGGACTAATAGGAGAACTGGTACTGATCTTATCCAAGTTTGTCTTGATAGGACTCTCATTTCTGATGACTAGTTTAGTCATTATTTATGTTCTCTGTCAGCCCACATCCAGGTTGGTTCGGATCATTTTCCCATCACCTTTATTGCTGAATCCATCAACAGAAGGAGAAACTTCCCCTTTAGATTTGAAAAATGTGGACCCTCCACCCAGACATCAAAAGTAATATCCAGAAATGGTGGAGCATTCAAGTTGAGGGAATTGCTATGTATAGAGTTGTTAAGAAGCTTAAGAGTGTAAAGGACAACATAAGAATCTGGAATAAATCTAGATTTGGGAACATTTTTGAGGCCAAAAGAAAAGTCCAGGAAGACCTCAAAGAAATACAAACTCAAATCCAGAAAGATGGTTTTAGAACTGTGTCCATTGTTGATGAAAATGAGACTCTCAAAAAATATCATGATATCATTGCCAAAGAGGAATCCTTTTGGAAGCAGAGATCAAGATGCATCTGGCTTAAGGAAGGAGATAGGAACACAAGATTCTTCCACATGTTGATTATCAAGCATAAAGCAGTTAATAGGGTTACCAAACTCATGGTGGATAAAGGGGAGATTATCAAGGAGGAGGAAATTAGAAAGGAAGCTAAAAGGTTTTTTTCAGAATTTCTAATGAGGGATAATAGATTAGATGCTGAAGCTCAATTTTATTTTCTTCTTAACATCCCTTGTCTCATTGATGATCATAATAATGCCTCCCTTTCTTCCATTCCTTCTAATCAGGAAATCAAAAATGTTGTCTTCTCCTTTGATGGTAACAAAGCGCCAGGCCCGGATGGTTTTCCAATGTTCTTTTTTAAAGATTTCTGGGACATTGTCAAGAAAGATGTTACCAATGGAGTCAAGGAATTTTTTGGGGCTAGGAAACTTTTGAAAGAAATCAATGGCACTTTTCTAACTCTCATTCCCAAATCTCAAGGTGCTAACTCTATGGACAAATTTAGACCTATCAGTCTTTGCAATTCCTTTTATAAGATTATCTCTAAGGTTCTTACTTCTAGATTTCTTTTTGTCCTTCCTGCTCTTATTAATCACCAGCAAAATGGTTTTGTCCCTGGTCGTCAAATTCTTGACTCTATTATTACTGTCCATGAGAACATTCTCTCTTGTTAAAGCTAAGAAGCAGGGTCTCATCTTTAAGCTTGATCTCTCAAAATCCTATGATAGGGTTGACTGGTCTTTTCTCTTGAAGGTTCTCATGTCTTTTGGTTTCTCACCCAGAGTTTTGGATCTCATCACCCAACTTATCACCTCTGCTTATTTTGATGTCATTATCAATGGTTCACCTTCCCCTTTTTTCCAAGCTTCTAGAGGTCTTAGGAAAGGGGATCCTATTTCCCCCATCCTCTTCATTATTATGGCAGAATGTTTTGGAAGGAGTATGGAAAATTTGGTTTTGCTAGGCTCCTTTAAGGGTCTCCACCCTTCCTCTACAGATCTTGTTTGTTCTCATCAACAATTTTTCGATGATACTATTATCATGGGGGAATCTAGTATTTATGAAGCTAAAATTTTGAAGAGTACTCTTTGTAAGCTTGCCTCTACATCGGGTCAACTTATCAATTGGACTAAAAGTGAAGTTTTTTTCATCAATACCCTAGAGAGAAGACAACAGAGAATCAGTAGAATCCTAGAGTGTTGGATTGCTGATCTTCTTGCAAACTACCTTGGTCTCCCTATGGGCACTACTCCTCCTGACTTCTTCTGGAGTTCTCTAGTGGACAAATTCTAGAAAAAGTTAGTTGGATGGAAAGGACCCCTCCTAAGTTCGGTTGGAAAGCTCCAACTTCTTAAAGCATCTCTTCTAAGTATTCTGATATATTCTCTTAGCCTTTTCAAAATTCCAATTAAGTATGCCGATGCTATCAAGAAAATCCAAAGAAGATTCCTTTGGTCTGGGGTTGAGGATAAGAAAAGAATGTCCTTGGTGGCTTGGGACCAGGTCTGTAATCTAAAGAGCCATGGCGGTCTAGGCCTGAGGAGGATCCAAACCCTAAATGAAGCTCTTCTATTCAAACAAGTCTAGAGAATGTTTTATCTTGATACTGAATGGTGTAAAATTTGGCGAAGTAAGTACTCTCTTCAGTCCTCTTCCCTTTCTTCTTTTATCAATTTGGATATTAGTATTAATGGTTCCCACATATGGAATTATGCCTCTAAATGTAAAGAAAGTATAGCTAAAGGAGTGATCTGGAAAGTTGGAAATGGTAGGAAAGTTAAATTCTGGGAGGATCCCTAGCTTTTTGTTAAACCTTTGATAGAAATCAATGAATGGACCCCCTATGCTCCCTCTTGTATAAGATCTTTTGGCTCCTTAGTTGTTGAGTACTGGACTAGTAACGAATGGCAGAATATTGAAAGCATCCACCCAAGCCTCTCTAAGCTCAAGATCCATTTGTCTGCGGTTTGGTTGAACAAAGAGGTTGACTCCCTGATCTGGAAACATGATCCCAAAGGTACCCTTACTGTTTCCTCTATGTATTGTGTTTTTTCCCCTGATCCTTTAGGTAATCCCTTCTAGTCTAAAGTTTGGATTAGAGGCCTTACCCCCAAGATCAATTTCTTCTTCTGGACCATCCTCCATAATAAAATCTTGACCCTTGACAACTTGAAATGTGGAGGCTTTGCATTCCCTAATAGATGTGCTCTATGCCTTCAGGAAGAAGAGTCTGTGGACCACCTTTCCACTCACTGCCTCTTCTCAACCTCAATCTGGGAAAGATTTCTCAATAGTTTTAGCATTGCCTGGGTGTTTCCCAACATCATCACAGATCTATTTTCCTCCTGGAACATAAAATGGACTTATTCTTTTTTGAGATCTTTGTGGAATAATTGAATCTTTAGGGATGTTCCCCTCAATAAGGATATTGTGTTCCAGAAAATCCAATGGGTGATTCAGGAAAATATAGAGATCATTGAGGGTCCTTGTTTTTCGAACAATTCACTAGAAGGAAATATTTTAAGGGTGTGGAACATGAAGAGTACCAATAGTCCAAACCTCAATCATAATAAAAGGTTTGAAGCCAAATGGCAAACCCCCCCTCATGGTTGGTTCAAAGTTAATTTTGACAGTGCTGCCAAAGTTAACCTGAGTCCTTCAGGCTGTGGAGTTCTTCTAAGAGATGACAAAGGAATGTGCAAGGAAATGGTTGTTGTCCCTATTGGAATTCAAACTAATAATAAAGCCAAAGCTATGGCTACTCTCCAAGGTATCCTCCTAGCAAAAAAATGGAATTTTCCCCACCTATGGATTGAAGGGGACTCAAACAATATTATAATTTGTCTTAAGGGGGTTATCAAAACCTTCATGGTCGATCAACAACATTATCATCTCTACTAGAGACCTTATTAGTACCTTTAAAAAAAGATACATTTCCCACATTTACTAGGAGGCCAATGGCTCTACTAACTGGGCTGCCACTGCGGCAGTTAACAAGGAAGCAATTACCACATGGACGGGAGAACAAGGACTCCCCAAAGATGTCAGGCTAATCATTTGCTATGATCGATATAGAAGTACTCCTAAGATACTTGATGGACATGATAATTATGAAAAGAACTGACTTGAGTACTTCGAGTCATTATAATAATGAGAGACTCATTTATTATATTACCAATGCCATAAGTTCCCATGCTAGCTTTCTAGGTGACTTTGATAGTTCTGAAAAGATCACCGGCTAATCAGCTCTCAAGTTTCAAAATTTGGTGTTGAACAGTGACAATATGGATGGTAACAAGAGGCAATATGAACCAAGTAGCTATAAAGAATGGAAACAGAAGGAGGAGGTTTGTGGTATTCTAAAGAAGGGTGGTTTCTCGAAATTCATGGAGAGACTCCACGGTCAAGATGACATGGTCACCAGTTTTTTTTGTAAAAATTGGAAAATAGGGAATGCTGAAAATGGGAGACCAAACTGTAGAAATCGATGAAGATTTAATTGCTCAAGCTACGGGCCTCACAAGAGAAGGGTGTAACTTCTACAGAGATAGGAAAGTTATTAGGGAAGCTATTGAAAGATACCTAGACACTAAGAAAGAGAAAAAATGACTGGTAAAGTTAAGCAAAATCTACTACCTGCCCAGGGCTTTTGTCAAACCCTGACAGGAAGTCCTCTTTGTTTTAATGCAATACATCACTCTAGATGGTAGGTTCACTAAAGTTTATGGTTATCACTTTGTTCTACTAAATCACTTTAGGCACAATAATAAGGTTAAATTCCCTTATTTTCTTCTTTGTTTGATGAATGCGTCCCTCAAGGCCTACAAAGAGAACCCATGGGGTGATATGGCCATGCACCAAGGCCTTACGGTACTAATCTATGACCATCTTAAGGCCAACCAAATTTCTCGGATGCAACCCTCTATGCATTCTGAGGATGAGGGGTCTGATCCTGCCTTCTCAAAGGAAGAGGAGTCTGAAAGTGACCCTTTGACTGATACTAAGGACAGCATGGATGTCTCAGATTATGAAAGTGGGAAGAAGAGGAAATACATCAAAACCAGACCCTCATCCTCTAAGGACAAAAATCCTAAAGGTAGACCCCTAATTAGCATTTCTTTGGAAGAGGAGACTTCGGATGACTCTGAGGAGGAGTACCCTCAAGGGTGGCTGAAGAAGAAGACAAAAGCTCACACCCAAGCTAGGAAAATGCACAAGAAGAAAGAGGAAACTGTTAAGGAACCGGAAGCCCACAAGCAGGTAAGGGCCCTGGAAGATGATCAAAATCTAGAAAAGGAGACCATGGAAGAGGCTCTTAGGACTATTGACACAACCATCTAGCACACCCCTAAAGAGGAAAGGCAACCCCTAGAAAAGTTGACCCCCCCTCTAACCTTCCCCTGAGGGTTTGCAAGGTTTCATGGAAACTATGGAGTGGCTCATCAATGGTTACAAGAAAGCTATGGATAAAAATAAAAAACTCTATAACAGAATCTTGATCTTGGAAACCATCAATACAGGGGAAGGGAAGACCATGGCCAACTTCATAGAGGACCTGAAAAGCACCATTGCCAAAGCTGAAGGCATAAGAGATGCTTTCAACCCCAGGTTCAAAAAAATTGAGAAGGATTTGCTGGAAAGAAAGAATCTTGCTGACACTAATGACCACACTCTCATGGAAACTGTTAGCAAGATTGGTAAAATTGAGGAGTGTCTGAAGAACATTGCTGAACAGAGCCTTAGCATCCTGAAGATTTTAGCCAACAACACCAACACTCTCATTAGCAAACTGGATGATGAAAAGGAAATCCTGGACATTGACCCGGAAACAAAAGGAAAAGGGGAATCCCAAGGCCACAAAACCTGCACCAGAGGCAAAAAGAAAGACAAAAAACCTAACAAGGATCTGGAATACCTTAAAACTATCGAGGCTACTTACGATGAGCTATTGACAAAGGCAGAGGACTTGTTGAAGAAAATTTTTGTGTAGCGCCTTCTTAGTTTCTTTTCTATTGTTAGTTTTGTTGTCCTTTTGGTTCACTGGCTTTTTGCCAGTCTTTTTGTATGCGGTTCTTAAGCACTGATCTTTTTGGTGTCTTATATTGATATCTTATGTTAAAGGTTTCGGGTCCTGAAAACCTATTTTTTTAATTAATCAGAGCAATCACATGGTATCAATTATTTTCTATTGATTTGGTAGTTAAAATAGGCCCTCTTGAAAAAATCTCATTTATTCTAATAGTTACAATATATTAATTTACTAAAAGGGTAGAGTTTTCCTCATTAAAATCAACCATGACCTCAAATACTTGTAACTTACAATGGAAAATATTATTTCATGATTTGAGATACCTACCACCATTATCATAAATAATGAAACACTTAAAAAAATAGAGAAATAAAAAAGCATAGAAGTTTTTTATAGTGTCCAAAACTCAATTTTGGTCATGTTCTATTGAAACCCACTTTCGATCAAATGCAAAAAACGCGTTCTACTGAAACTCACTTTTGTTCGAATGCAAAAGACTATTTTGCGCCAAGGGGTTTTGATAGAAAGGGGGTTTGATCGAACCCCTTTCTATCGAACATATGTTCTATTGAAAGTCCTTGTTAGAAGTTTCCCCTCCAAATTCTCTTGGAACCTACAAATTTCTAGCCTTCAAAGCTCAAATTGGGGGCTCAAATGGATGAATTTTGACAAACCCAAATGCATGATAATAGTACTCAAAGTGAGCTTTCCAATTATAGGAAATGGATATTTTTCTCTCCTTGTTAGCCATAAATAAATAACCAAGTAAATTCTAAAAAATATAAATAAGGAGAAACATATTGAAACTTCATCAAAGTGGATTATAATCACCTTTATATGACTCTCCTACAAATTCTCAATGGCATGGGTGGACCTTAAATAACTAAGTCAAGTTTCCTTGATTATCTCTTGCTAGTTCGTTACCAAGTGTTTATATATTGTTTCACCTAATGTCTAGGTTTTAAAATCATAGTAAGGCCTTAAAAAAATAGATAACATGACTCTCACAAGTTGGGAGCTAGTGGATGATGTTAAGGACCTACCTAATATGAAGGGGAAAATGTAACCCTAATGATTGAGATCCCTCTCATTGTGTTATTTTTATAGTTCTAAATGATTCAATTATGTTTGGTAAAAAATTAAATTTGAAATGAAGTAATTATCTCCTTTTCGAGGTCATGATTGATCATATTGCATTTATTTCCTTCCTGGGGTTATATGACATATTTTTGAGGTTAAGTTGCATGTGTGTGTGTTTGTATGTATATGTATATGTATATGTATATGTATATGTATACGTATACATATACGTATATATGTATATGTATATTTATGTATGTGTATGTGTACATATACGTACATGTATGTGTATGTGTATGTGTATGTGTATGCGTATGCATATGCATATGCGTATGTGTATGCGTATGCGTATGCGTATGCATATGTTTATGTGTATGTGTATGTGTATGTGTATGTACATGTATGTACATATACATATATATATTCATATACATATATATGTGTGTGTACATATACATATATATATGCATGTACATGTATATGTATGTATGTATATATGTATGTACATATATATATGTGTGTGTGTGTATGTATGTGTATGTATATATATATGTATATATGTATATATACATATATACATATATACATATATACATATACATACATATATATACATATACATACATACATACATACATACATACATACATACATACATACATATACATCTGTGTGTGTATGCATGTATGTATATATGTATATCTATGTATATATATACATATACATATATGTATATATGCATATGTATATGTATATATATACATAGATATACATATATACATATACATATATGTGTGTGTGTGTGTGTGTGTGTGTGTGTGTGTGTGTGTGTGTGTGTGTGTCTGTGTGTGTGTGTGTGTGTGTGTGTGTACATACATATACATATATATACATGTATGTATAGGGTATGTGCATCAAGTTGTGGTACCAAAAGGGGGTCTTAAGATGCCACTTTTTTTTTTGAAATCAGAAAAGTCTGAACTTCAATGACAAATTGAAGATAGTTACACTCCAAATTTGAAGATGCAACAAGAAAAAGAGTTAGAGTGCTTCGAGTCTACTTTCTAAACTACTAATTTTTTTTTAAAACGGTGGAGATTAAGGGCTTCAAAAAGGGGGGCCACAAAAAGTGGTCCTGTTTTTATGCAAAAAACATAACATAGCGTCTGTTGTGGCCCCCCTAAAATGTTAACTTTTTTTTTGAATTTTTAAAATCACTTCAATGAGAAATTAGCTAACACCTTGTAGTTTATGCCCAAATTTTCAGCTAATTTTTTAATGATTATATGATTTTTTACTAATTTTCGAAGTGGACACATCTTGAAAAATAGAAATTTGAGCGTGCTCCCACCTAAAATCATCGAAAACAAATCAAAAATTAATTTAATTTTTTTTAAACTGTGTAGAATGGAGTCTAGTTTCTAAAAATGTAATTTTTTTCAAAATCCGATGAACATGTAAAAATCTATATCCAAAATAGTGCATGTTGGTTTTTGACAAAAAATGGACATACTAACAAAAGAAATTATAAATGAAAGACTTAACAAAATAAAAATTTGAAATAAATTACATTTTTGGATAGCTAAGAGGGAGCTCAAGATTATCACGGTATTTTTTTTAACTTCATTGAAACACGTGCAAACCTGATGAAGAGCACGACCAAAAATATGTCAAAATTTTCAATGTTCTGACAAAAACACATCTCTAGCCTGAAATGGTTGTCCAAACCTTTGGGTTGGATGCCCAAGGTAAATCCAAACCATAGGTTTGGTGTTTCCCAAAGCGGGCCATTTGGCACTTGCCAAATACGGTGAGCGCCCTATTTGGCGTGCACCAAATGTGATGAATGGATATTCCATTTGGCGCATGCCAAATAAGGATGAAGAGGGAGATAGCTTGAGGGATAGAAGAATAAAGGAATTGTGAGAGCTAGAAAGGGGAGGGACAAATAAGAGTATGTATCTATAAGAATGAAGAGCCCGAGAAGAGGTAAGGGGAGAGAGAGAATATGAGACCTAGTTCATAGAGAGAGATGGAACTACGAGGGAAGGGAGATAAAGAAGGGAGAGGTGAGATGGGGGTTTCTATGTACACATTTGGCACTCTCCCTATTTGGCACGGGCCAAATGTGGAATAGATACAAACTCTTCTTTGTCCCTCCCCTCTCTATCTCTCACCTCTTTCCCTCGATTTTTTCCTCACTCCCTCATCTCTCTAGGTCCTAAGGGGTCATAGGACACCATATGACCCCTTAGGACACAAAATGACCCCTAATGACACCTAAGGGGTCATAGGACACCATATGACCTCTTAGGTTACCATAGGACCCATAATGACACTATAGGTTACCATACGACCCATAACGACACCTAAGGGGTCATATGGTGTCATATGGCCCCATAGGACACCATATGACCCCTTAGGTGTCCATATGACCCATAAAGACACCATATTGTGTCCTAAGGGGTCATATAGTGTCCTAAGAGGTCATAGGAAACCATAAAACCCCTTAGGACACCATACAACCCATAACAACACCATATTGTGTCCTAAGGGGTCATAAGACACCTAATGACCCCTTAGGACACCATACAACCCATAATGACACCGTATTGTGTCCTAGGGGGTCATACGGTGTCCTGTCTTATGACCCCTTACGACACCATACAACCCATAACGACACCGTATTGTGTCCTAGGGGGTCATATGGTGTCCTAAGGGGTCATATGACACCATATGACCCCTTACGATACCATACTACCCATAACGACACATAACGGGTCATATGGTGTCCTATGGCCCCATAGGACACCATATGACCCCTTAGATGTCCATACAATGTTGTTATGGGTTGTATGGTGTCCTAAGGGGTCATAAGACACCATATGACCCCTTAGGACACCATACGACCCATAACGACACCGTATTGTATCCTAGGGGTCATATGGTGTCCTAGGGGTCATAGGACACCATATGACCCCTTACAACACCATACGACCCATAACGACACTGTATTGTGTCCTAGGGGGTCATAGGACACCATATGACCCCTTACGATACCATACTACCCATAATGACACATAAGGGGTCATATGGTGTCCTATGGCCCCATAGGATACCATATGACCCCTTAGGTGTCCATACGGTGTCGTTATGGGTCGTATGGTGTCCTAGGGGGTCATATGGTGTCCTAAGGGGTCATAAGACACCATATGACCCCTTAGGACACCATACGACCCATTACCACACTGTATTGTGTCCTAGGGAGTCGTATGGTGTCCTAGGGGTCATAGGACACCATATGGCCCCTTACGACACCATACAACCCATAACGACACCCAAGGGGTCATATGGTGTCCTATGGCCCCATAGGACACCATATGACCCCTTAGGTGTCCATACGACCCCTAAAGACACCATATTATGTCCTAAGGGGTCATAGGACACCATATGACCCCTTAGGACACCATACAACCAATAACTACAACGTGTTGTGTCCTAGGGGGTCGTATGGTGTCCTAAGGGGTCATATGGTGTCCTAAGGGGTCATAAGACACCATATGACCCCTTAGGACACCATACGACCCATAACAACACTGTATTGTGTCCTAGGGGTCATAGGTCACCATATGACCCCTTACAACACCATACGACCCATAATGACACCTAAGGGGTCATATGGTGTCCTATGGCCCCATAGGACATCATATGACCCCTTAGGTGTCCATACAACCCATAAAGACACCATATTATGTCCTAAGGGGTCATATGGTGTCCTAAGGGGTCATAGGACACCATATGACCCCTTAGGACACCATACGACCCATAACGACACCGTATTGTGTCCTATGGGGTCATATGTTATCCTAAGGGGTCATAGGACACCATATGATCCCCTGGGTCATAGGACACCATACAACCCATAACGACACCGTATTGTGTCCTATGGGGTCATATGTTGTCCTAAGGGGTCATAGGACACCATATGACCCCCTAGGACACCGCATTGTGTCCTAGGGGGTCATATGGTGTCCTAAGGGGTCATATGGTGTCCTAAGGGGTCATAGGACACCATCCAACCCCTTAGGACACCATATGACCCCCTAGGACATTGTATTGTGTCCTAGGGGCTCATATGGTGTCCTAAGGGGTCATAGGACACCATATGACCCCTTACGACACCATATGACCCATAACAACACCTAAGCGGTCATATGGTGTCCTATGGCCGCATAGGACACCATATGACCCCTTAGGACACTATACGACCCATAATGACACCTAAGGGATCATATGGTGTCCTAAGACACCATATTATCTCCTAAAGAGTCATATGGTTTAATTTTTATGGTTGTGGCTATCAAACTATAGGGTATAGAGTATAAATTTATCAAAGGTTAAAAAATTTCAATGGAAGTCATTTGGCTAGCGCCATATTTGGTGCTATTCAAATGAGCTTCACAAAAAAAAGGTTATAGGGTAGAGAGTAGAAATTTATCAAAGGTAAAAAATTTCAATGGAAGTCGTTTGGTGCCAGCCAAATGAGCTGCACTAAAAAATGGTTATATGGGACCCTTGACCCATGATCCAAGCCCACATTCTCTCATTTTGTCTTCTTTATGCACATGATCAGACAACAAAATACTTTTTGCATGCTGTTGACATTTTATGCAAGGTTATTTTATACATTCCATTAGCTCTCCACCACCTTTTTTTTCATTTGGCAACATCAAAGAGGAAGAACATAGTATTTTTTATCAAATTTGAATAATTAAGGTAATATAATTTTTTTTTTTTAGAATTCAAATACTTATTAAGTATTATTTTGTTTAAATGTTAGAATAAAAGTGTGAGTCAAAATTGATTATAATCCTATTAGATTTGCTTTAGATTTAACAATGCATTTGAAGGAAGTTGCATAAGAAAATTATTTGCTAAGTGGTTTAAAACAAAATTTGCAATTTTATACATCCTTTTTAAGATCAAATGAAATAATTTAGAAAAGGAATACATGAAATAATTTCAATTTCATATATCCATTTTAACATATGCATAATTAGGACAGTCATAGATGCATAATTTCACTTTATTCTCTTTTATGTGCATGTACATGTAGAAATCATCATCATGCCGAGGAAACAACCAAAAAATGTAACACCGAAAGAACGTGAAGCTAAGAATGCAAAAAAAAAGAGAAGGAATGAAGCAACTTCGTGAACAAAGGAAATTGAATACCATAGAAGAAGAGGTGCCAATTGAAGAGGAACATGAAATATCCATCCAATCTAAGAGAGAGACAAAATTTGCCACACAAAGGCAACAGATGCAAAACCTTCATGCAATGAGACAATTGAATCCCGAGGTTGAGAGCATTTCTACCACAATTCAGGTTGAAGGCACCCCATCTCTTACATCTCAAGTTGAAGGCACACCATCTCTTATTGGCACACCGTTGGTGTCTACAACATCTCATATTGAATGCACTCCCTCTATGACATTTGACATTGCAAGTACTTCATGACTGACATCAAGTATTGGAGCTACACCATCTTGTACACCTCAATTTCAAGGTATGTCATCATTTTCATCTCCAGCTGAAGGTATGCCACCTATCCCTAATGTTGTTGACATTCCTAATCTTGAGGTAACTCAAAGTTTGAGAACACCTACTAGAGTTTTGCATAGAAAGCCTAAGTATTTTATTGATATTGATGCCAATGTTTTGAAACCAATGATTGACAAGATTCCGAAGCGTACTTGTCAAAAACATGCTAATCAGATATGGAAAATATTTTTTGAGCCTTTAAATGAGACAGGAAGATGTCAACTATTTGTTGAAATGATGAGAAATCTGAAATTTAGGCCTATAATGAATATTCTTGGGCTAAGAACATCGATTGAATCAAGAGACAAATCTATTGTGAAGAATCTGATGAATGCATATGATACTATTGGTTCTAACTCACGCACAAAAGATAGTAATGCCACATGGTGTGTCATTACATCAACAATTGTAAGCTCTCAAACTAAGAAAGCTCGCCTCCTTAGAAAGACAAGTAAACAATTGAAGATAAGTAGACAAACTCTAATGAGAGCTTTGGGAAGGCGACAAAGAGCGGAGGATCCATATAACAATGAGTTATGGGCATTTTTCGGTAGATTACCACGGAAAGATAAAGCAATTGATGAAGCCTTGAGATCCCTAATTGAAGATTTTTGGAAGAATAACACAAGTGTCTCTCCAAATCAAAGAGATGTTATAAGAAGGAGGATTGGTAGTAAAATCCGTGATCCACATCTGAAACATTTTTTGGATATGACTCAAACACAATTTTTTGCCAAGTTTCAACGTATGTATCCTCAAATAAAAATTAGTCAAAGATTCTTTGAAATGGTAAAGCCTTTTTATGTCAAAATAAATCACACACACACAACTTGGTGTTGTAGAGTACATATTGAATTTTCTAACCATTATGATGTTTATCAACGCATATGTATAGATTTGCATGCTAACAATGTTTTGCACGAATGCAACATAAATGGTCCACCGACATCTTCAAGGGAATTCATATCTAGCATCTTATGTGAAAGAGTAGATGGTCAAGTATATTACAATAAGTGTTGCTTGGATGGCAAATGTGTTGATTGTGGTGGATTGGGACATTTACAAATTTGTCAACATATGGATATTGGACAAGAAATTGGTAATGAATTAGTAGAATTTGGAAAATATAAGACAATGGCCTACATGCTAAAAGATGGAAAAGAAGCAAAAAGGTGTGAATTGGTTAGTGAGAAGATTCCAATGTATCAGTTTATGGGCATCTTTCATGAGAATATAGTGTATGAGTATGCAATGCATAACCATCGAGCTCGTTGCTTGGACTCACAATTTAAGCTATGCAAGGAAACATTTCTACTTCATACAATCATTTCAATTGTTGACTTTGCAGAGAAATACACACTACAACTGTAGAACGAGGTGCAATTACAATATTACAACTCCACACAAGTTGCCATATTTGTGCATATAGCATTCACTCATGCACATGATAGTATGGAAGAGGATAGGAAGATATTGAGGGAGTATCATTTTTACATCAGTGATGATCGCTCACACTCTACAGAGTTTGTGCAAGGTTGTTTTCAGATATTCTACGATCATTTGGCTAGCCGAGGCATATCATTCCATCAACATATCATATGGTCAGATAATTGTGCATCACAATTTAAGAACTCTTGGATGTTTTATTGGTTGAGTAGGATGCATAAGTTGACTGCTATTCAACATATGTGGAATTTCTCTAAGGCTGGGCATGGAAAAGGGGAGCATGATGGTGCAGGAGCATGTATTAAAAGAGCTTTAGCACGAGAAGAGTTAAAGTACAAAGGGAATACAAACTTGAAAGATGCAAAATCAATTGTTAAATGGTGCAATGGTACAATTGGTCCAGGTAATCAAGGTAAGTCTTCATCTTGCAGATTTTTTTGGTTGGTAGATGATAATAACATTGCAAAATTAGAAGATTGTTGTACATTGATAGGATCGAGTGAGCTACACTCTTTCAAAAGCTCTAATGTAGGTTCATGAACTATCCATACATGGCGGATGGCATGTTATTATTATTCATGTAGAGATGGTGCCTATAATGACTATGAATCAAAGGAGTGGGTGGACGAATGGTGTATGAGACCTCTAATCCCACTTGAGACATACTGACCTCCGAGTGCACTACAACTCACACAGATGGAAGCATCAATTGACTTTGACCATGTGTTAGATTTAGTTGAACCAGGTAAATTATCCACGTGCAATTTTTTATACTTTAATATTTTACCTTAGTTGTTTGCTAAATTCTTCTCACTTTATCATTACAGGGCATGTTTATGTCGTAATTGCAGCTGAAGACAATGAAGAAGGAATAGATTATTACCTATGTCATTGTGTGGATGCGAAAAAGAAATTGGATCGCCCTGTGGTAGATGGAGAAAATATTGAGTACCACATAGGATCAGTAGTTGTTACTAGTACATGGCTTAGAAGGTACCTAGTGAAGAAGTCTAACTTGTGGTTGTTCAAGGACTTCGAGACACATAGGAAAATTCTTCATTATTCTAACCTTGTTGTAGCTTCAAATGTTCATTTGATCAGATATGAGGGTAGACCACTAAAAAAGAACCTATGGAAGGTTTGTGAGTCTGACCATGAGGCCATACGTGACACGATAAAGAGTAGAGCAGATCCAGATGGTTCATTGGATTAAATGTAAATGTAAAAAATTATGATTTCAATCTTATTTGGATATATGTACATGACTTGTATTTTTGACTACTCGAGGAATTGTAATATTAAAAATTGTGTTTTTGTCTTTTTTTATGTGATTTTATGTAAATAATGTCATTTTGGACCATTACAGATCACATGGGATCATTTCATGAAGTATACCCTATTAATATGGTAAAAGATGTAAAAAATGCTCATTTGTTGTCAATCACTCAAAGTGTAAAAAATTGTCAAAATTTGGCATGGTTTTTCTCGATGTTAGTGACATGTAAGAATGATCCATCTGATCTTGCGGGGTCATGTTATGGCACTCTAAAAAATCCTATCTCGGTTTTGGTAGACTCAAATCCAGTTGCTCGTGGCGACTCTTTCTTGCTTGCAACAAAAAGCGTAAGATGAGTTCAATGAAAAGTTGCACAATGCCCCATATTTCAATCCGATCGTCGTGGCACTGAACTGTCAACTCGTACGCATCAGGGTGGTTGAGTTTATGCTAGGAATGCCTTCTTTTTTCTCTCCAACTCGCTCGATCATTGTCGGACACACCCTAGTAGCAAAATCGCCCAAGTGCTCAAACTGCTCAAAGTTGTCAATATTCGGCATCATGTTTCTCGATGCTTGTTAATCATAAGAATGATCCATCTGATCCTGTGGGGTTGTGTTATGGCAATCTAAAAAATCCTCTCTCGGTTTTGGTAGACTCAGATCCAGTTGCTCGTGGCGACTCTTTCTAGGTTGCGACAAAAAGCGTCAGATGAGTTCAATGAAAAGTTGCATAATGCCCCATCTTTCAATTCGCTCATCGCAGCACTGAATCATCATCTCATACACATCGGAGTGGCCATTTTTATGCTAAGAATACCTTCTTTTTTCTCTCCAACTCACCCGATCACTGTGGGACACACCCTAGCAACAAAATCGCCCAAGTGCTCAAACTACTCAAAGTTGTCAATATTCGACATCACGTTTCTCTGCACTCGTTAATCATAAAAATGATCTGTCTGATCCTACAGGGTCATGTTATGGCACTCTAAAAAATTATCTCTCAATTTTGGTAGACTCAGATCCAGTTGCTCATGGTGACTCTTTCTCGCTTGCGACAAAAAGTGTCAGATGAGTTCAATGAAAAGTTGCACAATGCCCCATCTTTCAATCCGATCATCATGGCACCAAATTGTCAGCTTGTACACATCAAGGTGGCTAGGTTTACATTAGAAATTCCTTCTTTTTTCTCTCCAACTCGCCCGATCGTTGCGGGACACACCCTAGCAACGAAATCGCCTAAGTGCTCAAACTACTCAAAGTTGTCAATATTCGGCATCGCGTTTCTTCATGCCCGTTAATCATAAGAATGATTTGTCTAATCCTACAAGGTCATGTTATGGCACTCTAAAAAATCCTCTCTCAGTTTTGGTAGACTCAGATCCAGTTGCTCGTGGCGACTCTTTCTCGGTTGCGACAAAAAGCATTAGAAGAGTTCAATGAAAAGTTGCACAATGCCCCATCTTTCAATCCGCTCATCGCGGCACTGAACCATCAGCTCGTACGCATCAAGGTGGCCAATTTTACACTAGTAATGTCTTCTTTTTTCTCTCTAACTCACCCGATCATTGTCGGACACACCCTAGCAGAGAAATCGCCTAAGTGCTCAAACTGCTCAAAGTTGTCAATATTCGGCATCACGCTTCTCGATGGTCGTTAATCATAAGAACAATCCGTATAATCCTGCAGGGTCATGTTATGGCACTCTAAAAAAGCCTCTCTCAGTTTTGATAGACTCAGATCCAGTTGCTCGTGGTGACTCTTTCTTGGTTGCGACAAAAAGCGTCAAATGAGTTCAATGAAAAGTTGCACAATGCCCCATATTTCAATCCGCTTGTCGCAGCACCAAACCATCAACTTGTACGCATCATGGTGGTTGGGTTTACACTAGGAATGCCTTCTTTTTGCTCTCCAACTCACCTGATTGTTACAGGCCACACCCTAGTAGCAAAATTGCCCAAGTGCTCAAATTGTTCAAAGTTGTCAATATTCGGCATCGCGTTTCTCGGCGCCTGTTAATCATAAGAATGATCCGTCTGATCCTACAAGGTCATGTTGCAGCACCAAACCATCAGCTCATACACATCAAGGTGGCTTGTGTCTTGGATTACAAACACATATTTAAGTTCAAAGCTTAAGTAACAATAAACATTGTACAATTATTCATCTAATCATTTATACTGCAATTATGGATAACCATGATAAATGATTTGCATTAACCAAAAAGCTACAATCCATGCAACATTGTATATTGTTAAAACTATCAAATATATCCAATACAAACAAATAGGTTTGCCAAAAGCCATATGGACTTAGAATTTCACATATTCATAATGTTATCACTGTTTAAAAATTGGGTTTTCCTTTCCCATAATTGGCTATGATTTTGAATTTTTGAATAAGACATGCTAGCAATTGCTTCAGCTCTATGTTAGGTCTTAAGGGTTTAGGGTTTTTAGTTTTAAAATTGCTCAATGTGTTATCGAAAACCCTTTGGTTTCTATTTCTTCGTTACTTTATCCACTTAAGTAATGGGTCTCAGGTTCGTCGAAAGTGTCCCCCCTTGTCATTTGCCTAGGCGGTCATTTGAATTAATCATAAAATTTTACGCCTTATATATTTCCCCCATAATGTTGTCTAGCCTAGTAAGTGGTGCACATCTCTCAGGAAGATCTATGGTTTTCAGTATTTTGCTAGGCGAAGTTGCGCGTGGTTTAAGACCCGCAAAATGGCGAAAAGGCTTTGCGTTCAGAATGGTGATTTTGGTCCGGTTTAAAGAGGTCTCATCTTGTCCAAGATCCAACGGCTGGCGTTATTTTGTAGCCTAAACTTGCAAATGAAATACCTTTCGTGAAATGGAGAAAGCATTTGGTGGGACCCTACATGCGAGGATTTTCTAAAGTGACTAAAAGGCGATCAATTCCCATTTGATCTGATGGTTCGCGCTATTTCACAGGATGAAAATGCTCAATAGTTATCTTTCGTGAAGTAGTGAAATGATGTGGCACTCCAAGTAGACAATCCAGCTGGTCTAAAGAGTGAGTGAGATGGTTGCACATGGCAGAGGCCACAATAGTCAGCAAGGCTGGTCCAAGAGTTAAAAGAAGGTGGGTCCCAGGTGGTGAGTCTATTGAAATGTGGTGACTGATCAGCAAAGTACTGTACACTCAGCACGTATCCTCACCGAGGTCCGAGGCCGGGCTAGGCCCCGGGCAAGGGTTCGGGGGCGGCAGCCCCCAAGAAAAGCAGGGGTTCAGGAGTGGGAGCCCCTGAGAAATTTTTTTTTGGGTATTTTTGATGAAAACTGACATTGTAATAAAACCCTAAAAAGGGCGACTTTGTTTGTTGCCCTAAAAATCACATGTTATAAGTGGTTGGGATGCTTAAGGCATTGTAAGGTTGATGTACTATTTTTGCTAGATAATAAGAAAGATTGGATGGCTATATATGGTGGACGTAACCCATTCTGGGTGAACCACGTTAAATCTCTATGTTATTTGTGTCCTATTTTATTTATTTATCTTTTGTATTTAAATCTGCATATAATTGTTAGTTCATATTTGCTTCGGATCTGCTTGAAACCCTAACAATTGGTATCAGAGCGAGGTTTTCTGTAAATTGGTAGGACTTTTAGATTTGAGTGGGAGCAATGGAGGATTCCAAATTCAAGGTCGAAAAGTTTAACAACCAGAATTATCAGTTATGAAAAATGCAGATGGAGGATTACCTGTATCAAAAGGATTTGTGGCGGCCATTGGAAGGAAAGGCAAAGAAACCGACCACAATGTCAGATGAAGAGTGGGACATTTTAAATAGAAAGGCACTGGGATCCATTTGATTGTACCTTGCACCGTCTATAGCATTCAATATAACAGAAGCAAAAATGACTATAGATTTGATGGCAACATTGGCTAAGTTGTATGAGAAACCCTCAGCTTCGAATAAGGTATTTGTTATGAAGCGTCTGTTTAATTTGAAAATGAGTGAGGGGGGATCTATAGTGGAGCACTTAAATGAATTTAATACAATTACCAGTCAATTGTCTTTGGTAAAAATTACTTTTTGCAGAAGAGGTTAGGGCTCTCTTGATTTTATGTTATTTGCCAGAAAGCTGGAATAGCTTGGTTATGGCTGTAAGTAACTCTGTCTCTGGTAAAAATACTTTGGTATTTGATGATATTGTTGGTGTTATCCTAAGAGAGGAAATGTGAAGGAAAAGCACAGGTGAAACTCCAACATCATCAGGTAGTGTTTTGAATGTGGAGAACAGAGGAAGATCAAAGGAAAGAGGAAAAGGCCCTGGGAATGAGAAGTCACGAGGGAAGTCAAAGAAAGTATGCTCTCAATCTAGAGGAAAGAAAGATTGTTGGTACTGCGGAAAGCCTAGTCATCTAAAGAAAGATTGTTGGTCTCAAAAAAACAAAAAAGGAGACAAAAATGAAAACGATAGTAAGGAAGCTAATATTGCAAGTAATACTTTACAAGATGTTTTAATCTTATATTTGGATAATGTAAATTATTCTTGGGTAATAGATTCTGGGGCTTCATTTCATGCTACACCCCATAGAAAATATTTTCTAGATTATGTTCAAGGTGATTTTGGACAGGTATATTTGGGTGATGATGAGCCCTGTCAAATTGTTGGAAAAGGAAAGATAAAGATCAAGTTGCAGAATGGAAATAACTAGTTTCTGCAAGAGGTAAGACATGTTCCTAACTTAAAAAGAAATTTAATTTCTGCAGGGCAACTAGGTAGTGAAGGTTGCATAGTTACCTTCTCAGATAGTATGTGGAAGGTCGCTAAAGGATCATTAGTAATAGTTAAAGGTGCGAAGGTAGGCACATTATATCTGTGTACAGGTAACACTTACTCTACCCTAGCTGCTACAAATAAAGTTACTGCAGGGACAACAACAATAAATGTTGCAAGAACAAATTCGATAATGTGGCACCATAGGCTTGGGCACATGAGTGAGAAAGGGATGAAAACCCTTCACGCCAAAAATCTATTTCCAAGACTAAAGAAGATTGATTTAGAGTTCTGTGAAAATTGTGTTTATGGTAAACAGAAAAGAGTCAGATTTCTCAAGGTTGGGAAAGAGAAGAAGAGTGAGAAGTTAGAGCTTGTACATTCAGATGTATGGGGACCGGCTCAGGTATCATCTCCTGGTAGCTCTTGTTATATGTTATTTTTATTGATGACTCAACCAGAAAAACATGGGTATATTTCCTAAAACAAAAATCAGATATTTTTGAAACTTTTAAGAAATGGAAAGCTTTGGTTGAGAATAAGACAGGAAAAAAGTTGAAGTGTCTCAGATCGGATAATGGAAGTGAGTATTACAGCAAAGCATTTGAAGATTACTACTCCTTCAATGGGATTCGAAAGTAGAAGATAGTTCCAGAAACTCCACAAGAAAATGGTGTGTCAGAGAGAATGAATAGGACTATCATGAAACGCGCGAGGAGCATGAAATTGCATGCTGGATTGCCCTTACATTTTTGGGTAGATGCTATACATACTACTGTCTATTTGATAAATAGAGGACCTTCAACCCCTTTGGATGGTGGTATTCTAGAGGAGGCATGGACTAGTAAAAAGGTAAATTATTCTTTTCTAAAAACTTTTGGTTGCAAAGCTTTTGTCCATGTTGATAAAGAAAACAGAACCAAGCTTGATGCTAAATCTCAGAAATGTACCTTCATTGGATATGGGATAGATGAATATGGCTATCAGTTATGGGATTTTGAAAATAAGAAAATAATTAAAAGTAGACATGTTATATTCAATGAGAAGGTTATGTATAAAGAACAAATGCAGGAAAAGAAGCATGAATAGGACAAACAAGAATATGTGGTGTTGGATGAGATTCCTGAAAATGAAATGTCATAGGTACCTGATGCTCAGCAACAACAGATTGTCCCACAAACTACTGTAAGTGTTAGATGTTCTACGAAGACAAGTAGACCCCCTGAAAGATTTTCTCCTTCTTTGTATTCTATTTTATTAACGGATTCTAGTGAACCAGAAGAATATGAAGAAGCAATGCAGGTAGATGCCAAACAACAGTGGGAGCTAGGCATGAAAGAGGAGATGGACTCCTTAATGAAAAATAAGACTTGGGACTTAGTCCCTTTACCTGCAGAAAAAAGAGTCTTGCCTAACAAATGGGTTTATCGGTTAAAGGAGGAGGAAGGAGGTCAGAAAAGATATAAGGCTAGACTTGTGGTAAAAGGTTTTGCACAGAAAAAGGGTATAGATTATGATGAAATATTTTCTCCAGTTGTAAAAATAACTTCAATTAGAACTGTACTTAGTCTTGTGGCTGCAGATGATTTACATCTTGAACAAATAGATGTCAAAATAGCTTTTCTCCATGGAGATTTGGAGGAGGAAATTTACATGTTGCAACCATAGGGATATGAGGTCAAAGGTAAGGAGAACTTGGTGTGTAGGTTGAAGAAAAGTTTGTATGGCCTAAAGCAAGCACCCCAACAATGGTATTTAAAATTTGATAGTTTCAAGGTTGAACACGATTATCATAGATGTCATTGTGATCATTGTGTATATTTTAAGAGATTTGATAATGGCAGTTATATTATTCTGTTGTCTTATGTTGATGACATGCTTGTTGTTGGGTCCAACATGCAACATATAAATGATCTTAAACAGAAATTAGCCAGGTCATTTTCTATGAAGGATTTGGGTGCAGCTAAGCAAATTCTTGGTATGAGGATTACACGAGACAGGAAAAATAGAACCTTGAATTTGTCCCAAAGTGAGTATATAAAGAAGGTGTTGAAAAGATTTAACATGCAGGATGCAAAAGCAGTTAGTACACCTTTGGCTAGTCATTTCAAATTGACTAAGGAGATGTACCCAAAGGCATAGGAAGAGGTTAATAAAATGTCTAACATCTCATATTCATCGGCTGTTGGAAGTCTAATGTATGCAGTGGTATGCACAAGGCCAAATATTGCACATGCAGTGGGAGTTGTGAGTAGGTTTATGAGCAATCTAGGTATGGAACATTGGAATGTTGTGAAATAGATTCTTCGGTATTTGAAAGGAACTACTACAAAGGCATTATGTTTCAAAGGATCTAATGCTACTCTAAGTAGATTTGTTGACTCTGATTTGGCGGGTGATATTGATTCACAGAGGAGTACTACAGGGTATGTTTTTACTATAGGGGGAAATGCAGTCAGTTAGATTTCTAGGCTACAAAACGTTGTTGCACTTTCAACCACTGAAGCTGAGTATGTTGCTGCTATAGAAGCTAGCAAGGAGATGATTTGGTTACAATGTTTTTTGGAGGAATTGGGTCAAACACAAGAGGATAGCCCATTGTATACTGATAGCCAGAGTGCCATTCATCTTGTGAAGAACTCTGCTTTTCATTCAAGGACAAAGCACATTCAACTCAGGTACCACTTCATCTGGACTATTTTGGAGGAGGGTCAGTTATGGCTTGAGAAGATTCACACAAGTGAGAATTCTGTCGATATGTTCACGAAAGTAGTTCCACTGGAGAAGTTGATTTCTTCATCAGTTTGTGTTGTCATGGGACAGAGAGGATGCTAGCTTTTTAAAATTTGATAAATATTTTGCATCCAAGATTAGGACTCTCCTCTGCTCAGAGAACCCAATAATCCCCAAGGTTCTTTTGGAATTTATTAGACCAAAAGAATTTGCAGAGAATATAAAGATTGTTCATAATTGGGGTGACATTTATCTATACCAAGTCTCAACTATTTTCAGAATTTTTGGTTTTAAAGACACTCCATTCTTGTTGCCCTATCAGGTCCCTCTCAAAGTAGGAATTGCAGAAGTCCTCAGACAGATTGGTAGTGTATAAGAGGTAGAGCTGACAGGTAGGGGTAAAGGGACTATTTTCCCTACGGTTACCATAGCCCATCAATTTATAATAACCAAGGGAGGTTGGAATTGTTTTGAAGACTTTCTCAAACCCTATCATTTCACAACTGCAATATCCAGGTGTGTAGATCTTGAAGAATTCTTCAATGGCATATTCAGAAAGAGGGCAGTGTGCAGAGGAAGACCCCATCAATTTCAGTTTTCTGAGGACCTCATTAGAAATGAGTTTGATTTGGATGAGCAAGAACTAAGGAAAGAGAAATGGGTGGCTTATAAGAAAGCCTTAGACTTTGTGCATCAGTTTGATGCCAGGTATGACCCATTGTCTAGCTTTTTTCCTCTGGAGGAGAAAATAAAGTTTTTAATTGTTTGTTTTGATGATGTGATGCAGACCTTGAAGGAGAAGAGGGAAGTTGTGATTAAAAGAAACACTAAAAAAGCAAGAATGATTCTAAGCAGGTCTGCCTCCACCAAAGCAATCCCTCTTAGTAATTACACACTGCATAAGAAATCTAGTTATAGTGTGTTGATGCCTACAACAGGGGAGCCCTCTACCTCCAAAGGAAAGAGGAAGATACAAGATGTCGTTGACATCCAAGAGAGCCCTAAAAAGTAGAGAGTAGGAAAAGAAGTACAATCCGATACACGTTTGTACTCTCCATCCCAATCCCCTATCCACATAGGAGATGAGAAAGCAGCAGCTGAGCAACTTTTACAGTTGGGCAGTTTAGGGGAAATTGCCTACACATATGATGAGGTAGAGGAAGGAATGCCAAAAGAACCCCTTGCTGCTGAAATGAACATCACTACCACTAAACTTAAAGGCCAGGAGTTGGATCCTGAGATAAAGCAAGCCAGTGATGACTTCTTGGCTGACAATAATTTTGTCACTTCAGGAGCATTTATGCAGTTTGTATGGAAACAAAACATAGATAAATATGATGCAAGATGTGAGAAAAGAAAAGGTGAGCAGCTTAACAAAGATCCAGCTCTGGTAGAGGAAGAAATAAAATAGGAAATGATGGAATAATTTAAGACCATCACTCCTGAGCAAGGAAGGGACATGGTGGCACAAGTTGGAGTGCTTATTCTCCCTGAGTGAGACATAGCAGATGCCCTAGTACTAGAGGCAGTAAGGAAAGAAACTAAGCCCATGGAGGGAATCACTTTTAGCAAGGATAATGTTGCACTCGTCATGTGGTCTCTCAAGAGAGATGAAACTAAGAAAAGCAAAGATATCCAAGGGTCAAGCTACCTTGGAGGAATGATAGTAAAGAGAGTGCAGAGCACAAGGGTGGTAGAAGTTGCTAGTACTGTGTTAGAGACTGCAAAATTCAGTGTTGCAGTAGCAGAAAAGGAGGCCAAGGAGAAAGCAGACCTCAAAGTCAAGTTGGAGACAATTTTGAAAGCCTATAACAATGTCAAGGAAGAGGTAAGAGGTAGAGATAGCATCATTGCTAAGCTGCAAAGCCAGTTGACAGTACAGTACCATCAAGGTGAGTCTTCAACACTGATGATCTCCTCTTCTCCTGCAAGACCTCCACTTAGTAGTCCTATCATTGAGTTCCCACCATCTCTAACACCCTCCAGCTCTCAGATGATTGAAATTACTCCTTAAGAGCTAGAGAATTTGAAACAGGCTCAGGCCTTGTATGCCAAGAAATATGAGGATAAAGTAACAGCTACTATTTTAAGTTTTGCGGATACAATGAGTGCCTCATTGTTATATAATAATATAAGCAAGATTTTGGATATGAGGAATGAGCTCAATGGAGATAAAGCCATTTTGACACTTATTTTTGACAAATTGAGGCCTAGAGAGCAGGGCTTGGATTTTATTTGTGCATCTTATGATGAAGCAGGGGCCAATCCTATCATCAAATCCACTTGTGATATCACCAAGGATCTAGTGAAATTAGCAGAAGGGGTGGATAATGTTGATAGGAAAATTAATTTGTACAAAAAGGAGTATACTGATCAAGTTTTTGAGTTGCTCCCAGGAGTTTTTGCTAGCCCAGATCAACTGAAGGACAAACAAGTGTGGCTCAAGGAAGTAGAGGCCAAATTGTCAACCTAGATTAAAGGAATTGTTGATCTAGATGATGCTTCCTTCTTTATTGTGATAATTCAGGAGATTGAGAAAATCAAGTCTCATTATGGTTTTCTCAACTCAGAAGTCAACAAGATGAGAAATTCCTAGAAAAGGTTGACCAAGGCTAAGATAAAAGTGATTAATTTCACATGGCCCACTGATGATGTGTACAATGAATGGACAACAAAATATGCCATCCAGGATGCAGAGCAGCTAGAGGGTACTCCTGAATAGTTAGAAGAGGTTGCAACCGAATAGCAAGTAGAAGAAGTTGGAGAGGTCGAAAAGGACTTGTAACCGTTTTTGCAAAAGGTTTTGTAACTTTTTCTTGAGAAGCAACAATTGTTACAAAATTATCCTAGGAAAGTCCAAAGCTATGTGCATCCATATTGTTATAAATGGATACTAGGACTAAGGAAAAAGGATCGCAAAAGAACTGTAAGAAAGTGCTACAGAAATTTATCTGAACTTTTCTAAGTGTAATGGAGAATACTCAAAAGTTTATGTAATACTTTCTTGAAAATATATCAATATACAGACCATCGGTTTTGAGTAAAACTTTGTGTCATCTTCGAATGTGCTTGCAGTTGTTTATTGTTTCATTCTAAATAATCCAGGGTTATTTTGTTTGAATGGGGATTGTAAGGTAATTTTCAGTAGATGTGCTCACTAGCTTTTCTCTTTAGGAGGGAAATTAAATATGCAAGGATCGCCTCTACCAGTAAATTCTTCATAGGATATTTTGAATCTTGATGAGCATAGTTTGATTTGGTGTGCATAAATTCTCATGTATGTCAGGCATATATAGGGATTAACAGAAGCCGAGCCAATGGGATGTGTAGAGATATTGTGTTTGGGAAGTATTGTTTGAATTTTGATGACTCTGTGACCCTGGATAAGGCACTGGTATAGATCAAGGTTGTCTATTGCATGTTTTGTAGATCAAAATACTGAATATGAATATAATTTTCATTCCTTTTTTCAGTTGGTTTTAAGGTGATTAGATCCACTGGTTTTTTGGACTGGTTTGTTGTGGATTTATCTTTTGAAAGTGTGAATTTAGTTCACAAAGGTATACCCGCCTAGACTCTGAGTGAGTTAGAAGTGTAGAAGGTTAAATCAAACCTTGTCATATGTTGTCATAAGAGTTTCCTTCCCTTTAGTATCTCTTTTGCCCAGAGTTTGAATCATTTTATTATAAGGATGTTGAGGTGAATCAGATTTTGAAGACAACACATAAAACAAAACATATGTTCAAAATTGCTACAAAGGCATACAACATGATATCCAATAAAGTCAAAGAGGGGCTTGCCAAAAGCCATATGGACATAGAATGTCACATATTTGTAATACAAAACATATGTTCAAGTTTTCCATATAAGCATACAACATGGTATCCAATAAAGTCAAATAGGAGCTTGCCAAAAGCCATATGGCAATGATTGTCACATATTCGTAATACAAAACATATGTTCAAAATTGCCATATAGGCATACAACATAGGACCCTATTCTATTCATTTCACTCTAGGGGAAGGAAACAGATCATGAGATATCTTTGTCTGTCGAGGGGATGGAGATGTATATGATGCAGGTGTCTTTCGAGTACGTCCACTCAACCTCCTCTCTAGACATTTTGTAATTCAACCTGATACAATGAAAACAATGATGTTAACATATACAAAAATTGAATTTTAGAATGACCTACAATAGAATAGTCACTTACCACATACAAATAATCATGATATTCATCCACAACAGGTGCACGTTCATGATCTGGAGTGATAAGCTCCTCCTGTAAGCATCACAATATAAATTAAACTAAATACAAGTGTCGTTAAAATTTTCAATAACATATTATTAAAATAACAAATGTAATGCTAAATTTACTAAATTTACAAATATGTCTCATACTTTTGTTAAAGCAGTTGAACTTGCTACTACTGCAGCTGTAGACACCCAAAATTGTCATGTCTAATTAAATAAATATTTTATTTATTTAATTATCTAAGATTAATTCTTCTATTAATTAAATAAATCTTTATTTATTTAATTAATTCATTTATCCTTTTCTAGCCTTATTTCTCATTTAAATAAATACATTTATTTATTTAAATTATTCCTTTTCCTAAATTAAATAAATATTTTATGTATTTAATTATCTCACTTCTCCTATTAATTAAATAAATCTTTATTTATTTAATTAATTCATTAACCTTTTCTACCCATGACACATGTCATTCATCTCTTAATTCATACACTACCTACCCCTTTCATTATTTTATTATTTCTTTTACATACCCTCTAATCATAGCTGACCTCCTTTTACACCTCTCAATCTTATCCCTTCATTTCATATTGTGTCTTCTATATAAGGAGATGTTTCCTTCATTATCAAACCCTAATGAATCATTCTAATGAACTAACTACTTGATCAATTTGACTACTTGGCATATGCGATCCTACTTGCAACCACATTCCGATCTTTGTTGAGCTCTTGTGCACATAAAATCTGAGAGCAAATATATCAAGCAAAATCAATGGAGATAGGAAGAATGGAGATCCAAACCCTATTGGACATGTGATGGTATAATCTTTGTGATTTCATTTGATTTGCATTGTCTTAGGTAATCTTCATATGTTATGGTGGATCTTTGTTGTTGTTAGGCTAGGGTTTTTGTGGTTGAATTCATTTAGTCTTTCAATATCGTTATTATTGTTATCCATTTTCACCGTAAACATTTTGGCACACCCTATGGGACTCCTGTCCCTTTTGCATTTAACATCCTTGTTGTAGATTTTGTGTTTTGAAGTTGCAGATCTGACATTTTCGACAGCATCTTGATATTTTTGCATCTGCGTACTTTCGGATCACGTTTTTGATTTTTTGTTGCATCTGTGACATCTAGAATCGCGTCTATGTCTTCAACAGTATTTTATTTTGCAGATTCTAAAAACCGCATCTGTGTTCCTCAGTCGCGTCTGCAGTGTTTTTAGACACGTCTATGTCCAGAAGTTGCATTTGGGTTCTGGAGCCACGCCTGTGTCTCACAGAAGCGCGTATGCATCAGAGAGTCGCATCTATGTCAGAGGTAACGGTGTCTATGTGCATTGATTTCATTTTTGGAGTTTATTGATTTAGTTTTTGGTCTTGCATTTAATGTTTCAAATCCGGTTTATTTTGAGCTAGCATTTTCAGATCTAGCTAATGAAATTGGTGTAGCTTTTCTTGAAAGCAAAATCGTTTGGTTGAAGGCCCCTATTTTCACAAAGTCTTTTGGATTTAAAATTTACCTAACTTGTGTGCTTGCAGGAAGGGGTGATTATTTCAAACAATCCAAACTACTAATAAATCTTTGTTGCAGGTCCTTGGCAAGGGTTTTTGATTTTTTTATTGTGTGCTTTGTTTTCAATAGACTAGCAAACACTTCAATTGGTGCACTAAAATTGAATCATTATCTTTTGTGTCTTGAGAAATAGGCTCTTTTTGTTTTTCTTTGGAAGGCCTGTCTTCCCGTGTGGTCATTAGGGCTACTAGTGAGAAGAGAATGACCCAAGTGGTAGCAAAAGAAAAGCCATCTTCTTCCAAACCACTATAAATAACTGTATTCATGGTGAAAACTATGAATAATGTGTGCTGATTAGTTCATACTGACACTATGTCTCCCCATAAACCTATTTGTTCAAATTTATTTGATCATGTAAAGCAAAAAATCGCGATCGAACCCTAGCTACTCTCCCCTCTTCCAACTCCAAGGAGAGAGAAGGGAGATTCGCTAGGGTTGATGGTTTTCACTTAGGGGAGAGACTTTACATTCAAAAGAGGGGTTGAAACCCACAAGATCCAATCCCATGCAATGCAAGATTGGATGCTAAATGAGTTTCAAGGGTTAAGAAAGCAAGGCTACCCTCTTTTGTAAAGAATGTGCATAGAAGAATTAAGCTAGAAATGCATAGAAAGTGAGAAAGATTCGCTTATAAACTGAGATAGGGATACAGTATGAAGCTGCGGACCTGGAATTAGTAGTAAAATGTCGATACGGTGCTGTCCTGCAAATTTGAGAAAAAGTTGTCAGGACGATGGCGCCCGGTGGCACGGTCCTCCGAAAAATCTGCGAAACGAAGGGGGATCTGTTCGTCTCTGCACAAGGATTCCAGATCTTCAATTTCAGCCGCGTACCTACAACCTACACACAGAAAAGTGAAGACGATTGGGGGGTTAGGGATTAGGGGTTTGCCTTTAGGTCAAACCCTAGTTTTGGAATTAACCAAGAAATGAGCAAGTGCTGTAAATGTAAATGACTGTAAAACAAGTACTAATACCTTGTTCTAAGGATGTTTGTATCCTTATGTGCGAAGGTATAGATGTTGTATGTTGTTGTAGTATGTTGTAAGTGATCTCCTCTTCAATGGTTGAATCCTTGTCTTGAATGCAACACTTAGCCTTGAATGGAGACTTGAAATGATCAATTGCTTGAAGGAATGCTTGAATGCTTGAATGCTTGAATGCTTGAGTATAGTTTCCACGCTTTGTACACATGTGTCCTTCTTACCCAAATGGGAGAGGACAATGTAGTTTATATACTTGTCATTTAGGGCTGATAGATTGATTTTCCCGACCTTAGGCCGACCAGGGAAAGTTAATTTCCAAATTGCAAACAAAAAGACCCGAAGTCCAAAAGAGACCGGGCCCAAAATAGGACCCAGGGACCAGGGCGCTGGGCGCCCTGGTCCTGAAGGACCAGGGCACTGGGTGCTCTGGTCCCACCTCTCAGGACAGCAGGGTGCAAAGGAGGTTCAGGCCAGGGTGCAAGAAAATGCAGTTTTCAGTGTCATAATCAGGTTTCGGGGTCTCCATTCAGGTTGCGGGTTGCGTCACCATCGTGAAGACCGAAATGCAGTCAAAATTGCAAGTGTCACAATTTTAGGACGCTACATTTAGCCCCCACTTTAGCGGGAGTATAGGCGTATGCTCATACTTCCGGTAAAGTACAAGGAAACAACATTGAAAGACTTTCACCACGTCAAGGAGGCAAGACACACCAAGCCCCCAGTGGACTAAGGATCTTGCGACTTTGATTGACAAAGTAAAAGGGAAGATCACGAGGGAGAACCATGATTGTTAGTAGTAAGGTTCCCTCACTATGAGTCATGCAAGAAAGATATCAAAAATTTTCAAGGCAAAGCTAAATTTGTCAAGAAATTTTTAAGTATCTTGAAAAGATATGAACAGGATGTATGCCCCCCTACGTTAAAGCGATCGCACACGCCTCACCGGGGGTGATTGCTTTAAGGTAGTGATACATATAAGAAAATGAGAAGGGAAAGGAGCACGTTATCACAAGGATTTAGCCCCCAAGTGTGAGATAAGCCCAAGGATAATAGACACAAAACACAAAGCACAAGGTGACTTCGCTTTCCTTGGGGTCAGTATGCTGTATGATAATTCATGTATATATATCATATGTATGTATGCATAATTGTTCTTCATTCCCCAATCAAGGAAGGTCACCTAGAAGAAGGGAACACATGTGTCTTTTGAGTCAACATGAGAGAGACCAAAAAAGATCTCAATGCTTTGCATCGTCCTCAAGTAGACAACACTAAGGACAACAAATAGAAGAATGAGAATAACATATAGAAGGAGTAACACAAGAGAGGAGGAGAGAATCTGCTATGCTAATGTATCTAGTCTAGCACGTCATCTACCCCCCGATCTTGCTGATCAATGTTTCGGGAAGGCAGGGAACACGCTAGAGGAGGAACATCCAACACAGCAGATGGAGCTATCACAAGATCCAAACAAGGGCTATGTTCATGTTCCGGGCCACATTGTTCTTGTCTAGGAGCTAGGATAAGTGCTTTAGAAAATTCATTGGATAAATGGTTATCAATATCAACAAGTTCATATTCACTATCAGAAGCAAGAGAAGTAACATTTTCATCATGAATAACATTTTCATCTATATCATCATCAAGATTTATAAAAATAGGATCTTTAACTTGCACAGGATCAAGACCATCATGCATCTTATGTTTAGGAGATTTTGGCTCAATTTCCAGCTGAGGAAAAAATGGAATAATGCTTGTTGAAGGTGTTTTTGAAGATTGCAAAGTTTGAGCTCTAAGACGACGTTTTCGTCGGCGTTCATGTGCAGAACGATTTCGTCTAGTCTTAGTAGGAAGTGAAGAAGATTGAGGAGGAGGAATGTTCTCATCCTTATCACTTGGGTGTTTAGGTTGTGGTCTCTTAGGCTGGATAATAGGAGAAGAAGAATGTCTCTTCTCTCTATAAAAGGAAGGAGGAGGAACTGCTCCATATAAAGGAGGAATTTTTGGTTTAGGAAGAAGACCAAGTCCATCATGACGAGGAGAGATAGGTCTACTTTTAGGAAGTTTATTAGATATAGACATAGTCACATCCATAGGGATGGGTTGGGAATCTTCTTGAGGAAAGACATTAGTTTTATCTTTCAAAGGAAGAACTTCCTTCTCAAGAATGATAGGAATGTCAAGTTTAGGTGTTCAAGGTTCACTTAAAGATAGGATCATATCTGTTTTCCATTTTTGATAAGATTTGAAAAGATGATCACTTCACAGAGGAAGAGATTGGAATTGTTTAGGCCAAAAGTAATCAATAGGAATGCTAGAAGTTCTTTCAGCTGGTTTAAAGAGACTATGATTGACAGTAACAACTTCACCATTATGGGGAAATTTCAAACACTTATGTATAGGAGAAGCAATAGCTTTCATGGAAGATAGCCAAGGATAGCCAAGCTTCACATGAAATTGTTCGGAAGATGGAATAATAGCAAAGTTCACATCAAGGGATTTGTTATGGACCTCAATAGGCAATGTAATAGAACCAATTGCAGGAGAAGAAAATGCATCAAATAGTTTCACAATCACATCTGTTTTGTCATATATCACTTGATTCAATTGCAAAGTAAAAAGAAATTCTTCAGTAATAACATTAATCATGCACGAAGGATCAATAAGCGCTCCACGGCAAGGTGTATTCTTGACTTTTGCAACTATGTATAAAGGACCATCAGGTGCCCTGATGGTTTCACTGGAATCAAATGTGATGGAAGGTTCTTTAGGGTTTTCTTGCTGCTCTACAAAGTTAATCACATTCGGAGCCATAGACACAAGACCATCAGATGAGAGAGAGGAATCATTAGCCTCAATCGCATTAGAGGTATGAGAAGGTAATGGATCAGTGAAAATCTGAAGATTTTGTGTCATGCCCAACTCTTGGGCACGAACGGGAAAAAAAAATTTTAAAATACTTAACTAATTATCGGCTAACTAAATTAAAATAATGCAACTTTGGTTTGGTCGAAACTACATTTGTGCCAATCTGGTAATTAAGTTCGATTTAGTAATAAGGATAACTAAGTTATTCCATGCGCTAAAATTTCTCCCAAAAAGGAAACTCACTAAGCTTCATTAATAAATAATTAAAAGTTCAAGTGTAACGATAAATTTCAAATTTAAGCGTTTTAAATTTTATCCTATCTTCTTATCCACTAGAATTTTTACGTTAATATTCATCGTAATTTAAAACACCTTATTTAATTGAGACCCCCATAGTTTAAAATTACGTTATAATCATATACTTAATTTTGGCCCTCTTTGGCCCTACAAAATCTTAGTGTTTGCACCCCTTTTTTTTTAAAAAATCTAGTCCACCTAGGCAATTAAATCATTTTATAACGTTTCTTCTTATAAAAATTCTTCTAACTCATTAAAAGGGAAATTAACATTTCCTAATTCAAAAAAAACGATATATGAGTCCGGTTAAATAAAGAAATTTAACTCCTCTTGGAATTAAATCCACTCTTAAAAAAAAACCCTTATAAAGTTCTTCTACATATGCCCAACATTGTAGGACTTAATTTAACAAAATTTATTCCTATTAAATACCATGTTAAGACTGCTTTTATACATATATATATATATATATATATATATATATATATGGACACATATATATTTACACACACACACACACATATATATATATATATATGTTTTATAAAATCATTTATATGTTTAGTTATAAACCCCATATATCAAAAGAAAACTCACATGTTGATTTAAATTGAGAGTGTTGCCCTAACCCAAAAATTAGGGTTAGGGCGAACACGTTAATACTCCAAAACTTTCCCTTTTTTTGTGTTTCGTTGAGTGCGTGTGTGTGTTGCGAGCGGAGTGGGTCGGCGGCCGAAGGACAACGCGCAAGGCGGGCCGAGCCGAACCCACACCCCACCCGTTCCATTTTTTTTTTTTTTTGCGTTTGTTAACGCGTATACGGCGGAGGATGGCTGAGTATCGCTAGCGGCAATGTTTATTTGAAAACCGCAGAGAAAGGAAGGTAACGGGCGGTGCGGGGGGAGAGGGTGCTGGCAGCGCGGCACCGCCGGCTGCGGACGGCGCCGCCACAAGCTGTGGCTCCCCGCAGGCTGCGGCGTCGCCGCCCACAGTCTACGGCCGCCGCCGCCGGGTTCTGCGGCGCCCCAACTTAAAAACACTGCTCGTTTTTTTTTTTTGCAACGTTTCTTGCTATGAGGTTAGAACGGGGTTTGAACCCTCGTGGCATATGATGGGGTTTAACATGGTTTGTTTTAAATAAAAATGCCAATATATATATATATATTTATATATATATATATATATATATATATATACAGGTATAAATGAATTCAGTTACAGTGTCTCAGTTTGGCAGATTCTTTATTAAAATGTATATATATATATATATATATATATATATATATATATATGTATGGATATATATATATATATATAAATATATATATGTATTTATATATATTGGTGTAGATATATGTTTTAAATGACTTGTATATCAGGTCTCTGTTTCTGTAAATTAATATTATCAGGGCTACAAATGTATATATTTTATTTTTGAAACAGAACCTTCAAATAACATTTAAGGGCTAAAAACATTTATAAATATCTCCTTTGTGTTACCATTTATTTATATATTTTTTTTTTTTTGAAAGAAATAAGCTGCTGTAATAAGTTTTCATTTTCTGCAATAAATGGGGGAATTACATCTTGTTTTGTAAGCCACATAGCTAAGACTACACACAAGCAATAGACTTTTTAATAAATTTCTTTTGCAGTATTAAATAGATAAATAATGGACTGTTTTCATTTAAATTTACAGCAACCTAGTTTCATCTATTTGCAGAATACAAGAAAAGAATAAATTACATCTACTTCTCCTTCCTGTTAAACACAAAAAATTTTATACAATCTAATATTCTTTTTCTTTCATTTGCAACTACTAAAATAGGAAAACATCATGTATTTCATTTTCTTTTGCAAAACTACCAAGTAGGGAAAAAAATAAAAAACATGAGTATTCATTGACAATATAAATACAAAACTGACAAGGATACAAAATAAACATTAATACAAATGGGATGAAATCCCAACAAAGCTTTTTCTCTACATAATAGTTTGAATATAATACAACACTTTTCTCTTTCTTGAAAGTAAATACTACACATGCTCTCTTTTCTCTTTTTATACAAATTACTACATTTAATCTATCTCTTTTTTTTTGAAACTCCATTCTGCAACATAAAACAGCCACATAGCTCTTTAATCCATCCTTTCCCATTCCCATGCAACCTGCAATAAACACATTTTTGACCATGGGAAGCTCACCTCCCAGCCTAGGCTTACTAGAAGCCACCCCCGAGCTTGGAGAACCAAGCACTAGATGGGCTACAAACATGCAAACCCCACAACGAACATAGGAACACATTTACATTCAAATATCCCTTCCCAAGCTACACATTCACCACTTTCATGGTGACTCTTCCATGGGTGGAAGTGGACCAAGTACCAATGGGGAGAATGCATGCCAAAACAATACAACATAAGCCACCTCATGGCAACACAAATGCAACCAAAAATACTTCCTCATTTCCTTATGCCCCCCCAAAAGGCTCATGGCCATATTTACTCCCCTTATGACCCCCAAATGCATACACAAGGCTATGCATCAAGGGTCACCAAGGACACCCTTGAGAACACTCTCCATGAGGAGAGCCTCTCACCCATGGCTGTCATACTCCTTCCACCCCAAGATCTTCCTACCCTCCCAAGGATAGGAGATCTTGGACACTCCCAAAAACAACAAGAAACACAAACAAACACATAGAAAAGAAAACTACACATTTTAACTTCAACACAAAAACTTCATAAAACACAATTTTTCAAGCAACTCTTTTCTTTTACAAAACAACATAAACTAACATTTACAACATAACAAGAGGAAGAAGGGAGTAACCAACCTTATTCTGCCAAAAGGTTTGCTAAACTTAGTTGGGGATGAGCTGCCCAATTCCACACTAACTTTCTCCAATTTCCACCAAAAATGCTAAACTCCTACTAACTTTCTCAAAACAAGCATAATCTCCAAGAAAGGAGAGTGGGTGATTACTCACTAAGTTTCCAAATTCTTGCCTAAGAAGGCCTCTCACACACTTCCCAACCCCTTGGGTGAGGTGTGAGTTCCCATTGGTTGCCCTTCCCAAACTCTTGCACATTACTCAAATTGGAAAGGGAAAAGGTGGAAGAAGATGGGGAAGAGAGTTTAACTTCTAAAAGGAAGGTTCTCTATCCTAGGAAGAACTTTCTAAGTTCAATTTTCGTGCATCTTGAAAACACCACTTTTTGAAGTGACTACATAGTCACATGGGAGAAGCCACATGTTTCAAAACACCCCTAACCCATAGGCATACCCTTTGGACCTTTGGAAAAGCCTAAAAACTTACCCTAGGAGTCCATTAAACCCTTTGGAAACCCCACTGAAGTTTACCTACGGGTCAAACTTGAGTTGACCACTCCCAAGACTCCCTACCCAAGGCAAATTTGGGACCACACTCATGTTTTTGAATGGCTTTGGTAGAAACAAAACTCCCTCCAAGAGACAAGTCAAAATCAATGACACTTAATCAGCACATGTGTCAAGTGACACAACAAAAATACAATATAAAAATCACACATGGAATTTGTCTCTTGAAGGATTTCACATTTACATATAAATTAAATTTTACACTCAAGCATTATACACATCACAAATAAAATACATTACAAGGGGGGGGGGGTGTTGTCTCTCCAAATAGACAACTCCCGGCTTAACAAACACACATTGGTCTAGGCTTGGTTCTCCATTAAATTCCATGGTCACATGGATAATTTTCCTGCACATCTCAATTAACACATTAGTAATTCCAAGTAATCACATTTATACATAATCAAATACATGGATTCCATTGCACATCAAACACTCATTCATTAGGCAACAATAATTCAATATCTCATTTGTTTTCAAATTCAATTTCACATAAGCAATTAACATACTTTCCCAAAATTGAACCATTCATAACTATGCATCATTTTTCTATCATCAAAATAAAGTCCTGCAAATTTCCAATAATGACATTCACCATCATAAGGTAATTCTATTCTAGTAACATATCTAAAGTTTCATAATCATCATGCATGAAATAAAGCATCAACATATGTCAGTGTGATCCAAATCATGTAATCATATAAGTTCTAAGTCCATAATGCATAAAATAAAGCAACCATAATAGTCTCAATGTGCAAATAACTGAAAATGTCAAACTGAATCGGGGTAGGGCCTCACACCCTCCCCCTCTAGGCATGAACTTCCTCCTGGAGTTCATCAAAAAGGTGGGGGTACTGTGATCTCATAAGTGTTGCATCCTCCCATGAGGCTGTGACCTCATCATAGCAATCCCACTGGACCCTAACCTGGTCCAGCTCTCGCCCTCGAAGGCTTAGCGTCCGGCGTGCCAAAATGCGAATGGGCTCCAAAGCTAGCTGCCCGTCCGACTCCACCTGCAAGGGATCCCAATCTAGAATATGAGACTCATCATAGATATACTTCCTCAAAACTGAAACATGAAACACATCGTGGACGCGTGACAGGCTAGGTGGCAATGCTAGACGGTAGGCAACTGGCCCTATCCTCTCAAGGATCTCAAATGGTCCTACAAATCGAGGTGCGAGCTTAGAACCCTTTCCATAATGGATTGGACTCTTATGTGGTCGCACTCTCAAGAAGACTCTTTCTCCAACTGAGTAGCTACGATCAACCCTCTTTGCATCTGCATATTTCTTCTGTCTATCTTGTGCCTCTCTAAGACGCTGCCTAATCAAATCCACCTGCTGCTCCATATCCCGAACTATCTCTGGACCAATAGCAACTCTGTCCTCTATGCGGTCCCAACTCAAAGGTGTCCTACAAGGCCTGCCATATAATGCCTGATAGGGTGGCATCCCCGAGGACGTGTGATGCCCATTATTATAGGCAAACTCCACTAAGGGAAGATACTCTTCCCACCTGGTCTGGTGATCCATGACGTACATGTGAAGCATATCCTCTAACACCTGATTAACTCTCTCTATTTGGCCATCCGTTTCCGGATGATAGGCTGTACTGAAATTGAGCTTGGTACCCATAGCTGCCTGTAATGCCTTCCAAAAAGAAGAAGTGAAGAGGGAATCCCTGTCGGAAATGATCTTACGTGGAACACCATGAAGTCTGACAATGTCTCGCAAGAACACCTGTGCCACTGCTGGTGCTGTGAAGGTGGTACGAACTGGTGAAAAGTGAGCCACTTTGGTCAACTTGTCAACCATCACCAAGATGGCATCATGGCGGCGAGATGACATAGGGAGACCAATGATGAAATCCATAGATATAGTGTCCCACTTCCACTCTGGTATAGCATGAGATTGGAGCAACCCACCTGGATGGCAGTGCTCTGCCTTGACTCTCTGACACTCAAGGCATCGGGCTACCAACTCGGCAATAAGCTGTCGCATTCCTGGCCAATGATATAATTCTCTCAAGTCTGCATGCAACTTCTTGACCCCGGGATGTGCTGCATAAGGAGCTCTATGAGCCTCTGTGATTATGAACTCTCACAATCCCCCAGTAGAAGGTACATAGATGCACCCTCTATGGCGTAATAAACCATCAGGCTCTAAGGAATAATCCACATATTTCCCTTCTAAAGTTTCCTGAGATCGAATAGCTTGGCAAACCTCTAAATACCATTTGTCCTCTGGCAATCACTGCATGATCCGATCTCTCAAATCCGTGCTCATAGACATGGTGAATACCTCATGACGTCTCCTACTCAAAGCATCTGCAACTACATTTTCTTTCCCTTTGATGTAGTGAATGTCAAAATCATACTCACACAAGAATTCCATCCATCTCCTCTGACGCGCATTAAGATTCGGCTGAGTAAATATGTACTGAAGGCTTTGGTGGTCTGTGTGCAACTCAAAATGATGACCCAAAAGGAAATGTCTCCATCTCACAAGTGCATGCACTATGGCTGCAAGCTCCAGGTCATGAGTAGGGTAATTAAGCTCGTGAGTCTTGAGTTTCCTAGACTCAAACGTTATAGCTCTGCCATTCTGCATAAGTACTGCTCCTAAACCATCTAGGGAAGCATCTGTGCAAACCATGAAATCAGCTGATGGATCTGGTACTACAAGGATAGGTGCGGTAGTAAGTGCCTTTTTAAGTTCCTGAAAGGCCTTCTCGCACTTCTCTATCCACTCAAACTTCTTCCCTTTGTGCTGAAGAGAAGTGATAGGATGAGCAACTCTAGAGAATCCCTCAACAAAACATCGGTAATAACCTGCTAAGCCCATGAAGCTCCTGACCTCTGTCACACTGGTAGGTGCTGGCCAATCCATAATGGCTCTGATCTTGGATGGGTCCACTGAGATCCCATCACCGGATATAACATGACCAAGGTACTTGATCTCTGTCCTAAAGAAAGCACACTTTGACAAACTGCCATACAACTGATTTTCTCTCAAACACTGCAAAACCTGTCTCAAGTGTTCCTCATGTTCCTCCTCATTCCATGAATGTATCAAAATGTCCTCAAGAAACACAATCACAAAGCGGTCGAGGAATGTATGGAATACTCCATTCATGAGACTCATAAAGACTGCTGGGGCATTCGTAAGACCGAATGGGACCACGGTGAACTCATAGTGGCCATATCTAGTGCGAAATGCGGTCTTGTGGATATCACTTTCCACTATTCTCAACTGATGGTACCCTGACTTTAGATCAATCTTGGAAAATACTTTGGCACCTTGAAGTTGGTCAAACAAATCGTCGATCCTGGGCAATGGATATCGGTTCTTGATGGTTACTTTGTTCAACTGACGGTAGTCCATGCATAGTCGGAGAGATCCATCCTTCTTCTTCACGAAGATGACTGGTGCACCCCAAGGGGATACACTAGGGCGAATGTGGCCCTTCTCTAGGAGTTCCTCAAGCTGAATCTTGAGCTCATTAAGCTCATTTGTGGTCATTCTATACGATGCTCTTGAAATTGGTTCAGCTCCTGGAACCACGTCTATATGAAAATCAATCTCTCTACGGGGCGGCATCCCAGGTAGCTCTGAAGGAAATACATCAGAAAATTCCCTAAGGATAGGATGGTCGTCAATAGATGGTTCTTTTTCCTCTTCTTCTTCTCTATCACTAATGGTGATGGCAAATAACTGACATCCCTTTCGCATGCTCCGCTTAAGCTACATGGTGGAGATCATACGAAGAGACATGGGTCTCTGAATTCCAGTGATCACTATAGGAGAGCCATGATCATCCTCACACTCGATCTTTTTCAGGCGACAATCCATCTTGGCTCTGTGGGCATAAAGCCAATCCATGCCAAGTACAATGCCATATGATCCAAGTGGTGTAACTCTAAGGTCTACTAAGGTGGTGATGTTGCCAATCTGAATCTGACATCCCTTAACCTCTGATTCCACTGACACTCTAGCCCCTGAAGCTAATTCCACTTCCCAACTGACCTCTTGCCTAATTGCCACTAGCCCGCAACGCTCCACAACCAATGGAGATATAAAAGAATCAATAGCTCCTGAATCAAATAATATAGATACACTGCTACCTCTGATCATACCTGCTACCTCAATAACCGTGGCTTGATGCTCTGCCTGGCGGTTGTCAACCGCTGTGAAGACCCTGTGGGACTTGCCCATGTCCCCAACTGTCGGCTCTGATGCTACCACCCTCTGATTCCCTGTCATCTGACCCTGAGGACACTCTCTCGCTATGTGTCCCATGGCTCCACATGTGAAGCAAGGGCCTCGTGCCTAAAACTGTACTCCCTGTGGTCTGGAGAAAGACTGTACCCCTGTCCTACTAGAACCACTGTACCCACCTCTAGAGGACTGCTGAGTCCTAGCTGGAGGTGTGTAAGGAGCCTGAGATTTCTGATCTCGCCTCTGACCCTGTGACTGCCACTGCTTGGGCTTTGTGCCCTGCTGATTCTGTGGAGGCTTTTGCCTCTGGTTTTGCTGTGACTGCTACGGAGGAGGGGGTTTGGAGAACCCCGATGAGTGCTTGTTGTTACCTTTCCAATGGGGTTTCTGAAACCCATAAGTCTGTGGTGAAGGGTTACGGTTCTGAAACCGATCCTTTGAGTCATGTGGTCTGGCCTGAATCTCCTCGGCTATCAAAGCCTTCTCCACGGCAACCCGGAGGCTCCCTGGAGCGGCCATTCTCACTGGTCCTGCTATGCCGAAATTCAATCCTCTGATAAAGCGGTTGATGAGAAGCATTTCATCTTCCAGGTAGTCTACATAAGGTAAGAGTTCAAAGAACTTGTTCTCGTACTGTGTCACTGACATACCCTTCTGCTGGAGGTCATGAAACTCATCCACCCTACGCTGTCTGAAATGCTCTGACAAATACCTCTCCCTGAATCTCTCTGTGAAAATCTCCCAAGTGAGGGTCTCTATCTCTAAGCCACACTTATATTCTTCCTGTCTCCACCATGTGGAGGCTGTCCCTCGCAATAGGTGAACCGCTGCACGTGCTTTTAGATTGCTCTCATAAGAGCGCAATGCAAAGCACCTATCCAGGCTTAAAAGCCATGCCTCTGCCTCTACCCCATCGGTAGATCCCCCAAATGATGGTGGCTGAAGACGCATAACCTCTCTGATTAGATCCCCTGGATCTCTACGTGCCCTCTCAATATACACTAGTGCTATGGCTGGAGGTGGTGCTGGTAGGTGAATGGGTTCGGGCTCATGCCCAGCCTGACTCTCCACGGGATTAGGAGGTGGACTCCTACTCCGTTCCCGTTCTACTGTTCTATGACTTCCTGAGTTCTGGTTTTCAACATTATGATCTACTGCTGGAAGCCTATCCTGTACTAATCCAATCAGGTTCTGAAGGGCTACCAAGATGTCTTGGTTTGGGTCAACTGATTGCTCGGGAGGAGCTGCTGGGTCCACTTCCTGAACCGATTCCTCCCTAATGACCTCTTCGCGTGCCATGCATGCACGCCTAGGGCCTCTACCACATTTGCGAGCTTGTCGCGTAGTTGGAGGCATCCTTTTTAAGAAAAGAAAAAAAAATGAAATAAATATCTATTTTTTAGGAGAAAATATTTTAGCTAATTTAAAAATAAAATTAAATACAATTTAATTAATTAAATAATTATAGCGAAACGTAATGGAGTAAGGTTCCCTAGTGTTGGCAAACTTGGCTCTGATACCAAAATGTCATGCCCAACTCTTGGGCACGAACGGGAAAAAAAAAATTTAAAATACTTAACTAATTATCGGCTAACTAAATTAAAATAATGCAACTTTGGTTTGGTCGAAACTACATTTGTGCCAATCTGGTAATTAAGTTCGATTTAGTAATAAGGATAACTAAGTTATTCCATGCGCTAAAATTTCTCCCAAAAAGGAAACTCACTAAGCTTCATTAATAAATAATTAAAAGTTCAAGTGTAACGATAAATTTCAAATTTAAGCGTTTTAAATTTTATCCTATCTTCTTATCCACTAGAATTTTTAAGTTAATATTCATCGTAATTTAAAACACCTTATTTAATTGAGACCCCCATAGTTTAAAATTACGTTATAATCATATACTTAATTTTGGCCCTCTTTGGCCCTACAAAATCTTAGTGTTTGCACCCCTTTTTTTTTTTAAAATCTAGTCCACCTAGGCAATTAAATCATTTTATAACGTTTCTTCTTATAAAAATTCTTCTAACTCATTAAAAGGGAAATTAACATTTCCTAATTCAAAAAAAACGATATATGAGTCCGGTTAAATAAAGAAATTTAACTCCTCTTGGAATTAAATCCACTCTTAAAAAAAAACCCTTATAAAGTTCTTCTACATATGCCCAACATTGTAGGACTTAATTTAACAAAATTTATTCCTATTAAATACCATTTTAAGACTGCTTTTATACATATATATATATATATATATATATATATATATATATGGACACATATATATTTACACACACACACACACACATATATATATATATATATGTTTTATAAAATCATTTATATGTTTAGTTATAAACCCCATATATCAAAAGAAAACTCACATGTTGATTTAAATTGAGAGTGTTGCCCTAACCCGAAAATTAGGGTTAGGGCGAACACATTAATACTCCAAAACTTTCCCTTTTTTTGTGTTTCGTTGAGTGCGTGTGTGTGTTGCGAGCGGAGTGGGTCGGCGGCTGAAGGACAACGCGCAGGGCGGGCCGAGCCGAACCCACACCCCACCCGTTCCATTTTTCTTTTTTTTTGCATTTGTTAACGCGTATACAGCGGAGGATGGCTAAGTATCGCTAGCGGCAATGTTTATTTGAAAACCGCAAAGAAAGGAAGGTAACGGGCGGTGCGGAGGGAGAGGGTGCCGGCAGCGCGGCACCGCCGGCTGCGGACGGCGCCGCCGCAGGCTGCGGCGTCGCCGCCCACAGTCTGCGGCCGCCGCCGTCGGGTTCTGCGGCACCCCAACTTAAAAACACTGCTCATTTTTTTTTTTTGCAACGTTTCTTGCTATGAGGTTAGAACGGGGTTTGAACCCTCGTGGCATATGATGGGGTTTAACATGGTTTGTTTTAAATAAAAATGCCAATATATATATATATATATATATATATAGGTTTAAATGAATTCAGTTACAGTGTCTCAGTTTGGCAGATTCTTTATTAAAATGTATATATATATATATATATATATATATATATATATATATATATATATATATATATACATATACATGTATGGATGTATATATATATATATATATATAAATATATATATATGTATTTATATATATTGGTGTAGATATATGTTTTAAATGACTTGTATATCAGGTCTCTGTTTCTGTAAATTAATATTATCAGGGCTACAAATGTATATATTTTATTTTTGAAACAGAACCTTCAAATAACATTTAAGGGCTAAAAACATTTATAAATATCTCCTTTGTGTTACCATTTATTTATATATATATTTTTTTTTTGAAAGAAATAAGCTGCTGTAATAAGTTTTCATTTTCTGCAATAAATGGGGGAATTACATCTTGTTTTGTAAGCCACATAGCTAAGACTACACACAAGCAATAGACTTTTTAATAAATTTCTTTTGCAGTATTAAATAGATAAATAATGGACTGTTTTCATTTAAATTTACAGCAACCTAGTTTCATCTATTTGCAGAATACAAGAAAAGAATAAATTACATCTACTTCTCCTTCTTGTTAAACACAAAAATTTTCATACAATCTAATATTCTTTTTCTTTCATTTGCAACTACTAAAATAGGAAAACATCATGTATTTCATTTTCTTTTGCAAAACTACCAAGTAGGGAAAAAAATAAAAAACATGAGTATTCATTGACAATATAAATACAAAACTGACAAGGATACAAAATAAACATTAATACAAATGGGATGAAATCCCAACAAAGCTTTTTCTCTACATAATAGTTTGAATATAATACAACACTTTTCTCTTTCTTGAAAGTAAATACTACACGTGCTCTCTTTTCTCTTTTTATACAAATTACTACATTTAATCTATCTCTTTTTTTTTGAAACTCCATTCTGCAACATAAAACAACCACATAGCTCTTTAATCCATCCTTTCCCATTCCCATGCAACCTGCAATAAACACATTTTTGACCATGGGAAGCTCACCTCCCAGCCTAGGCTTACTAGAAGCCACCCCCGAGCTTGGAGAACCAAGCACTAGACGGGCTACAAACATGCAAACCCCACAACGAACATAGGAACACATTTACATTCAAATATCCCTTCCCAAGCTACACATTCACCACTTTCATGGTGACTCTTCCATGGGTGGAAGTGGACCAAGTACCAATGGAGAGAATGCATGCCAAAACAATACAACATAAGCCACCTCATGGCAACACAAATGCAACCAAAAATACTTCCTCATTTCCTTATGCCCCCCCAAAAGGCTCATGGCCATATTTACTCCCCTTATGACCCCCAAATGGATACACAAGGCTATGCATCAAGGGTCACCAAGGACACCCTTGAGAACACTCTCCATGAGGAGAGCCTCTCACCCATGGCTGTCATACTCCTTCCACCCCAAGATCTTCCTACCCTCCCAAGGATAGGAGATCTTGGACACTCCCAAAAACAACAAGAAACACAAACAAACACAGAAAAGAAAACTACACATTTTAACTTCAACACAAAAACTTCATAAAACACAATTTTTCAAGCAACTCTTTTCTTTTACAAAACAACATAAACTAACATTTACAACATAACAAGAGGAAGAAGGGAGTAACCAACCTTATTCTGCCAAAAGGTTTGCTAAACTTAGTTGGGGATGAGCTGCCCAATTCCACACTAACTTTCTCCAATTTCCACCAAAAATGCTAAACTCCTACTAACTTTCTCAAAACAAGCATAATCTCCAAGAAAGGAGAGTGGGTGATTACTCACTAAGTTTCCAAATTCTTGCCTAAGAAGGCCTCTCACACACTTCCCAACCCCTTGGGTGAGGTGTGAGTTCCCATTGGTTGCCCTTCCCAAACTCTTGCACATTACTCAAATTGGAAAGGGAAAAGGTGGAAGAAGATGGGGAAGAGAGTTTAACTTCTAAAAGGAAGGTTCTCTATCCTAGGAAGAACTTTCTAAGTTCAATTTTCGTGCATCTTGAAAACACCACTTTTTGAAGTGACTACATAGTCACATGGGAGAAGCCACATGTTTCAAAACACCCCTAACCCATAGGCATACCCTTTGGACCTTTGGAAAAGCCTAAAAACTTACCCTAGGAGTCCATTAAACCCTTTGGAAACCCCACTGAAGTTTACCTACGGGTCAAACTTGAGTTGACCACTCCCAAGACTCCCTACCCAAGGCAAATTTGGGACCACACTCATGTTTTTGAATGGCTTTGGTAGAAACAAAACTCCCTCCAAGAGACAAGTCAAAATCAATGACACTTAATCAGCACATGTGTCAAGTGACACAACAAAAGTACAATATAAAAATCACACATGGAATTTGTCTCTTGAAGGATTTCACATTTACATATAAATTAAATTTTACACTCAAGCATTATACACATCACAAATAAAATACATTACAAGGGGGGGGGGGTGTTGTCTCTCCAAATAGACAACTCCCGGCTTAACAAACACACATTGGTCTAGGCTTGGTTCTCCATTAAATTCCATGGTCACATGGATAATTTTCCTGCACATCTCAATTAACACATTAGTAATTCCAAGTAATCACATTTATACATAATCAAATACATGGATTCCATTGCACATCAAACACTCATTCATTAGGCAACAATAATTCAATATCTCATTTGTTTTCAAATTCAATTTCACATAAGCAATTAACATACTTTCCCAAAATTGAACCATTCATAACTATGCATCATTTTTCTATCATCAAAATAAAGTCCTACAAATTTCCAATAATGACATTCACCATCATAAGGTAATTCTATTCTAGTAACATATCTAAAGTTTCATAATCATCATGCATGAAATAAAGCATCAACATATGTCAGTGTGATCCAAATCATGGAATCATATAAGTTCTAAGTCCATAATGCATAAAATAAAGCAACCATAATAGTCTCAATGTGCAAATAACTGAAAATGTCAAACTGAATCGGGGTAGGGCCTCACATTTTGGTTAGGAGGAGCTACAGATGTATTGCTTTTATCATTCACTCCAGAAACAGAAATAGTATTATTATCAATCAAATCTTGAATTTTACCCTTTAAAGAAAAACATTTTTCAATCATGCCCAGGCTGACGATGAAATTGACAAAAGGCTTTCTTATCAAAATAAGGTGAAGTAATCTTTGCAGGATCAATTTGCCTTATAGGAGGAAGAGTAAGCACATTTTGTTCCAATAACTTATTCATAATACTATGCAATGATTCATTCAAAGGAGTATACTTTCTTTCTTTCTTGAAAAATTTAGAAATAGGAGGCACACCTGATGCTGCTTTCACATTGTTGTTGATGATGTTTTCATTGAATTTGATGGAATCTCTGTTCGGTTTAAACTTTCCAAATGGTTGTTGACTGCTATCACCCTTATCACTCGGAGCCATAGGATGTGATTGTTCCATTTGACTCACAGTCAGTTGATAATTGTGAAGAGTTGCACACAACTGTTGGAAAGAAGTAAACTCAGAAAATAGAAGTTTGTCTCGAATATCTTTTTGTAAATTAGAAATAAAGATTCTTTGAATATCATTGTCAAGCACTGGAAAAGAAATTTGAGCATACAAATGCTTATATATACCAATAAAATCAGTCACTTTTTCTTTAACACCTTGTTTACAATGCATTAAATCAATCAAAGTAACTTTAGGACTTATATTGTTTTGAAATTGTTGAATGAAAGCATTTGCAAGTTGTTCGAAAGAAGTAATAGAATAAGAAGGCAACGAGCAATACCATTGTAGGGCTTTGTCTCTTAATGTTCTAGTGAATAGTTTTGCAAGCAACCTTGGGTCATAAGCAAAATCAGTACAAATTGTTTGAAAAGTCTTAACATGTGTTAGAGGATCACCTTTACCATTATAAAGTTCCAGATGTGGAATTTCAACATGTTTAGGAGGGATAGCTCGAACAATGTCAAGAGAAAGTGGGCTCGCAACATCAAATGTGGGCACACTAAACTTAGATTGATTCATAGAGGCAATTTGTTGCTGTAAAGAAGAGACAGTTTGTGCAAGATTGTTAATGGTCGCTTCAGTCGAAGAGTTCATATTAGATGTGTTAGATTGAGATGGAGGTGTTATGTTATTGAAAGAAGGTAAAGAGTAAGGTGGTGGGACCCTATGATGATTAGTCATAGGAGATGATTGGACAGGAGGAACACTACAAGGAGGAATGGAATGATTGAATGAATTGCCCCCTTGCGTCATGTTCATTTGTGGAGATATAATAGGAACACTCATTGAAGGAATGAATGAAGAAATCGGATTAAATGAAGGAAGAGGGTTAATTGAAGAGGAAGGATTGCCCCCATGACTGGTGATCATAGGAGGAATGACTTGTGTAGGAGGTTGTGTATAACCTAAAGTTTCGACACAACTCTTCATAGGCATCACATTCGAATCCACAATGTGTGCAATACCATGCAAAATATCAATTCCATTCTTATCACTTTGAAGCATACGTTTTAGACCCTCAATTAAAGGAAGAGCTTGACTATCGGGGTATTCTTGAGACATCCATTGTCGAAAATCATCAAATTGGTTATCCAATTTTGAAAGTTGTTCTTCAGAAACCTCATGGAGAGCTTCTTCATCATTAGGAGGATTAGAGGAATTACCCATGTCCTCGTTAAAAAGGCTATTCAAATTAGGTTCCATCTCCTCGGTAATTACACCTCGGAAAGACTTAATTCTACGGCTTCGTCTAACGGGAATAGTGTAAGTAGGGCTTATTGTTGTAAAACTCATGCACTAGAGAGGGAGAGAAAATTTTGATTTTAGAGGTAGCAATTTTTAGTAAAATCAGCCAATCTTCTGGATTTAAGCTGTTAAATGCAATCACGACAGTCTCCCGAAATTTCGGAAAAAATGTCCGGGACCGTGGCGCTCGGAGTGCAACACGGTCCTTGCAACTTTTTTCGAAATTTGCAGGGATGAAAGGTATGATGATTTTAAAGCTAATCTAAAAAAATTGAGTGATTTTACGATCTGTAGGTAGGCCAAATTAAAGTTGCAATCTCAAAATTGAACCCTACCAAGATTGTCGAAAAATGCAAAATTTGAATTTTGAAAAAGAGAGGGAAACTGAAATTTTGAATTTTATGATTTTAGAGGGAATGTCAAAAGCAATGCAAGTTTTGAAATTTAAGAATTGACTCAATTTCATGCAAAATTCAGTTTTGAAAGCGGAAATTAAAGTTGTTGTAATTAAGCACTTAATTTCAAAAGTCACAAATTGTAAGAATTTGAATAAAGCACTGAAATTTCGAATGAATGCAAACACACTTTTCAGATTTAGGACAGTAAGAACACAATTTTGACACAAAATTTTAGTTTCAATGATTTTTGAATGTTTAAAAGCCTTAATCCAAGCAATCCCTAGACCAACTTTGACTTTAATTTTGAAGGTGTTATAATTGATAAAATCAGCCAAAATTCTGGATTTTAGCAGGAAAATACAGTAAGATCTCGCTCCCGAAATTTCGGAAAAAATGTCGGGGACGATGGCGCTCGGAGTGCACACAGTCCTCGCAACTTTTTTCCAAATTTTCAGGGATGAAAGATATTGTGATTTTATTGCAGAATCCAAAGTTACAGCTGATTTGGAGATGTTTTGATCAGTGAAATTGTCGAACAAAGGTTGAATCAAGAGGGTTTTAAAAATTAGGGTTTTGACACTTAACCACTTAATTTTCAAAATTAAAGCATAGATATGAATTGATAATTTGTAATAGAAGGGCAGATCTGAAACAAGCATTAACATTTAGACATTTCACAAGTTCAATCACTAAAAAGAAAATTTAGGGTTTTTATGCAATCAACCTCTAAAATTTGCAAAAGATCAAACATGGAAATGTAATCAAGGAATTCAATTTTCAGATCTAACCATGAATAATCAGAAAGGATGTTCACGTCGGGTTCACCAAAATGTAAAGCGGAAAATCGCGATCGAACCCTAGCTGCTCTCCCCTCTTCCAACTCCGAGGAGAGAGAAGGGAGATTCGCTAGGGTTGATGGTTTTCACTTAGGGGAGAGACTTTACATTCAAAAGAGGGGTTGAAACCCACAAGATCCAATCCCACGCAATGCAAGATTGGATGCTAAATGAGTTTCAAGGGTTAAGAAAGCAAGGCTACCCTCTTTTGTAAAGAATGTGCATAGAAGAATTAAGCTAGAAATGCATAGAAAGTGAGAAAGATTCACTTATAAACTGAGATAGGGATACAGTATGAAGCTGCGGACCTGGAATTAGCAGTAAAATGTCGATACGGCGCTGTCCTGCAAATTTGAGCAAAAGTTGTCAGGACGATGGCGCCCGGCGCCACGGTCCTCCGAAAAATCCGCGAAACGAAGGGGGATCTGTTCGTCTCTGCACAAGGATTCTAGATCTTCAATTTCAGCCGTGTACCTGCAACCTACACACAGAAAAGCGAAGACGATTGGGGGGTTAGGGATTAGGGGTTTACCTTTAGGTCAAACCCTGGTTTTGGAATTAACCAAGAAATGAGCACGTGCTGTAAATGTAAATGACTGTAAAACAAGTACTAATACCTTGTTCTAAGGATGTTTGTATCCTTATGTGCGAAGGTAAAGATGTTGTATGTTGTTGTAGTATGTTGTAAGTGATCTCCTCTTCAATGGTTGAATCCTTGTCTTGAATGCAACACTTAGCCTTGAATGGAGACTTGAAATGATCAATTGCTTGAAGGAATGCTTGAATGCTTGAATGCTTGAGTATAGTTTCCACGCTTTGTACACATGTGTCCTTCTTACCCAAATGGGAGAGGACAATGTAGTTTATATACTTGTCATTTAGGGCTGATAGACTGATTTTCCCGACCTTAGGCCGACCAGGGAAAGTTAATTTTCAAATTGCAAACAAAAAGACCCGAAGTCCAAAAGAGACCGGGCCCAAAATAGGACCCAGGGACCAGGGCGCTTGGCGCCATGGTCCTGGGGACCAGGGCACTGGGCGCCCTGGTCCTGAAGGACCAGCGCGCTGGGCGCTCTGGTCCCACCTCCCAGGACAACAGGGTGCAAAGGAGGTTCAGGCCAGGGTGCAAGAAAATGTAGTTTTCAGTATCATAATCAGGTTTCGGGGTCTCCATTCAAGTTGCGTGTTGCGTCACCATCGTGAAGACCGAAATGCAGTCGAAATTGCAAGTGTCACAATTTTAGGACACTACAGATCAGTTGTAGGGCGTAACCCCTACCGGTTGGGAGCCTTCTGTATTTACAAAGCTGAAAGTGCTGCATGTATGGCCACACGAGCGGATGCCCTTACTAGCACCTTTTTGTTTTAGAAGCCTAAATCCTTCTAGTTGTTGGGGCAGGAGGTTGGACCTCTGGTAGCGGCCCACGCACATACTGTTCTTAGTAGAGATACAAAGTTCACCACGGGGAGTTTTCATGGGGACTAATGCTTGGCTGACCTGAGAAGTGAGTGTCGAGGGTGGAGCCAGTGAGGTCAAGCATCTAAGTATCCACTCTAAATAGCATAGCCTCAGGGGTAAAACCCCATGTGGGATTAACAACTATTGTCTTGGCCAGCCATAAGAATTGTGCTTGACTTATTTTAAACATTCAAAACATTTAAGACCAAATAGCAAAACATTGTGTCTTTTGTGTCTTCAAGTGTATGCAAAACATTTTTACCTCAAACAACACACTTTTCTTGGAGTCATTTTGAGTCTAGACACTTGCAAACATTGAGTCTTAATCAACACTGTGTCCTCTTGTCACGAAAAAATAGTCAAACAGTCAGATTTGGTCACAACAAAAATGACTTCACAGATTGGAAAAAATTGCACAAATTTTGCAGAAACGTGTCTGTGTCGAACACAATAGCGTCTATGTTGTATAACCACGTCTGTGAAGGGCAGAAACGCATCTGTGTTTCCAGAATCAATAGTGCACTTTACAAAAATCTCAGAAACACATCTATGTTAAACAGAACCATGTTTGTGTCAGGAAATCACGTCTGTGTAGGATATAGGTGCGTCTGTGATTAGAATTGAAAAACTTTTATAGTCCAGTAAACAAACACAGTCAGTTTCAGAATTCTTGAGCTTCCTAGGTTATTTCTCCAGGGTTTCATTTAGCATTCAACCTGTCTTTGGGTCTCACATAGTCCATCGTTGCTTTACACCTTACATTACATTCACATTTGTCTAAACTTGAGTCAAAAGGTCACTTGCTTGTCCTCATCATACTTTGTCAACACACTACATACAACAACACTTTGCTAAGTGGTCCCTCATCAAGGTCTATCACCTTTGGGTCTCATTTGGTTTTACTTAGAGTCAAGGTCAACTTACCTCATCAAGAGAAACTATCCTCTCTTTGGAAGTCACACCTACTCTACTACATACATACTTGGTCTTACACTTTGGACATTGCAAGTAAACCTCAGATTCATTTACATTCCATCCAACTCTTGGTCTTCCATACTTTTTCCATTTTCATCTAGTCTCACACATCTTGATCAATACCTAGTTCATGGTTGAAACCCATCTTCAAAAATCTAGGAGAGAAACTAAATAGGCTCAAGAGTCCACAAAAATGAGTGTCTTTTTCAATACTGATCATAACACATTACCTGACATGGATGCCTATAGAAACATTCCAAATGTTGAGAACATGGACACTACAAACAACAATGATACACACAATGACAATATCGACAACTTTTCCATACATTCAGCAGATGTGGAAGAATCCATTATGGATCCCCGTTTCAATCGATTGATTGAGGAAATAATGAGGAGGGATAGACAATACTTCTTACAAATGATGGCACAAAGTGGAGCCAAGATACCTCATGATTTTGACATGTGTCAAATAATGGAAAATCGACCTTTGCAACAAACTCACTCCAACATGGATCAAAGGAGGCCTAATAGTGGAGGCAATAGAGGACCACATATGGTACCTGAATCACCATCATCTTTGTTTCAAAAACCAGAGGTCCCATACACATATGGTCAAGCATATGATACTCACCTTCGCAAACCATTATGGAAGTCTTATGCAGAGAAATATGCTCAAACACATATCAATGCTAAGGATCAACCACCAAAGCAATTGGATATTCAAAGGCATGCTCAAAATTTGGACACAAGGAAACCCCGTGTTAAATTTGGGGGCAACACATTAGAACATGACATGCCTGTAGAGTATGGTATACATGGACAAAACAGATATTTCATTCCTCAACATTTCTCTATACCAAGTGGTCAATATACACAGCATCATTATAGACCTCCCCCATATGAACATGTGTATGATCAATATCATCCATATATGCAACATGCTCCTCCTCCAATTGGTGCCTCAAGCATGGGATATGGTCCAAGAAGTCAATCTCCACCTAAGAGCAATTTGGAGCAACAAATTAGGGACTTACAAAAGAAAATGGAGGACATAAATACACCAAAGCCAACATACACAATGAGAGACATATGTCCTTATCCATTTGACAAGAGCATTCCAATGCCTCCTTTTCCTACACACTTTGTGACACCTAATTTTGATAAGTATAGAGGCCAAGGGGATCCTAAGGCACACATAAGACAATTTTTCATAGCTTGCATTGAGATAGCAGCAGAAGAGACATATTTGATGAGATTATTCCCACAGAGCCTAGGTGATCAAGCTATGGAATGGTTCTCCCAACTTCCACCTAGTATTAAGTTATGGGTGACTTAGTAGAGGCATTTATCCAACATTTCTCCTACAACATAGAGATAGACATATTAGTCACTACTTTGTGCAACACCAAGCAAAAAAAGGGAGAGTCTTTTGCATCATTTTTACAAAGATGGAGGAATTTAGCCAGCAGATGCTCTTGTAAAATTCCACAAAAACAAATGGTAGAGATGTTCACTTAACAAAGACATTGGCTATGATTTAAGAAAAGCTTGTTTGTCCACCTTTAAGGATGTCATTGAAAAAGGCTTATCGACAAAAAAGGTCCTAATTGAACAAGGAGTCATTAAGATATTCAAGGAAAATAAAGATGACTTTAAAGGAAAAGATAAGCCAAGATTTTGGAATAAAAACAAGAACACAGTCAATGATGGTGTTGTAGATGCCAATACAGTACGACCCAAAATCATTTTTTCCGGATCAAGCTCTACAAACAATCAGGTGAATACTCAAACAACTTCTAAATCATGAAGGAAGTACACTCCATGGGGAGAACCACTTGAGTCAGTTTTCAAGAAGCTAGTGGCAAACAAGATAATAACAATTCCAGATTTTCCTCCATATGAGCCAAAGGTCAAACCAAATTGGTGGAATGATGATGAGTATTGTGAATTTCATAAGAGCAAGGGTCATAAGATAGGAAATTGCCATCGACTGAAGAACATCATACAAGATCTTATTGATAGAGGTGACATTGAGATTGAAGGACACTCATCCAATCAAGAACATGAGATGTTTAAGGAACCATTCCAAAACATGACAAGGGAAAAGTTAAAGCCACAGACGACCAAACCAACTATACCAGAGCAACCTATAACTATGATTCAACTATCAATCACATTTCAATGGACAATTATGTCTCTACCATTATCATCAAGGACAAAAACCCTGAGAATTCTACTCGAAGACCCAAGATTGTCCTAAAAGGTGTTGGATCTTCTTCCGAACCTACCTCTGAATGTCATGTTACAACCTACTGAGGCAAATTCACTTTACAAGGTGCTCCAGCTAAAAACATTGCTTCCTCATCAACCAAACCTGAGTATGACCTTGTAGAACAGTTAGGGAAGACACCCGTGCTCATCTCCATCCTTGAGCTCTTGTGCATATCCCCTGCACATAAATCCATTCTTGACAAAATCTTGAGAGAAACTGCTATTCCTACTGATCTGAACATGGACCAGTTTCAAGCCATGGTGGGATACCTTTCCATTCCACACTCTCTTACATTCACAGAAGCCAATGACACCTCTGTGAGTCAACCACATAATGCACCACTACACATTGAAATGAGTCCTAATAGATGGAGGAGCTAGTCTAAACATTTGTACATTGAACACAATTAAACAATTGGGATATTCTGATAAAGCTGTGAATTCTACAAACAAAATCACCATCAAGGCATATGATGATGAAGAGCGTTCATCCAAAGGCACAGTTACCTTGCCTCTCAAAGTTGGGCCAGTTACAAAAGATGTGGTTTGTCAATTCCTAGACCTGGATCTCACATACAACATATTGCTAGGACGTCCATGGATTCATGAGATGAACGCAGTGCCATCTACATATCATCGATGTATCAAGTTTCCACACAATGGAGTGGAAGTGACCGTCAAAGCTGACCCAGACCCATTCATATATTGCAACAATCTGTGACCTCGATCAGAAATAACAATCCCAGTCAATCAAGAAGCAATTCCATCATCAGCATATGTGGATCCAAAATCATTGAAAGCTTCTACATCCAAACAATCAGAGCTGAAAGAAGAATTCAAGATTAAAGACCTGGGATGTGATGAGTATATTTTTCATGTTGATCAACTCCCACTATCTCCTAAGGTATTCAATAAACAAGAACAATCTATAAATAATTTGCAAGGAATTGGGTACGAAGCACCTAGTGTTGTGGCTACTAAGTCTGAATGCTAATCTCCTCTAGTGGTGCAAGAATATCTTGATATCAATAGTCCTAAGAGTGGTTCCAACAAAGAATCTATTGAGTGTATCACCAACCCTCTTGAGAACTCACATAGCATTACCATTTCATCCACTCATTCCAGTTCCACTCCACTTCCAAACTTGGATCAACAAGAATCACAAAAGCCCTTACTAATTGGGGATCAAAAATCAAGCTATGAATAGAAAAAACATAAAGTGAAAACTAAAGAAAAGTCCTTCAGTCCAAATCAAAATCAAAAGCTATTGGACTCTAAAAAAATAAAAGTCAAGGATAAAAATCCTATGAAGAAAAAAGAGAAAGAGTTGATCTCCCCTAATATCAAAATAACTGGGGGCAAAAGTTCTAAAATTTCAAGTCAAAATGCATACTTGTTGATCCTAAGTCTCCATCATGCTATCCTACTTTCACTTCTTTTCACAATCATAAGCCTTCATAACTCATCCACTTGTTCCACACATCCTTCCCCTTTTGGCAATACATCATGGACCTTTAATGGAGCTTCCTCGAAGGACTTTGTTATCAGGGATGCCCAAACTTCTTTAGGTGACATGCATATGGGCAAACATAGTCCACACACTACAAATTCTATCTCAATTCCTTTATCAAGGAAGACAGTCACTCGAGCTACACATCATTTAGTCAAGGAACAATGCAGTTACAATCACAAGGTTAAGCCTCACACATTTGAGGTAGGTGCCTTGGTTCTCAGAGAAAATCCTAAAAATTAGCAAGAAAGACAGAAGAAGGACAAGTTCGAACCAAATTGGCTTGGTCCTTACATCATTACAGCAACATATGGATCTGGGGCATATCAGCTCTCAACTATAGAAGGTGAACCTTTGGAGGATCCTATCAACAGCATGCACCTTCGCAGATTCTACACATAGCTCTTTGGAATATCCTAATTCAAAAATACAAAAAATTCAAAAAATTCAAAAATACAAAAAAATCATAAAACATAAAAAGTTGTTACTTGGTGAAAACCTGGCAAACAAGTGCCTTGTGACACAAAAAAAAACTTTTAAAAATCAAAAAAAGTAAAGAGAAATAATTTCGTCCAACGGTGAAAACCACTTCAGTGGCGCCCTGGACAAGTACCATGGTGAAAACTGGGTCACCAGCGCCATGTGTAGAGACATTGCTCCTCCCTCCTTCAGGATTCACTTTCATCCTTTCACTTTGCACACACTCACAACCTATTTGTTCATAATAAACTTACCCATTCCCATCATGGCTTGTTATTGATCTACCCAAGATTGGTTAGCCATTCATAATAAACCTCCCTTTTCACCTCCCTTTCCATCCAATATAAATCAGATCCTATCTGTGGCTAAGGCAAATCCTACGTCTAGTGATGGGTGTGGAACTGAGAACATCACATATTTTGAGGAGTACAGTTTCTTCCAACTTCTTTCAATCTATCCATGCACAATCCGCAATAAAGCAGCATCTACATCGCCAATCCACAATAAAGTTCCGTCTTCTTCGCAATAAAGTATCAGCTTCATGGATTTAGTCAGTTTCAGATGAGACAGCAGCAACAATGGGCTTCAACAAAATCAAATCTTTCAACAAACTCAGACAACATATGGTTCAGTGCTATCTATCCTTTCTGTGAAAGTAAACATTGTGACCATAATCAAATAAGACTTATACAATTGACAAGAGACACTAAACTTGAGGACTACAGTGGATGTTGGTGTCGAGTATTAGTTTTCTTTTGATTTTATCTTTTGGTGACATGTCTTTTAGCTTTTTCAGGATGTCTCTAACTAGAGATTCTATCTCCAGGATGTCTTTGACTAGAAAGGCGAGGATGGGGTATTGTCACCTATTTGTATTTGCTGTCTGTGGATTGTCTCTTAGTAATGCTATGACTTGTCCAAGGATATGAGGACACTATGAGTCTAGTATGAACTAGGGCATTCCTTGTTTGTGACTGTCTTATCTCCATGCAAATAGGTACAATGACTTTCTGGGTCGAACATATGCCTTGATTGTCATAACCTACTTGCCATAATAAAGCTCAATGATGATAATGCATAAGAAGCTATTTCACTTTCATATCTTCTGTCTTCGATCCCCCTTTCTTGATTGACTTCCATCATCCTTCTCGAGTCCGCGTAGCCTGCTATCACATGACTGAGTATAATGACACACCAAAAACATTTGCATTTCATGTAGTTGCACCTACATTACTGCATATAAGCATTTCATTCATACATATAGATATCACAATTACATCACATCCTGCACAAAACACATGTTAGCACATTTTGCATTTTCATAATTTGCATTATCATATTCATCTGCATTCCATACATTAACATATGCATAACACATATAAAAACATAAAAGAACAAAAATATGGCATTTCGTCATGAACATATTTGCATCCATATCATAAGCATCACATAGGAACATACATCATCAAAATACATAGAAGCATCACATAGGTACACATGCATATAGCTGCCGCCAAAGATGAATCATCTCATATATATAATCAAAAGTGTCATGATACAATGATGTCAAAATCATATGGCTACAATCACCCACAGGTGTCTACATCATCATACAAAATGGTACAATACTGATACATAGGGAGCCCTCTACGGCTATGATGAACTCCCTCCCTCGGAGCTGCCTGGCCTCGACGGAATCTAAGCCCCCGAAGGACCTGCCCCAGGATCATCCCTCTTGTCCCCTCTATCTGGTGGTGGTGGAGGACCCATAACCCCACCGCTGGATGCCTGTCGCCTCTGGCTCCCTCCCGTAGCTGTCATTGTCTGTGATGGTCTATGGAAGCTCCTCGCCTGCTAATCAGCTGGCACCGCACCATAATAGAGATCCCGCCAATAGGCAATCTCCTCCCCTACCCGCAGGACATAGGCGTATCCAGCCCCTGTGTCCTCTGCCACCTACCTCCCAGCCCTTAGTGCTATCTCATCCTCTATGTAGCACTGAATGGCCTGGTCTGGTCCCACTCTTTCTCAGTATCTCTGAGCCACCTCCTAAGTCTATCCCTCTCCCTCTCCAGGTCTTGGATCTCATCTGCTTGTCCCTGGCAGATCTCCCTCAGCTTAGTCAGCTCATCCTCCTCTGCCTCAGCCCCCTATGGCTCTGCCTATGGCTCCCCCTGTACAGGTGCCTATCCCTATGCATGTGTCTGTACTAGTGGTTGTACCTATACTTGTACCTATACCTGTACATGTCCCTGTACCTGCACCTGTCTGGGACCCTGTGCTGCTGGCACCTATAGTGGTAATCCACCGCGACCCCTCATAATACGCACCTGTCTATCCTCTCCACCCTCCCTCCGCGGTGCCACCCTCCTCTCTCCAACTGCACCCCACCTCCTCCGTCAGCCTCTCCCCCCATCATCTCCATCATCATCACCATCCCCACCACCATCTCCGTCTAGTGGCTCTCCTGGATCTGTCAGGCGTGGGAATGGATGCTCGGCCCAATATGCTATGTACTTTGCATCCATGTCGGCATCCTTGATATCTGGCCATATATCCCAGGGTAGGGGCATCATCTCCACTAGTTGTGTAACAGCCTGATCATATGATAGTAACGGCCCAAACTACGCCTGATCCCTGACCATCCACGGGTACATACCTGAACCCCGTAGCATCCGTTGGATCCTGCCAAACTGCCTGCCCACCCTATCCACTAGCTGCCTCTCCAGTACATAGGGTGTCCGCCCAATCAGATACCTACTCTGGAAGGTGTAGGGTAGCTCTACTGCATCATCCTCCCACTACTTGCATCCTAGGTATGGCTTCCATATAACTATATCAATCTCATCTATGGCCCGCCACCAGTACTCCAACCTGTCAATCTGTGGCTGCAAGGTGATCATGTCATACAAATGCATGAAACTACGTCCATGACCTCTGCCCCTAAAATGTATCGTTCGTGTCACTGGTAGATGCTCATAGGCCCACACCTGTAACAATGTGACCCTGCAGCCCAATCCCACTGATCCATGGTACACAAACTAATGTAGCTCGTAAAATAGGTGCGCCAACACACATGGTCCCCAGGCATATCTGGTGTGCTGTGTCACTAGTGTCTCCAAGGTGCTCCCCCAATCCACAGCCAACCCTCGTGTCACTCTATCTAGACACAAGAATCCACTGATCGCTCCTCCTCCCACTGCTAGTAGTGCCAATCCTATCTATGTCATGGTATCCCATGCCACATGCCTTGCCCTCATCTCCAGTCCTGGATCCCAAAACACTCATCTCAGGGCATCCCTATCTCCATCTCGATCATAGGGAATCAGCTCCCCATCGATTGGTATCCTCAAAATCCGGTATACATCCTCTAGGGTGACTATCATCTCACCCATCGGCAAATGAAACGTGCAAGTCTCGGAGTGCCACCTCTCCGCCAGTGCAGTCAGCAGTCCCATGTTCACCCAAAACTCAGGCACATACAGAATGTCTCAGACCCATAGCCTCAATAGCAGCTCTGTCCTCGAACATCAACTCAGGTCGCAACCTCTAAGTCGATGGGAATCTCTCCCATGACTCCAATATAGGCAAATACTCCTACAGTCAAGCAAATCAATCATGTCAGTCATAGTGGCATTCATTGTTCATCACAAAATGCTACTTTTTATCTAAGTGCATATGGTACTCTATCCTAGTGACACTCACTATTCATCACAAAGTGTTGCTTCTATCCTAGTGGTACTCCCTGTTCATCACAAAGTACTACATGTTTGGCACTCCCTGTTCATCATAAAGTGCTGCTCACATTTGCACTCACTGTTTATCAAAAATTGATGCTCATATTTTAATACTCCCTGTTCATCACAAAGTACTATATCTTGGTACTCACTGTTCATCACAAAGTGCCTCGATCTATCTTATCCTAGGGCCTCTGCGTGAGTGAATCCTCTTAAGTAGTTTCCTAATTGGCAACGTATGTTCTATCACAGAATTGTCAATCCTAGCTCTATTTGTTATCCTAGTCTTCCCTAGAGGATCTTCTTGAGTGTATCCTCTCAGCAGCTTATCCAATCGACAACATATGTTCATCACAGAACTGTCGGTTTGACCTAGAAGACACAAATTCACATTTTTGGACACAAACGCGCTTTCCTGACATAAACGCGCTTAGAGACTGCATAAATGCGCATGTTTTACACAGATGCTCTTGAAGCACACAAACATGCCTATGCTCTACATAGATGCGCTTGGAAGACACAAACGTGTCTTCCTAGCACAGAAGTTCCTGCACAGCGCAGACGCGACCGCATTCTGCACAGACGCCTTTTCCCGCACAGACGCACCTGGCACAAACATAGACGTGCCTAGCGAGCACAGACGTGCCTGGATGTTTTTGATATTTTTTGGACCCTATTCTGAGCACATTTATTACCCTATCTAGCATGCATTAATGACAATAATAAATGCATCAAAGTACGAGGAAGTTTTGTGGTACTCACTGGCTCTCCTGCCTCTGCTGGCCTCTAGAATCGGTGGACGCAGTTGAATCTGTGAATCAAAGCCATCACTGCTGACTATTGCTGCTCTATTTTTTCTCTGCACTCTTCTCTCATGGATGTGTGGATGATAATGAGGATGTATTTTCCTCGTGGTCTATCTTAGCCCTCGTCTCCCGAGTCAGTCTTCTTTATCCCGTGACTTTGTCACTTTATTTGGTCGGTCCATTCTATCCCGTCTTTCTTATCAAGAGATTGTCTGCAATATTTTCAGAGGTTTTCATCCAATCTCTTGAGGGGGCATATCATTCCCATCTTGGGGCAACTCTGTATCAGTTCATCTTATCTTCTTTGAAACAACGCGACAAGCCGCATTGTCTCAAAGAGGGGCAAAATGTAGACACCCAAAATTGTTATGTCTAATTAAATAAATATTTTATTTATTTAATTATCTAAGATTAATTCTTCTATTAATTAAATAAATCTTTATTTATTTAATTAATTCATTTATCCTCTTCTAGCCTTATTTCTCATTTAAATAAATACATTTATTTATTTAAATTATTCTTTTTCCTAAATTAAATAAATATTTTATTTATTTAATTATCTCACTTCTCCTATTAATTAAATAAATCTTTATTTATTTAATTAATTCATTAACCTTTTCTACCCATGACACATGTCATTCATCTCTTAATTCATACACTACCTACCCCTTTCATTATTTTATTATTTCTTTTACCTACCCTCTAATCATAGTCGACCTCCTTTTACACCTCTCAATCTTATCCCTTCATTTCATATTGTGTCTTCTATATAAGGAGATGTTTCCTTCATTATCAAACCCTAATGAATCATTCTAATGAACTAACTACTTAATCAATTTGACTACTTGGCATATGCGATCCTACTTGCAACCACATTTTGTTCTTTGTTGAGCTCTTGTGCACATAAAATCTGAGAGCAAATATATCAAGCAAGATCAATGGAGATAGGAAGAATGGAGATCCAAACCCTATTGGACATGTGATGGTATAATCTTTGTGATTTCATTTGATTTGCATTGTCTTAGGTAATCTTCATATGTTATGGTGGATCTTTGTTGTTGTTAGGCTAGGGTTTTTGTGGTTGAATTCATTTAGTTTTTCAATATTGTTATTATTGTTATCCATTTTCACCATGTACAGCAGCAACACCGCACTCCATTGACGTGCGGATAGCAAGAGGAGTCTCTGATGTCAACATCTGAAAATTAAACAAAGTATATTGATTAATCGCCAAAACTATCTATATTATTTAATAACAACATTAAAGATAAATTGTTTACCTGGGTGAAAGATTGTCGATGAAATACACTACGAGGTGTTGATATTGAAGCTCTAGCATCAAACTATTTGACATCCAAAATAAGTAATTAGAAAAGTATTCACATAAGGTTCAACTATCGACATATAATAATTATATTTTTTCACTCGTTGTTTACCTGTGGAGTCGACGAAGTAGTGAAAAAGGGTGCTGCAGGAATGTTGCTAGTATTGTGAACACTTTGACCCTGATTTTTTATCATAATAATTTACTAATTTAGATATATTCTCAAATTTACATATAATATTTAATAAAAAGAATGAAATGAACTTGTAATGAAATTCACCTGGGTATCAATGCCAAATGTTTCATTCAGCAAGGATTATGTCATGACAATGTTCTCTGTAGGAAACTCCGCTCATGCACATGCATTCTCAGAACTATTAGGATCATAAGTGAAAAGAGAACCACAAGATCGACAAAAATAAGCTGGAACTTGATGCCTAGAATCAACATCATCACTCGCATCACCCTTTACTAGAGGCCTAGCATACTGTATAAGGGTTTGAGTGAGTGAGCTAATTGAGTCTAGAGTTTCGACCTCAATACTCTCCTTCACAATGGAAGGAGTAATAACTTGCTCCACCATAGGTCTGGCCAAGGGTCTTGGTGGGAGATTTGGATCACGTTGTGCACCCTCTCTATCATGCGAGGAACCCCCACCTCTACCTTGGAAATCTAGAAAATCAAAATAGTTTGGGATCTCATTAAGCACAAACTCACAGTACAATTTTCTCAAAAAGTATTGGGGTTCCTCATGATTATTGCATGGGGGCTTATCAAATACCATCCACCACTTGTCCCAAAAATTGTTCTTAATCCCTTCATGATGACACCAATTGAATCTCCTACATCCAGGTTGTAAATGTTGATTCATTCGGGGGTCCGTAAAAAGAGCACACAAGTCAAATTTATTAATTTTCTTTCTCTTCACTACCGCATAAGATAATTTGTCAGCATAAAATTGCTTTTGTTCTTCCTTCTTATAGGACCAAAAATTTATTTGCCCACTCACAAATTGTATGTGAGATACAATAGATTGCAAAGAACTGGCAAGGTTTGTCCTATGGGAGTTAGTTCCAGTGGGATCTTTTAGCCTTGTGATTAAACCTTCAAGCTCTTTTTGGCTATTTTCTATTTGACCTAATAGGTTTTCTTGTGTACCTATGGGATGTCTAGGGATTGTAGGAGGTTCTTGATGTGCTTCTTCCTCAATATAGTCTTCATGAGGAGGTGATTGATGTGCTTCTTCTTCAATATGGTCTTCATTAGGAGGTGATTGAGTGTTTTCAACATTTTCTTGTCTAATCTCATTTCCTGATAATGAAAATAAATTTAAATCAATAAACCTAGTTTAATCTTCTAATTAAAAAAAAAAATGACAATAAGAAAATAAAAATACATACCTCTTCGAGCTCTTCGATGGCGTGGTGGCATTTTGATGAGAGATGGACAACTTAGTGCCCAATTTCAAGCTTTTACAAAGGGCTAGTGCAATAAAATGGCACGCCAAAATGCCAAAACATGGGTTTGGAATACAAAATGCATCCAAAATGCAAAGCATGGTTTTTATGAAGTTTACAATGCACGCCTTATAAGGCGTGCACACTATAGGGTGTGTGCCCTATAGTGCGTGCGCCTTATGTGCTTTTTAAATTTTTTTTGAAGTGTGGCACCTTTTTGGTACCACAACTTCGTGCATATACCCTATACATACATGTATGTATACATACATGTATATACGTATACATACATGTATATGTATATATACATATACATGTATGTATACCTACATATATATGTATGTATACATGTGTGTGTGTGTGTTTGTGTGGATATATATATATATATATATATATATGTATGTGTGTATGTATACATACATATATATGTGTGTGTGTGTGTGCATATATATATATATATATATATATATATATGTATGTATGTATACATACATAGATATATGTATGTACATACATGTATGTATGTATACATATGTATGTATGTATATACACACATGTATATACATATACATATGTGTGTATGTGCACACACATATACATATATATGTATATGTATATATGTATATATGTATATGGATATATATGGATATGTATGTATATGTATGTACACACACACACAGACACATACACACACACACATATATATATATATATGGGTGAACTCACAAAGCTGGTTCCCACTTTTGCCAATGAAGGAATTTGGCAAAAGAGGGAAGTTTATTTTTTGAGGGGTTCGAGCGAAGTGAGGGTGTTTGAACAAAATACCCTTTAGGGTTCGAGCGAATCCCCCATTTTGCTCGAACCCCCTCTTTCGAGTGAAGCACCTTTAATGCTTGTTTCAATTATAACGCGGGGGTTTGATCGAACCCCCCTTCATTTGAACCCCCCTAAAAATGGGGGGTTTGCTCGAGCCCCCCTTCGTTTGAACCCCTTTTTTGACACTTCTCTGAAGATTTGTACATTTTTTTGCAAATTTTTGGCCTTGAAACCTCTGGTTGAAGGCTCAAATGGAATGATCTTGACAACCCAAAATGAAGTATTGTAGTCCTCAAAGAAAGCTTTCCAATGACTATAATTTTATTACATATTGAGTTTATTATGAACTTGTTTTTTTAATTTTACCAAACATAGGTTTTTCATCGAACATGAACTTCTCTATTCAACGCATTGGGAAAAATAGGAAACTAATTCAAAAAAATTCTAAAAAATATCTAAGCCCCAGGTATTGATTTCTTCTTTCTAACAAAAAAAAATAATAATAATTTCAATATATATAGAACAAGTTATGTGTTCAAACTTAAACCTATGTCTGAATTATGACTAGTCGGACTTCAAAACTTAATAAAATGAAAAATATTGAACATATCACTATCAAACCAACTACAAGCCTTGGATATTGATGTTACAAACCAAAATTCGAAAGAATTAAGTTTTTATCATTTATAGAAAAAAAGTTATGCATTTCGGGAGGCACATCCCTCTTAAAAAAAGTAGTTTGTTGTAAAAAACTACTTTTTGAGGGAGATGGAAAAATTAAAAAAACATCATTCAAAAAAATTTGAAAAAAATATATATAGAATCTACAGACAAAATAATACAGATCACTAATTTACATCATCTTCAAATTCTTAATAGTTTAAAAGTTATAGTTGTCGGAAGTTGAAGATTATTTTAAAATTGTTCATCTCAGTGTCAAAAGTGGCAGAAAAGTGGGAACCATTATTGTGAGTTCACCCATATATGTGTGTGTGTGTGTGTGTGTGTGTGTGTGTGTGTGTGTGTGTGTGTGTGTGTGTGTGTGTGTGTGTGTGTGTGTGTGTGTGTGTGTGTGTGTGTGTGTGTGTGTGTGTGTGTGTGTGTGTGTGTGTGTGTGTGTACATACATCCTATGATTTAACTCAAATCTAGGTGGCACAAAGCCAACATGTAATGGATATATAACAATAAAATTTAAGCGATGTGTAATGTGGATCATTATGGATTGTACATAGTAGGGTAACATTTAGTAGGTATATCATCCACTTTCTTTCTAATTTGATAAAATTTATTCAAAAGTGTATCTAAGGTAGAGAATTTCTCTATTTTCTCTACCTAACATCTAGATTTTGTAATCATAATAAGGCCCCAATGAGAGAGAGAACATCAGTCTTAGTAGTTGGCAGTTAGTGGATGATGGAAAGGACCTACCCACAACCTACCTAATAGAGGGAATAGGGTAGCTCTAATGATTGAGACCCCCTTACAATGCCAATTTAATAACTTAGACCTACATCAATTATGTTTTATATAAAAGTTTTAAATTTGAAATGATGTAAATAAATAATTCCTTTTCAAGATCAATTTTAGTGTTGCATTTATTTGCTATTTGGGTTTCATGGTACTTTTAATTTTGAGGTGTGATTCCACTACATCTACATTTTTTATTAATGAGTTGTATTTATTTACCCTTCTTTATATATATGAATTTATTTCATCAAAAATCTTGTAAATGAGAATAAAGATACATTTTCAATGATATAACTCAAATATAAATACCAAAAAGCTAACATGTAATGGATATATAACAATATTAATTGCAATTGGTGTGTAATATGGAGGATTGTACATAGTAGGGTCACATTTAGTAGGAATATCATATGGTTTCTTTCTAATTTGATAAAATTTATTCAATATGGTATCCAATGTAGAGGTGGTAGTTTTAATCATGTTATGAGAATGGTAAATGATAGAGGATGAATAAAAAGGGTGAAGGGAAAAATTAGTGGCATGGTAGTGCAAGGAGCCTCACCAAAGGGGAAAATGGTCATAGTATGAGGAGTGGCATAAGGAACATAAGTATGAGAGATTTTGCATCTAGGTATATGGGTAGAATCATGAAAGGTGAGTGGAATGATAGTGAAGGAAAAAGTGGTAGAAATACAAGATGTATGAATAGAATACAAAGGGTGTACAATAGGAGTGGTAACATCGGTGGTTTAAATAATGCAAGTAGTAACTATTCAATGAGATGAAAAGGGATCGATGGATGGGTGAGAGGATAAACCATTAGAATAATCATAGGAGTACTCATACTAAAAATAATATATTTCCATAAGGAATGTCCATTGATGCCCTTTGCAAAATAGTATCTACTTAATAAGGATATTTAGCATGAGCAAGTGCATAAATAATATGGCATTATAAAGATAAAAGTAACCTTTTTTATTAACCTAGACCAGTTACTAAATACATGTAGCAAGATAAATAAAATTAACCTAGGTAAATTAGAGGAGTTGAGAAATAAAAATTTAAATTCGAGGGTAATATCAAATAATAAATTAAAAAATGAACAAAAAATATATTAAAACCCTGAACTTAAAAAAATACATAAATAATTATGAAATCTACCTAGTAGTATAGCAAAGCTTGATGTGGAGGCAGGAGGTGAAAAATAGGGTTTAATGATATTTGTAGGAGTAGGAACCCATTCTAAAGTGTCCTCACTCATCCTTATCATATGAGCACAAGGTGCAGTAAGCTCATGGGTAGCTAAAAATAATAATTTTATGAAATGTGTACCCATTTTGAAATGGGCACAGATTTAGACATAAGATACTAAATCTTAATGGGTACATGTAATGAGTACCCATTTAGGCACAAGATACCAAACCATAATATTTAGCCACTTGTTATAGACAAGTACAATTTTAGGTTTGAGATCCCCTTCCTATTGAGATTTTATTCAATCCTAGCACTTCCACCAAAAGTGGACTCATTATCTTCATTTCACCCTTAGGTCAAAGCTTGTTGACTTTTCTTAGTAGCTTATCTATCAAGGTCTCTTTGTTAGTATCAAGTTGATTCGATTAGGTTTTGTCAATCCCCATTTTCTATTTTGTGGATAACTAGTGACTCTCAAGTAGATTTACTATTGTTTTCCTAGATTTTAGGCTCTTTGGAATTAGATGCATGGCTTCTTTAGGATTTTCATGCCTTCATACAATACATTTTGTTTAGGATAATTGCTTAGAACTCCTATTAAGCTCACTTAGATTTTGCATGTTTTAAGATGAAAATTGTTTTCACCATTTGGAAAGATAAAAACTATGCTTTATTTTACATGAATATCCTACTAATATATATTCTCTCTATGCTAAGGCTATGATGTATTCTAACACTCTCTACAAGTTTTAGGTGCAAGCTAATAAATATGTACTTCGCGTGGCCCACCTTCAAATGTTTTTGGACCATTGGGATAATATACCATTTGTGGTGGTCAGAGTTCCACCAACTCCATCTTCTAGCAAGGCTCACTCTTCTCCTAGTTCACGTCAACATGGACATAGTCAAAATACTTAGTACAGACATGATTCTCTATCACGTTTCTTAACCCCCTTTGAGAAGACCAAGGATTGGTTTACTCACATGGTTGAAAAAAATCCTCCTATTTGTCTTCAACCTCTTTTGAAATTTATCACTAAGGTGCATCTAAATGACTAGATAATAAAACTTTCCCCAACTGACTTTGGTTATTTCTCTTGTTTGTGGCACTCATCTTGTTAAAAAAATATAAATAAATAAAAAAGAAGATATCATTATTAGGTGAAAGCCTATTTTTAATGGTTAGAATATCCTTGATGTCTAAGAAAAGCTACATTGTCATAATCCTTCTCCATGTCTTAATACTTTAGCTCTTACCACGTAATTTGAATTATTTTTTACTTTCTCTTTGAAAACTTTAACTTATTTAGACCATAGAATGTAACTTTTCTATCCACCAATTTATTACTATAAATCTTTATACAAATAGTCTAAAAACTCTCTTCCTTTAAAAAAAATAAAAAATTTCTTTCTCAAAGAGAGATATCTCTAGCGCACACACTTTAATCTAATTCGAAGTGTAAATCACTCACTTCGAGATCCCTTGCTCTACAAGCATTCTCGTACATCATGTAACAAACTCTGTCAACAAATCCCTTTCAAGTCCGCCTACCACGAAGTATTCAAACTCTGACGTAAAGCAATCAAAGAACACAACTAACCCTAGGGAGGCTCAGTTTGTGTGATAATGGATTCTCCTTACGTTATGCTTTTATGACAGTGAAATATGCATATGTGGCTTCCTCTCAATAGTTTTTAATCAAGTAGTGCTAAAGTTCTGAAAGACATATAAAATTATGAAAGCATTTTCAATCAAATAAATGTAAAGTTAAAGTTACAAGATCCTTTCAAAGACGTAATCGATTCCAGCTTCCAAACTAACGTGCTACTCTGGGTTTAGAATGCAACAAGCATGACCCAAAACTTCCTTTTTTCTTGCCCTATATGGGAAACTAACATCCCATCACACAACACGGCACCTGTGAAAGCAATTAGAAGAAACTAGTGACGGGCACTCATTAAATCATTTCATTGGAATATTCCCATATAAATGGCAGAACATATGCATTGAGTTTACCAGCCATTTCAGCTGAGGCACTTCACTGCAACCATGTGGTCACTCCTCAGCATGTTGGTCAAGAGCAACAATGCAAACAAGAAAACTGAAAATCTGATGAATGCCATGGCCATGGAGGAGAAGACCTGCAGTGCAATATATTTCAAGATGCCTGTGGATTATCCCAGATATACAAAGGCAGATTATCAAGTTATGGGTGAGGATACACTGAGCAGGCTTCTAAAGGAATATGGATTGCAGATTGAAGGAACTTTGAATCAGAAACGGGAGTTTGCCATGGGAGCTTTCTTATGGCCAGATCAGATTCTTGCTCAGCATCAAGACCAGAAAAGGGGAGCAAAGTTATTCTAACTTGAGGTGGTCAATCTTGTTCCGTGTTTCTTCATCATCAATGGGAGCTGCCATCTGTTTCTTTTGATTGCTTGTCTTTCTGTCAAACTATATGAGTATTTATGGAATAAATTATAGAAGATATCCCAGTGAAAAGTATTAATATAAGATGTCACTGTCAAATGGGAGCGGTCATTGCTTCCTTTTGATTACTATCTTTCTGTCAATTATATGGACATTTATGGTGTAAGTTATATAAGATATTTCAGTGAAAAGTATTAATATAAGATATCATTGTGGAATTATTCTAATTTGAAGTCGTTGATCATGTTTTTTTGTTTGTCCATCATCTGAGAGCTGACATCTCCTTCTTTTGATCGTTTGTCTTTATGTCAATCATTACCGGGACTTACATGATATAAATTTTATAAGATATTTTAGTGAAAAGTATTATATTTTTGTGGAATTATTCTAACTTGAGGTGGCTGATCATGTTCCTTGTTTGCCCATCATCAATGGGAGCTGCCATCTCCTCCTTTTGATTGCTTGTCTTTCTGTCAAACTATAGGGACACTTAGAGTACAAATTACATAAGATATCTTAGTGAAAAGTATTAATATAAGGTCTCATTGTGGAATTAGTCTTGATGTCTTAGTGAAAAGTATTAATATAAGATATCATTGTGGAATTAGTCTTGACTATCAGATAATACATGAGATTCTTTCCTATTTCTTTATTTAAAAGCATGAATGTTTATATGTTTTTTGTATTCGATGATAATGCAATTTTAGTGGGCTTGGTATAGTTGAGTCATATGAGAAGCTTACTTTAAGAACAGTTTTTCATAGACTAGAATAGAATGCAAACAAGTATTAGCTTCCTTGCTCTAATTTGTATTGAGAAATTGTTTTATTTGTAAATATTTTCATAAAATAAGAATAAATATATAAACTATAAATTAAATAATCTCTAAACTTATGAAAGTAAATAATAAATGATATGGCAAAAGAAATATAGGATCAAATTAAGTGAGTGTAAAATTATTAATGTTAATAATGAGGAATTCACTACTTGTATACAATTAGATAGATTAGTTGATTTTTTCAATCATTTGGAACCTTTCAGAATTTAAGAAATGCTAGGGAAGTGAGGATCCTAATACTAGAAAAATCAAGAGAAATCTTTGAAAGGCTCTTCAACTCACACTAGATGTGGTAGAAAGATTGAGGTCATTATGGCTTTGGAGGATAATTTAGTTATAATCTTCATTCTTTGTAGGAGGAATAAGAGGTCACTATTATTGTCTATTGTCTACTTTTTTACATTCTAGTCTACTTGGTGTTGTTTTTAGGTTGTACTTAAATTGTGGTATAGCTTTGTTGTTAAAAATTTATTTTTTCTCTCTTGGTTTATGTTGTAAAAGGGTTGGGACCCATTCAAAAAACCCTCTAATACCTTTATTTCCAAAATAACAAATATAATAATTGAAAGATTAGTATATGATGAGAAAATTTTAAAGTTTATATATTGTATTTCACAAGTAGGTATTTATCTTTATAATTTGCATTTTCTTATCTTATAAACCAATATAAAATGGTTAACCAAAAAAATAATGTTTTAGTAGGTTTTTAAGCCAACATAACTACATTAATAATTACAATGTTTATATTAGGAACACATGATGATAATTTGAGTCCTAATATTTTAGGAAACATAACTGCAACCACATTCAATTCCAAGTTCCTAATAATAATTGAAATACAATTGAGCCTATAAATTTGTACAAGAAGATAAGAAATGATTGAAAAAACATATCATCTAGCTATAATCTCATTCTCCTCTATAAATATCTTTAAATTAAAATTAAAAAAAAGTGTTTTGTCTTCATATCCCAAAATTAAAGGAGAATTATTTAAATTTCAATTAATAGTAAAATAGATTTAGATAAAATAAACTTGAGTAACTAATATAATTTGAGTAATTGAAATCCCAAAGCATGTAGAAGCTATACAATCTATCGAAATAGAATATGTTTCTACTAGAATCAATTACTTTCTAATGAATCCTATCAAGATAAGATAGGCACAAAATGCTACATGAGTGACCTCAAGTACACTACTCAACCATATATAGATAGATGGCATTAATAAAAATATAACTTATGAAGTTAAATATGGAGAAAGTACTATGATCAAAGAGACATGAAAAATATTGTGTAACAGACCCAATCAACACTACTAAATATGCCATAGTGCTCTATATAACTACCTAAATATCATGAATATTGGTTAGCTAAAAAAAGTTTATAAAAATAAAGCGCATGCATGTGATACCCCAAGCTAACACACATGGGACAAAATCAATAAAATAACCTTTCGGTAACAAGAAAAAGATAAATTAACAACATGTTGCACTTGTACAACAATATACACACAAGTGTCATGTGAAAAAATGATATAAGGTATCTAACCAAAAGGATGTCCTCACCATCACTACAAGCAAGGTGGGACTAGTAAAAGATTTAAAAATAAAAAGACAAATATACCATCATGAAATTACAAGAGGGGAAAATGACACCCAAATGATAATCACTACTAACCCATAATTGTGTACTCTTGTAAGACCACACGATCAATGGGTAAAAGGACAAATTTGTGTCACATTTTAGGCTAACTAAAAGGTTACGATCATAACCCTTCCACCTAGAAAGGTTTCAATCAAAACCCTTTTAGTTGAAACCACGTGGCTTATATAGGGCCCACAAGGTTTTAGTGGGAAGGGTTTCATCTGAAACCCAAATTCAAAAAAAAAATTACTTATATGGTTTCGGTCGCAAGGGTTTCAGTCGAAAACCTTTCAGCCAGAAGGATTTTAGTTGGACGAGTTTCAGATAGAACTATCTATGTGGCTACCTACTTGGCAGCCACCTCATCATTTTTAAGAATTTTTTGAAACTTTTCACTTTAATTGAATTTTTCTACAAACAATATGGGTTTTAAAAAAAAATTAAAAGTACCCTTTTGTAGATCTCAAAGTCAAGAATCTAGAAATATAATTTTTTTTATGTTTTGATTATGTTTAATATGTTTTTTTTTTAAATATTGTAAATAGGCTTTTGAAACTTAAAAAGGGGTTGATTAGAAATTAGAGGGAGATCAGGGTGCATAGCCCGAGACACAATTTCAATTCTCCATGCAAACAGATATTAGATTCAAGGTGAAATGGATGGAAAGTAACCTGGGAGATAGCTAAGATGGGACACACTAAATTAGGGGCACAAAAGGTGATGTAAATTGTGGAGGGTTATAATTTATGATGCTATGTCTAGCCCCCCACTTTAGCGAAAGTATGAGCCTACACACATACTCACGGTAAAGTAGTAGATTTAGAGAGATAGAGATGAGAAACTAAGAGCAAGATCACAAAGAGATAAGACATCATTAAATTTGAGGGAACAAGCCCCAAATCTTGGGATCTTAACTCATACAATCATATGTAAGGACACACAAGACAAGACAAAATAAAAGACACACAAAAAGACAAAAGACACAAAGGGATTAGTAATAAAACAAAGGCTCCAAGTCAACTAGTTGAAGAGACCTCAATAGTCAAAATGTCACAACTGCTAATATCATTCTCGTAATGTCATTACAAGAGCACAAGTGGTCACATGGAAAGACCAAGAGCATGCACCAAATGGTGAACAATGATTCAATGACTAGCAATGTATATTATGCTTATGGGTCCATGGGGGAGAGAAAGGGAAAGCATTGATCACACGAGCTAGCAAGTTGTGTTATGCTAGGTGATCCATGAGAGGAAAAGAAAGAGGGAACATGGATACCATGAGCTAGAAAGTCATGTTATGCTAAGTGATCCATGGAAGCATAGATTTTCATGAGACAAGTTGTGTTATATTGTGTGGTCCATGTAGGAAGGAAGAGTCAAGTAGTAGGTTGTATTATGATAGCTCCACTCATCCTAAAAATATAGAAAAAGGAGAGTTGAAAGGTCTAGCAAGTTGTGCTATGCTATTCAAACTACCTTAAAGAATTGTAAAAAGGAATAATTGAAAGATCTAGTTGGTTGTGTTATGCTAGTCAACTTATCCTGCTAAAATATCATCTAGTTTCAAGAGTTAAGCATCTCATCTAAGAATTTGGTCTAGTTTCAAGCATGCAACAACCTATATAACACATATAATAAGAAAATTTGCTAGCTCAATTGAAAACGGATAACCAAGCAAGGCGTCATGCAAGGAAAACCACCAATTGAATTTAAAAACGATAACCAGGTAAAGCATTGTATGCAAGAAAATACGCAACTTGAATTTGAAAAGGATAACCAAGTAGGCCATGATGTATGTCCCCCTCAAAGGTATCAGCGTAGTCTTATGTTCATGTTTTAAGGAAAAGATAGAAACAAGGATACACACCTTCATCCCCAAGGAGATATCCTTTAGGCAACGATGTTCATAACTCCAAGATAAAGAGGCATAACTATTATGAGCAAGTGAAAGATAGATGTAAAAGAGATGTCTTGCAACAAGTGTAAAGGGATCCTTTTGAGGGATGCACAGAGGAAGAGATATTTACATAAAGATATTGTAATGATGGTAAAAATTAGGGTTTTATCAATTAGGATAGTAGACCACCAATTATATCTTTGGGACTACTACATAAAAAGAGGGTTGAACCCAATAGATCTAGCCATAATTCAACCAGGACAATGGCTAAAATTCTGATTAGATTCACTGATATATTATTTATGACCCTCTTTTAGTTGAAAGTTTGGATGTAAGTTGTGAAATTAGGGTAAAAAAATGGGTAATTGAAGAAAAATGATGAAAATAGAATGTTATGGATATCCAACAAAGACACCAATTGAAATCTGGGTAAAAGAAGAGAATTAAAACCTATTCCTAGAAGTTCAGGTTGATTTTTCATGTTCACATAGTACAAATTCACCCTAGTCCTCTGAATTTCACTTTGTCAAAAGTTGAACCTAATTGTAAAGAGTTTAAGGAATTTAACATTCAAGATTTATGTGATAGATCTTTTATCCATATCACACCAGATCTCATTCTTTTTCAAAAAAAATCATATCACACCAGATGTCAAACTTGTTCTAGATAGTTGTTGGTCCAGAATGTTTATGGTGCAAAGATATCTTGCTATGTTGGTGATGTATTGGTTCAATTGGTTGTTCTGGAAGTCCTTAGGTTCATAAAGTGTTTCTAATATTGTTTTTTATTGCTATCTTCTTTGGATATAGTTTTGTCATCGTGGATATGATATTTTTGTGGTCCAAAAAATATTGTTGTATTCTTCGGGTGTTGTGGTATTGTTCATAGTTGGTTGTGATATTCTATGTTAGATCTATCTTTGGGTTTGAATATGATTTGTGGAAGATTGTTTGATGTATTATGGGGTCTCACTGTAGAGTGTGGTGATTCGGATTAGAGTTATTTTCGTTGGAGGATATGTTTTGACCATTAATTTCTTATATGGATGTGTAGCATGTTGGTATATTATTTGTCATATTCTGGTGATTGTGGATCGATGAATTAGTCTTTGGAAGATGTGTTTTGGTCCCCTCTTTCTCTTGGAGTGGATTAACATGTGTTTTTTTGGTTTGAAAGGTTTATTTTGGTTTAGGCCAACTTGATTCAAGCTTTGATGATCTATCGTGTATATAAGGAATGTGTACTTGATTGAGTTGAGTGTGTAAATAAGAAAAATCATGAGATGAGGTGTGGAGTGTAGTTATGTGATATCAAGATAGTCAGTGAGATTTAGTGAAGAGAAAAGAAGAAGAGTTGTGTTCAAATGACATGCAAGTTGTGGAGTGTCTATAAGTTTTAACAACTGGTTTGAAAGGTTTATTTTGGTTTAGGCCAACTTGATTCAAGCTTTGATGATCTATCGTGTATATAAGGAATGTGTACTTGATTGAGTTGAGTGTGTAAATAAGAAAAATCATGAGATGAGGTGTGGAGTGTAGATGTGTGATATCAAGATAGTCAGTGAGATTCAGTGAAGAGAAAAGAAGAAGAGTTGTGTTCAAATAACATGCAAGTTGTGTTGAGACTATGTCAAAGATATGAGATAGAGTATTGGTAGTTGAAGTCTAAGTTGTGTGTGTTGATGTTGGTTGCTTGATGCAAAGTTCAATGACAACTTCATGATCAAGAGATCCTTCTTTTCATATCTTCTTGTATCTTACCCTATTGCAGTTAGATTCAAGCTTGCAAGTCCTCTTTTGTATCTTTCCCCAAGAGTAGATAGCCTTGGTTTCCAATTCTGAAGTAGTGATCTCTTTTCATTGTAATCTGATATACATAGTGGATATATTTTTTTGTGGGCATGTGCTCACTATGGTTTTTCCCTGTTTGGGTTTTCCATGTAGAAAATCTTGGTATTCATGTGTTTCATGTGTGTGCTTGTTTAATTTTTTATGTGTTACATTAATTTTTATTTTAGACTAATTCACCCCCTCTCCTAGTCTTGTCTCGGGTTCAACAATTGGTATCAGAGTGAGGTTCCTCTTGAGTACAAGCTTAACCATTTGAGGTAGATCCAGTTTGACATGGGACATGCATTACAAAGTTCTGACCTTTGATGGTACAAACGTTCCATACTAGAAGGAGAGAATGGAGTCGCATTTGGTACATTGTAGAATGGAATTTGGGAAATCATTCAAACCGAACATACACCTCTATAGGGTGGTGCTCAAACTCCCAATGAGATAAATTTGATGGAGACTAATGAGAAGGCTAGAGATGTAATTTTTAATTGTATAAGTGATTCAGTGTTTGGAAGGGTAAAATGATTGAAATAAGCTAAAGTTATGTGGAACAAACTATGTTTGTATGTGAAGGAGATATGAAGACAAAGAAGGCTAGACTAATGAATCTAAATCAGAAGTATGAGTATCTAAGAATGCTTGAAGATGAAGGCATTGAAAACTATATTCATAGAGTGATTGATCTTGCTGATAATATTAGAGTTGTCAGTGGACATTTGGATGAATGTGATGGTGTTCATAACATCTTGTTGACTTTGTCTAAATCCTTCAAACCTATAAGGTGTGTTATACAAGAGAGCAATTATTTGAGTAAGTAGACCATTGATTACCTTATTGGGACTTTAGCAACTTTTGAAATTTCAAAAATGGAGGAAGAGAAAATAGAAGAGAAATAGAAGCATTTAATGTTTTGCTTACAAGATGATCTGGAATGTAGTGGAGATATGGATGAAGCTGAAGGAAAATTTATGAGAAGATTGTAGCGAGGCAGTGGAAAGTATAAAGGTAAGTAACCTCTAAAAAAAATTCTTGTGGTAGAATTGGATATTGTCCTTATAATTGCACTTACAGAGAAGATTATAAGAGACCAAATGATGATGAGAAGAAAAATAAGTTTAGAAGATGTAAAATTAACAAAAAGAGAAGAAGGGATTATGTTCTTTTGAGGAACATACATCGAAAGATGAATTTGATGACTCAAATGAAGAATCCTTGTTTCTAGCAATTGAAGATAAGGAGGATGCCTTGAAGAAATCTCAAGAAGAGAGAACAGTCAAGATTGCATTGCATGCTAAGATATAATTAATACATGGATTATAGTCTCTAGATGTTCAAATCATATGACTAGTGATAAAGACAGGTTTATTAATTTAAAGAAGTATGATGGAGAATTAGTGAAATTTATTGGAGAAGATGGTGCAACTATTTGAGGTATTCGAAGTGTTTCTATTGATGGTAAGCATAAAATTGATGATGTTTATTATGTTGAAGAATTAAGACATAGTTTGTTAAGTGCTAATCATGTGTATAGAAAAGACTATGAATTTTTGTTTTGTACCACCAGATGTGTAATCAAAAAAGAGAATATTGGTGAAAGAACTTTGCAGAAGGAGTTAGAACATGTGGAAATGTATGCTACATCAGGGATAGAAAGGAGAGTAAATGTTTCCTAGCATAAAAGGTTGAAATTGTTCTAGAAATGAAAGAGAAGACAAGTGATCCAAAAGAGAGAAAAGAGGAGGAAACAAATAATGAATAAGAAGAAGAAGAAGTGGAAGACTAAGCAAAAGTTCCTAGTAAGTATGTTCAGAAGCATCATTCTAAAAATCAGATAATTAGAGACAAGACAAAAGGTGTTCAGACAAGAAGATTGTAGAATCTCAAGAACAAGCTAATTACTATTTTTTATCAATGACTAATCCAAATACTTGTGAGGAAGCAGGTATGTGCAGGATCATGGTGTGCCAAAACATGCCCTTAAGTGGCAATGAAATTTCAGAAAATCAGAGTTATGCAACTTGACATGAAAATTTGAATAAGTTGTGAACATTATTTTTAAAATACGTAAGAAGAGAATATATAGAAAATTGAATGTAGTTTCTAAGCTACTAGTTGTTTTTTGGAAAAAAAAATCCTATTTGATGAAAATTTAAAATTTCAATGCAGTGGTACTAAAATTTCAGGAAAAAAATAAGAAGTAGACGTATGTCTGACCACCCTAATCACAATCAAATCTTAATATTTTTTTATAATATTTATAATATAAGTATTAGACTCATGTCTGGATGTGACACATTTTTTTTTTTAATTTTTTATAAATTAAATAATTATTTATGAATATTTTTTACTACAGCTTTTCAGAAATTTAGAAACTCCTATGTCTAACCACCTTAACTTGGTCAAAACCTTATGAATTTTTTTTTTTTTTAATTTTTCCCTATAGTAGATGAAGCATAGGATGTGACGCATGTTTCAATTTCAAAAAATGTTATACTGTTTGAAAGTTGAGTGTTTTTCAATCAGTATATCAATCAGGACTATTGTCAGAATTCAATTAAAAAATATCTAATAATTATTTATTAGAGTCGAAATAAGACAAGCCTTATATTGTTGGAAAGTTGGGAACGTCCTTAAAAAACCCTTTTCATTTTATCAATTTTGGTTACCAAAAAAGTCATCAGCCACCAATGTAAAGTCTGGAAAATGAAGGAATACTGAAAAACACATTTTTTCAGTTGACTTTCCAGGCTTGTCACTTCCAAGCCAAATACCATAGCATTCCTGAGCCGAAATTTGAAACTTGAAAATTTGACTACAAAAATCGAATATTGGATTTTATCCGATATCCGATTTTAGTACAAAAATTTGTGGTCCCCAAAAAAATTCCCGTTGCTGCCATTTATAAGAGAGAGAGAGAGGAGAGAGGAGGAGAGAGAGAGAGAGAGAGAGAGAGAAGGAGAGGGAGAGAGGGGGAGAGAGAGAGAGAGAGAGAGAGAGATAGATGAGAGGGAAGGAGGGAGGGAGAGAGAGAGAGAGAAGGAAGGAGAGAAAGAGGCAGAGACAGAGGCAGAGACAGAGACAGAGACAGAGGAGAGGGAGAAAGAGAGAGACGGAGAGACAGACAGAGAGAGAGAGAGAGGAGGAGAGGGAGGGAGAAAGAGAGAAAGAGAGAGACAGAGAGACAGAGAGAGAGACAGAGATAGAAGGAGAGAGAGAGAGAGAGAGAGAGAGAGAGATAATATGACCCCTAACAACATGATTTGGTGTCTTAAGGGGTCCTATGGTGTCGTTAGGGGTCATATGGTGTCCATAGGAGTCATATGGTGTCCCATGAACCCTTATGACCTCTTAGGACACCATATGACCCCTAATGACACATTATTGGGACGCTTTGGGTCATATTGTAGGGAAAAGGGGCCATATTGTGTCCTAAGGGGTCTTATGGTGTCCCAAGACACCATATGACCCCTATGGACACCATATCACCCCTAACAACACCATAGGAACCCTTCAGACAACAAATCATGTTGCTAGGGGTCATATTGTGTCTTACGGGGTCGTAGGACACAATATGACCCCTAACGACATGATTTGGTGTCTTAAGGTGTCCTATGGTGTCGTTAGGGGTCATATGGTGTCCACAGGGGTCATGTGGTGTCCCATGAACCCTTATGACCTCTTAGGACACCATATGACCCCTAATGACACCTTATTGGGTTGCTTTGGGTCATATTGTGTCATATGGGGTCATATTGTGTCCTAAGGGGTCTTATGGTGTCCCAAGACACCATATGACCCCTATGGACACCATATGACCCCTAACGACACCATAGGACCCCTTAAGACACCAAATCCTGTCGTTAGGTGTCATATTGTGTCTTACGGATTGTAGAACACAATATGACCCCTAACGACATGATTTGGTGTCTTAAGGGGTCCTATGGTGTCGTTAGGGGTCATATGGTGTCCATAGGGGTCATATGATGTCCCATGAACCCTTATGACCTCTTAGGACACCATATGACCCCTAATGACACCATATTGGGTCGCTTTGGGTTATATTGTAGGGAAAAGGGGTCATATTGTGTCCTATGGGGTCTTATGGTGTCCTGAGACACCATATGACCCCTATGGACACCATATCACCCCTAACGACATCATAGGACCCCTCAAGACACCAAATCATGTCGTTAGGGGTCATATTGTGTCTTACGGGGTCGTAGGACACAATATGACCCCTAACGACATGATTTAGTGTCTCAAGGGGTCCTATGGTGTTGTTAGGGATCATATGGTGTCCATAGGGGTCATGTGGTGTCCCATGAACCCTTATGACCTCTTAGGACACCATATGACCCCTAATGACACCATATTGGGTTGCTTTGGGTCATATTGTGTCCTAAGGGGTCATATTGTGTCCAAAAGGGTCCTATGGTGTCCCAAAAAACCATACAACTCCTATGGACATCGTATGACCCCTAACGACACTATAAGACCCCTTAAGACACCAAATCATGTCACTAGGGGTTGTAAGACACAATATGACCTCTAATGACATGATTTGGTGTCTTAAGGGGTCCTACGGTTTCCATAGGGGTCATATGGTATCCCATGAACCCTTATGACCCCTTAGCACACTATATGACCCCTAATGACACCATATTGGGTCACTTTGGGTCATATTGTAGGGAAAAGGGGTCATATTATGTCCTAAGGGGTCTTATGGTGTCCCAAGACACCATATGACCCCTATGGACACCATATCACCCCTAACGACACCATAGGACCCCTCAAGACACCAAATCATGTCGTTAGGGGTCATATTGTGTCTTACGGGGTCGTAGGACAAAATATGACCCCTAACGACATGATTTAGTGTCTTAAGAGGTCCAATGGTGTCGTTAGGGGTCAAATGGTGTCCATAGGGGTCATGTGGTGTCCCATTAACCCTTATGACCTCTTAGAACACCATATGACCCCTAATGACACCATATTTGGTCACTTTGGGTCATATTGTGTCCTAAGTGGTCATATTGTGTCCTAAGGGATCCTATGGTGTCCCGAGACACCATATGACCCCTATGGTCACTGTATGACTCCTAATGACACCATAAGACCCCTTAAGACACCAAATCATGTCGTTAGGGGTCATATTGTGTCTTACGGGGTCATAGGACACAATATGACCCCTAACGACATGATTTGGTGTCTTAAGGGGTCCTATGGTGTCGTTAGGGGTCATATGGTGTCCATAGGGGTCATGTGGTGTCCCATGAACCCTTATGACCTCTTAGGACACCATATGACCCCTAATGACACCATATTGGGTCACTTTGGGTCATATTGTAGGGAAAAGGGGTCATATTGTGTCCTAAGGGATCTTATGGTGTCCCAAGACACCATATGACCCTTATGGACACCATATCACCCCTAACGACACCATAGGACCCCTTAAGACACCAAATCATGTTGTTAGGGGTCATATTATGTCTTACAAGGTCGTAGGACACAATATGACCCCTAACAACATGATTTGGTGTCTTAAGGGGTCCTATGGTTTCCTTAGGGGTCATATGGTGTCCATAGGGGTCATGTGGTGTCCCATGAACCCTTATGACCTCTTAGGACACCATATGACCCCTAATGACACCATCTTGGGTCACTTTGGGTCATATTGTGTCCTAAGGGGTCCTATGGTGTCCCAAGACACCATATGACCCCTATGGACACCATATGACCCCTAACGACACCATAAGACCCCTTATGACACCAAATCATGTTGTTAGGGGTCATATTGTGTCTTACAGGGTCGTAGGACACAATATGACCCCTAATGACATGATTTGGTGTCTTAAGGTGTCCTATGGTGTCATTAGGGGTCATATGGTGTCCATAGGGGTCATATGGTGTCCCATGAACCCTTATGACCTCTTACGACACCATATGACCCCTAATGACACCATATTGGGTTGCTTTGGGTCATATTATAGGGAAAAGAGGTCATATTGTGTCTTAAGGGGTCTTATGTTGTCCCAAGACACCATATGACCCCTATGGACACCATATCACCCCTAACGACACCATAGGACCCCTTAAGACACCAAATCATGTCATTAGGGGTCATTTTATGTCTTACGGGGTTGTAGGATACAATATGACACCATATCTCCTATGCTTGAGTACGGTTTTGGTTAAGCTCAATACCAGAGGACTAAATCCTCTTACATAAACCCAATTTGATCTCCAATGATCGACCAACTCCTCTGTTTGAATGATATTACATTATTTGCACATTACATTCCTTGACCATGATCTCTTATATTAGCCATGATGATCTACAATGAGATCTTACATCTATATATACAAACCCTCGACCATAAACAATCAGGTCGAACATCAGATAATAAACTAACTACATAATTATAAACCATGTCAACCTTAGACCAAACAAATAATATCAACATATAAGACATCCCGGAAATACATCAATAGATCCAATCCATACATTACATTAAAGTCGGTCCATAGCCTAGATCAATTGGGACCAATTATAGGTCCACACACTTCAACAAAAATCTCCAACCGCCAAGTCTTGAACATGATCACCAACAACATCCTGAAACTCCATCAAAAGCTGCACCAACACCACTTATGCAATTCATCAAAGATCTCCATCAAAAGCTCTATCGGTGAAACCCTCACCGGAACTAGAAACCAATCTACTAAGAAAGCAGGATAGCATCTAATCACCAGACCAAAACCAACTGACCAAATATGAGTTTAAGTATCACGAACAAGCCAATTCCATCACCAGACTATACTGGAGCCTACCGGATCATGTCGGATCCAGTTTAACCAAAAACCACTGAACCTACCAAGACCAGAAGGGTGTCGGTAAAGCATCTAAATAGCTAGTGTTGGCATCAATGATAAAACATCAATGCAACACATAATCAATTCCACCAAATGGCTAACAATCTCCCCCTTTGGCATTGATGGCAACACTAGATGTGAAAAACATCTAAGTACCAATAAATGCCAAATAAGTCTCCCCCTATGGAAGACAACCAACAAACTCCCACATATATAGCTCTAAATATCACTCCCCCTTTCTTTACTTTTTCACTTTCTTTTTCTTTTTCACATCAGTATCACTGCCCCTTTGACGTCAATGCCAAAAATATGATAGAAATATCAAAGCAAAAACATAAGCCTCTGAATCTCAAAGTTGACTACTCCCCTTAAGCAGTAGCATCCCACATCAGTGTCGAAAGGAATAGTATCTCTGATAATGCATGTCAGATTGATGCCAAACCGCATGAATCAAGTCTCTACCAGAGGGGAAAACAATCCCAGTCTATCTCTCAAGTACTCAATGATTCCTTGGACATAGGTTTAGTGAAAATATCTGCAATCTTCTCTTTAGTGTTCACATAAACCAGTCTAACTTCATTTGCTTCCACCTTCTCCTTCAAAAATTTATACTTGATAGATAGGTGCTTTATTTTAAATGAAATACCAGATTCTTTGATATATCAATAGCAACAAAGTTATCACAGTGAATAACTACCGGTGCATCAAAATCCACCTTTATATCCTTCAACATTTCCTTCATGCATAAAACTTGTGTACAGTTAGTATCAGTAGCAACATACTCAGCTTCAGCAGTAGATAAAGAAGTACATGACAATTTCTTGCTGATCCATGAAACCAACTTCTTCCCAAGAAAGAAAGCTCCACTGGAAGTAACTTTTCAGTCATCAACATCTCCAGCCCAGTCAGCATCTGTATATGCACATAAAGTAAAGTCATCATCCTTAGGGTACCACAAGCCATATTCTGATGTACCTTGTAAGTATCTAAAAATTCTTTTCACCACCATCTCATGATTTTCCCTAGGATCACTCTGAAATCTTGAAACAATACAAACAACATTCATAATGTCAGGCCTAGTCTGGGTCAAATAAAGTAGACCTCCAATCATAGATTTGTATCTTGTAGGATTTATCAGTGTAGAAACATCTTTTCTTGTCAATTTCTCACTTGTAGCCATAGGACTACTTATTGATTTATAATCTTCCATACCAAATTTCTTCAATAATTCCTTAGCATATTTAGTTTGACAGATAAAAATACCTTTGTCAGTTTGAGTAATCTGCAAACCTAAGAAAAATTTCATCTCACCTATCATAGACATCTCAAATTCTTTCTCCATATTCTTAGAAAATTCTATGCATAACTTATCTTCACCTTCAAAAATAATGTCATCAACAAATACTTGAACAATCAGTATATCGCCATCAGTGATTTTATAATATAAATTATTGTCAACACTACCTTTAGTAAAACTAAGCTTCAAAAGAGATTTATCCAACCTTGTGATGGTATGATGAAAGAACAAGGATTTGGTCAACTACTGAGAGGGGGGGGTGAATCAGTAGATAGAAAAACTAATAAACTTCACCAATCTCAAAATCAATCTCTCAAAGTAAACTTAGAACTATCAATGCAATATCATTGTCAAGATAAAATTGTCAAGTTAAATCGGTTGACTGTTACAACATATTAACAGTAAACAACTTGAAACTCACAAAAATCTAAATACTTTTATTGACATAAGTAAAACTTTATTTCATATTGTTGTCGGTTATCATGACTTATCAAAATGGATTAAGTAGTTAATCAAATCAACCATAAAAAACATTCACCACTTGACACAATATTTTTGACGTGGAAACCCAAATGGGAAAAACCACAGTGAGATGAAACTCACAAGAAAACTATCTGAACTCTTCTAAAGTTCGCCCTGTTAGGAGCCAAGCCTATTAAAGCTTTACAAAAATTCATGTTCAGAACCAATCTTGTTAGGGACCACCCGGTTAAGGGATAGACTATAATGCCTTGTTAGAAGCAATACCCTGTGAGGAGTAACCTCGATAGAGGATTTGAAATCCAATCTAATGGACCACCTGGTTAGAGGATTTGAATAGCACCAAGCTTGTTAGAGCTTACCCGGTTAGGGGATTTCAATCTACTATAATTGTTAGAAAACAACACGAGTTTGTTGATCTATTTGAATAGAACTACACTTGCTTGTTCAGATCCTTTTCATTCTCCTATCTGCCTTTACTCAAACTGCAGATACATCATCCAGTTCAGAAACCACACATTCAACTAAAACTTTGTCAACTCTGAAAATAAACAACTCATCGACCTTATAAACAAATCAACTAGGTCAGTAACACAACAAAAAACTAATTCACATAGAGATTACAAACAAGTCAGTTCAAGTATGATCGTTGGATTACATAACAATCTCTACACATTATTCAAGAAAGCCTCGACCGCTCCTTGATGACCACTTCATCAAACTTAGTAACTCATCACGCACTTTGCATTACATACAGTATACTTGCTCATTCCCAAGACAAAAACTATTACCTCAACGTGCCAAAAACACTTTGATACTCTCTTCATACAATATACATATGTGTCATAATCATTATCGCTCATCATCAAATCATAAACTAATATAACCAATTCACCAGACTTAATCGATTAGGGTTTATCAAATCAATAGGTAGGGTTTCTCGGTTCAACTCTCCAATACTTAGCAATACCGGTTCACTCCACAAACTTACCTACTAGTTACAATTTCCTTTCACTAGCTCTTCCTACTAGTTACAAAACAACATTACAAAAATATCATTATCGGTTAATTGACATTAATGACAACATAATATTTCATTAATGCAATCTTCATACAAATGCCAACACCTTGCATACCAAGCTCTAGGTGCTTGTTTTAGTCCATATAAAGCTTTCCTTAACCTGCAAACCATACCTATATCATCTAATAGTGAAAAACCACCAGGTTGCTCAATATAAACTTCCTCATCAAGATCCCCATTCAGAAATGCACATTTTACATACATCTAATAAACCTTGTATTTTTTATAAGCAGTATAGGCAAGAAATAATCTCACATCTTCAATCCTAGCTACAAGTGAAAAAGTCTCTCCATAATCAATTCCTTCCTTCTGAGAATATCTTTTACAAACCAATCTAGCCTTATTCCTTATAACTTGACCATCCTCATTCAATTTATTCCTAAAAACCCATTTAGTTCCAATAACATTTTTATTTTTAGGCTGGGGAACAAAGGTCCATGTGTTGTTTTTCTCAACCTAATATAATTTTTCTTCCATAGATTTCAACCAATGTTCATCTTTACATGCCTCAATTACTAATACCGGTTCAACTTGTGAAATTAAACATACATCATTAGTTTCCAGTCTTCTTCTTGTCATCACTCCATTACTCTTATCCCCAATTATTTGATCTTTAGAATGGTTTAATCTCACATACCTAGGAGTCTTCTGACCCTCTATTCCTCTTCCTTGTTCTTCAGTTACCATAGAATTCTTTGATGTTGTCAGAGTAACCAGTTCAACTCTTTGTTCCGATAAAGGTGCTACCGGTTTAGATATAATCATTTCCCCTGTTAGTTCCTTCTCATAAACTCTGATCTAATTTATGTTTAGCTCATCTACTTTGACATTAGCACTCTCCACAATTCTCTGCAATCTCTTGTTATAACATCTATATGCTTTGCTTTCATTAGAATAACCAAGAAATATGCCTTCATCACATCTAGGATCAAATTTCCCAATAATATCATCTCTCCTGATATAACATTTGCTACCAAAAATTTTGAAATACTTAACCGTAGGTGTATTGCCAAACCATAATTCATAAGGTGTCTTACTGGTTTCTTCTTTGATATGTACTCTGTTGAATGTATAAATTATTGTACTCACTGCTTCTCTCTAGTAGATATGAGGTAGACTAGCTTCCATCATCATTGTTCTAGCAACATCCAAGATATGTATGTTCTTCCTTTCCACAACTCCATTCTGCTGAGGTGTCCGAGGAGCAGAAAATTGTCTCCTTACACCATGCTTGTCATAAAATTTATTAAACTCACCGGATGTGAATTCACCACCATGATCTGATCTCAAACATTTAATCGTCAATCCTGTCTCAATTTCCACTTTAGCCTTAAAGATTTTAAACTTTTCAAATGCTTCAGATTTTTCTCTCAAAAAAGTAACCCACATCATTCTAGAATAATCATCAATGATTAGCATAAAATATCTATCACCTTGAAAACTTTTAACTCTAGCAGGGCCACACAAATCAGTATGAATAAGATCAAGAACATCATTTGATTTATCTTGTATACTCCTAAAAGAGTTTTTGACCTATTTACCCATTTGACATTCTTTAATAACCAGATTATAGGGCTTCATAATCTTAGGTATATCCCTAACAGCCTTAGTTGAACTGATCTTCACAATTCAATCATAATTCACATGACACAACCTTTTATGCCAAAGCCAACTCTCATCAATCTATGTAATCAAACATGTCTTCTCACTAGAGTTTAAGTGAAATATATTACCTTTTATCTGTGTACCGGTTGCAATCTCCAAGCCAGATATATTAATGATTTTGCATTTCCCATCCTTGAACTATAATTAAAATCCCTTATCTAACAATTGTCCTACACTCAAAATATTATGCCTCAAATCTTCAACATAATAAATATTGTCAGTATTGTTCTTACCATCCAATGATATAGTTCATTTTCCTTTGATCATACATGCTTTGTCATCTCCAAATCTAACTAGACCACCATCAAATTCTTGCAAAGATAGAAACTTCCCTTTATCTCCAGTCATATGATGTGAACAACCACTATCAATTACCCATTCATCCTTGTCTTCAATTTTAGCAGCAATTGCCTTCTCTTCTAGTACATTCTCTTCCAATGTTGGATAATATTTCTTGATAGCCAGGAATACTCATTCCTTATCATTTCCGGAACCACTAGCAGAGTCTTTTGTCGATTCATCATCTAAATCAGTAATACCTTCCTCATCCGCTATGTAGCATGATTTATCTTTGTTTTTTCTGTACTTATAGTTGTTCTGATATCCAGGGTTAGTCTTAAAAGATCTTTTAACTCTTTCTTCAAATCTTGAATTCATTTTAGGACATCTAGTTGCTAAATGACCAATCTTATTACATGCAAAACATTTAAAAGGTGATTTTCCTTCATACTTACTTCCCACCAATCTGTTAGGTACTCTTCTAGCAAATAGTGCTTCAAATTGCTCAAACTCATCATCTTCTCTCTTCATATCTTCTAATTCCTTTGTATATAAAGCTTTCCAATCTTGCTTACCGGTTGCAGATGTAGATGCATGAAAAGAAGGTTCAGTCTTCACAGCTCTAGAAGGTCCAAATTCTTCAAGATCAAAAGCAGATAGTTTTCCAACCAAGGTATCTCTATTGACAGATGTATTAGCCATTGTTCTCAACTCATTAATAGTAGTAGCCTTCATTTTGTAAGCCAGTGGTAGGGCTCTCAAGAATTTAGAGACAATTTCATCTTTGCTCAAAGTTCCACCACAACATTGAATTCTCATAATAATCTCATTTACCCTTTTCCATGAATGCAGTAATCCTTTCATCTTCTTCCATCTTCAGGTTTTCATATCTCACCTGGTAACCATCAAGTTTAGCAATCTTCATTGTAGGGTCACCTTCACTAAGAGTCTCCAACTTATCCCATATAGCCTTTCCGGAATGATTTGTCTATTAATCCCACTATTTGTTGATCAGAAAGTGCACACAAGAGGGCTTATCTTGCTCTACAATCATTCTCAAGCTCCTTGTCCAGGTTTGTGAGAGGAGGATTGTCAAATCCTGAATTATAGGGTGTGACACCATTCTGTGTGATCTCCCAAATCTCCTTGCCAAGACATCTCAGATGAGGGCAAGTGCAAGGTAATGAGTCGCAAATTCGCAGAAGTCTACGCATTGGAAAACATGCTCTTATAAACGGGGGTTCGTTTTCAAAAAATGGGGGCCCAGTATTTCTTCGGGCTTCCGAGCCAAAAGGTAACGGGGGCCCAAAGCAAAAATAAAAGGGCCCCTGTTTTGTTCTAAAATGGGGGCCCGCTTTTAAACTAAATGGGGACCCATTTTTTAGAAACGAGGGCCTGTTTCTAAATCATATTTTTCCTTTTTTTTCCACAAGCTGCCCTTGTTTGAAAACGGGGGCCCCTTCTGTGCAAGTTGATTCCACAACCCGCCACTTGGCTCAGAATTAGGCCCAGGATAGGCCTGGGATGGCCACACTTAACACATGGACCTGCAAATTCAAATCTCCATGAATGAAAGCACAAATATGAACTTCTGAAATAGTTTACGTGCCTCTAATCAAAGAATTTTTATATGAAATTAAAACTCATTTTAGATTATACTGTCTAGATTCTAAATATGTAAATTTATTTAAAATTTGATTATTTTAACTATTTTTCATTTAATTTATACTAAATCGGGTCCATAAATTTGAAATATTAACTAATTTTGTTAATTTAATAACTTTTTTTATTTTAATGAATTTTGGAAAAAAAATTATGTCATCAATCTACACAAAATTCTTTTGTATTTAAAAAAAAAATCAAAAAATGTTAAGTTTACGTCAAATTATGTGGGTCGTACACGTCAAATTTTTTAAAAGATAATTACGACCATTAAAAAATTAAATAAAAAAAATATTAAAAAAAAAAAAACAGAAAAATATGCTCATCAATCTTCAGTGTGTTACAAACCATTTCCAAAAATGGTTTGAGAAAATATTTTTAATTGTGTCAAAAATTGTGGGTCATACACATACATGGTATGGTCCTGAAACAGGCATTTTTAAAACATAGTTTGCAGTATTCCATTCCAAAAGTTATTTTTTATTATGTGGGTATTAAAATAAATTACATATTTGGAAAGTACACTCAGAGGGATATCTTTTATATTACTAACTTTTTCCAAGATTCAATCTCTAAGTGTTTCAAAATTTAAGCTCAAATGAGACAAAATCTGAAAATTAGGGAAAACACTTCCACTTTTTGGCCAAAATGTGGACTCATCTTCTTGCACTGACCCATGAGTCTCCATCTGAATCTTCCATGCTATGTAATTTATTCCATCAAGCCACAAAATATCCCTTTGAAAGATAGCTCCAGAAGAACTGGATGAACTTGAACTGTTAGCCGCCATAGGATCTTCCTCAAGCAATTAAGCTTTCTACAGAGAGGACCAAAGCTCTGATACCAATTGTTAGACAGTTCAGATAACCGAAAGACAACTAAGAGGGGGGTGAATCAGTTGTCATAGATTACAGGAACCATTATCAATTTAAACTTTAATACCAGAACCCAAAGTATTAAATTACAGAATAGCACATAAACCAATTAAGCATAAACAATAATCACAGAATAAAAGCCATCCACATAACACCAAGATTTATGCGTGGAAAACCCGGTAATGGGAAAAACCATGATGGGAAGCCTACCCATAGTCAGATAATACTTGTGCAGTAAGTATGTGAATTACAATTGAGGGGCCTGCACTTGCAGGAAGGCCAACAACCTAGAGCGCACTATTCATCACAAAAGGAAGCTCACTGACTACATATAAATCTAGACTATAATCTGGAGAAGTGCTTGAACTACAAAGATAGCATCTCCTATACCTGAGTATAGTTTTAGTTAAGCTCAATACCGAAGGACTAAATTCTCTTGCATAAACCCAATTTGATCTCCAATGATCGACCAACTCCTCTGCCTAAATGATATTACATTATTTGCACATTACATTCCTTGACCATGACCTCTTATATTAACCATGATGATCTACAATGAGATCTTACATCTATATATACAAACCCTCAACCATAAACAATTAGGTCGGCCGCCAGATAATAAACCAATTGCATAATTACAAACCATGTCAGCCTTAGACCAAACAAATAATATCAACACATAAGACATCCCGTAAATACATCAATAGGTCCAATCCACACATTACATCAAAGTCGGTCCATAACCTATATCAACCGGGACCAATTATATGTCCACATGCTTTAGCAATGATCTCCAACCGCCAAGTCTCAAACATGATCACCAACAACAACCTGAAACTCCATCATAAGCTGCACCAACACCACTTATGCAATTCATCAAAGATCTCCATCAAAAGCTTTGTCGATGAAACCCTCGCCAGAACCATAAACCAATCTACTAAGGAAGCATGATAGAATCCAGTCAGCAGATCAAAACCAACTGACCAAATATGAGTATAAGTATCACAGAGGGGGAGAGTGGGGGAGGTGTTAGCTGCAATGGGTGGTATAGAGGAGGCTATGTGACCAGTGCAAAGGAGGAGGATGGATGTACTCCCACCTCCAGCACCGAGGACAGGCCGAGTGGGAGGGGTTCCTCCAGCACAGGTACCGCTACGGGTTCGTGTCCCAGGTCATATGGAGGATGCTCAGATGCGAACCCTACAGATTACTGTTCAGCAGCTGCAAGCACAGATTTTGACCTATCAGCGGCAGATTTCTCAGTTGACCACTGAGAGAGATACCGAGATAGAGTGGAGGGGACGAGCAGAGGAGGTGGTGTCGAGTATGCAGAGAGCAGCGGCGGGTGGTCCAATGAGAGACACCCTGAGAGAGCTGGCATTGAGAGCCCAGGAGGCAGAGTACTATCAATGGCACTATGAGGCTGCAGTACCCAGGGATCGTCGAGTACAGAGCTTTGCACAGTTGAGATCTAGTCGATCTCGAGATACTGGGTCATGATCTGAGAGCCGAGGTGTCACGGGGCCACCGAGACAGGACCCTCTTGGAGATCCAGGAGCAAGGACATTTGGAGCGAGACCATCTCCGTCAGGGGATAGTCATACATGAGAGACATGGTCTCCATTTGTATTTTTGAGCATTGTATTCTTTGTACTGGACACAGTGTTTGACACATTTTGTACATATGGATCATTTTTGAGATATATATATATATCTATGGCACCATTTTTGTTGATCATGTGGGGTGTTTATATGGATGCATTTATTTGGGTTATTTTGTTTATGTGATGCAATGTTTTAAATAGATGATATAATGTATGATGCAGGATGTATGTTTTTATATGCTATGAGATGTATCTTGAAAATGAGATGTATGATTTGATATGCAACTATGGTTAAATGATATGCAATTAATGCAAAATGATATGCAACTAATTGTAAAATGATATGCAACTATGTTTTTGGTAGCATCCTCATTCTGTATTTGCCATCCGATATAGCCATTTGTTTGCTTTCTTTGTAGATATCATCATTGAGCATTAATTTGTTTAGGATATGTTGAAAATTTATACAAGCATAATGGTATAATTGAACCATAATGACCTGAGAAAAATTTACATGATGTTTGATTTTGCAAGATAGCACAAGCGTCAAGGTATAATTGAACCAGGACGACCTGAGTGCGTATTGCGTAAATAGACAAGATTAGATCATTTGTATGCGTGAAGTGGAATCAGGCCTTCAGTGATATTTAACGTATCACGTCTCGAGGCAAGGATTCACACAGTACAAGTGATCACCTCCCAGACAGAAGACTAAGAAAATATTGGAAGTTCCTCTTGACCTCTAGCTGTGAAGCATTTAGTGAGACAAGGAAGAGAATCCAATAATTCAAAAAGTTCAAAGTTCAAAACTAGTCAAGACTTTATGCAAGAATGCAACATTTAGTACTTCAGAAAATCATCCATCCTTGGTATTTTTGTGAATTGTTTTGTTTTGGTTTTTGTGATGAAGCGTAGTTTTGTTTATTGGATGTCATGCATCTGAGTTTTGCAAATAGCCTTGATGTCTTGAATGTTTACCAATTTTAGACAATTGGAATGCCCCTAGCTGAGTGTGCCTCTTGATGTGAATATGTACAGTGATTTCTAAGCCATGGTGGATTAGTGGTAAGAGGATATATATAGATAAATCAGGATAGTGACTACGCTAAGTATATCCTGAATGGATTTTTGCTAAGTGTTGGGCGATGGCCGATAGTGTTTGTATGGATAAAATGGTATTGATATAGATGAAGGAGCCATTCTTTCACAAGAGCGCCTGTTTACCAGGTTTTCACCATTTGTTTTATTTGTACTTTATGTTTTTGCTTTTTCTGGATTTTTTTGATTTTTTTGCTTATTTTGGCTTTTTTCGTGCACTAGGCCACTTAAGTGTAGTACCTCTTTAGATGGATGATGTTAGTTGGTTCGTCGAGCACATCTCCTTCAGAATTTGTTAGCTGATAAGCACCTGATCCATAGACTGATATGATAACATAGGGACCCAACCAGTTAAGTTCAAATTTCCCTTTCTTTTCTCAATCTTGCTGATTTCTTGGATTTTCTTTGAGGACTAGGTCACCAACCTTGAAGTGCGGGGAATGACCTTGTGATTGTAGCTCCTGCACATGCGTTGTTGATATGCTTTGAGATGAGTATAAGCATGTTGGCGTCTTTCATCTAATAGTTCAAATTCTTGCAGTCGGTTAACTCGATACTCTTTATCTGGGATTAAACCTTTCAAAGAGACTCTAAGAGATGGGATTTCTACCTCTAGGGGTAAAATGGCCTCTGATCCATATACCAATGAGTATGGTGTTGCTCTTGTAGGTGTGCGGATGCTGGTTCTGTATGCCCAAAGTGCTGGATTGAGTTGTATGTGCCAATCTTTGCCTGCATCATTTACTGTTTTCTTTAGGATTTTCAAGATTGTCTTGTTAGATGCTTCTGCTTGACCATTGCTCTGTGGGTAATATGGTGTAGAGAACCTATGTTGGATTTTGAATTTTTCACATAGTTCTTGGACATCTTGATTCTTGAAGGGTCATCCATTATCTGTGATGATTGAACTTGGAATACCATATCTACAGATCAGATAATTTAGGATAAAAGAGGCAATTTGTTTCTCAGTCACTGTGGTCATGGGAACTGCTTCGATCCATTTGGTATAGTATTATGTTGCTGTTATAATGAACTTGTGTCCATTTGAAGATGAAGGATGAATTTTGCCAACCAAGTCTAGTCCCCACTGACAAAATGGCCAGGATGTTGTAAATGGCTGCAGTTCCTATGCTGGTGCATGTATGAGATTACCATGGATTTGGCATTTAGGACATTTCTTGGTGAAGTGATATGAGTCTTTTTCCATTGTAGGCCAGTAGTATCCCATTTGTAGAAGCTTTTTAGCAAGAGTAGTACCACTTGAATGTGTGCCACAAATACCTTCGTGAAGCTCGTGTAAAGCAGAATCAGAATCATTACGATCAAGGCAACGAAGAAGAGTACTATCTAGACCTCGATGATACAAAGTGTCAGCAGTAAGGGTATAACGGGCAGCTTGTCAGATAAAATTACATTTTTGGTTACGGGATTGGTCAATTGGTAAGATATTGTGCTTGAGGTAGTCGTATATTGGTCCATATAACGGAGAATCTGAACCAGTCAAGGCATAGATAACCTGGGATTCAGAGTGGTCATAGGCGGGGGAGAACAGTTGCTCTACCAGGAACTCATAACGACTCTATTGCTCTGGAATTTGTAGTAGTGAAGCGATAGTAGCCATTGCATCGGCTGCTTTGTTGTTTAATCTTGGTATTTGCTCGAAGGTGATGTGCACAAAATACTGTTTGAAGTCATCCACCATTCGCTTGTAGGGTAGTAGCTTGTCATCCTTTGTCTGATAGTCATCGTTGATTTGATGGACTACTAGTTGTGAGTCTCCATAGACTTTTAACTCTGTGATTTTCCATTCTACGGCCATTTTGATACCTATAACCAATGCCTCATATTCAGCCACATTGTTTGTGCATGGAAACATAAGCCTATATGATCTTGGTATAGTGTGTCCTTCAGGAGTGATGAACAGAATGCCAGCACCGGAACCATGTTGTGTATAGGATCCATCAAAGTATAGGGTCCATTGTTTAGTAGAAAGAGCAAGAACGTCCCTGTCTGGAAATTCGATTTCCATGGTGTGTTTGCCTGGTAGTGGTGCTTCAGCCAATTGATCTACAATTGCTTGTCCCTTGATGGCTCATCTTTCTATGTATTGGATGTCAAATTCACTGAGAATCATGACCCATTTAGCCAATCGGCCTGTAAGAGCTGCCTTGCTAAGTAGATATTTGAGAGGATCATTTTTTGCGACTAGCTTAATGGTAGGTGCTAGCATATAATGTCCAAACTTCTGAGATGCAAAGACCACTGTTAGGCAAGCCTTTTCAATGAATGTATAGTTGAGTTCATATCCATTCAATGTCCTACTGATGTAATATATGGCTCATTCCTTTCCTTGTTGATCTTCTTGTGCCAATAGTGCCCCCAGCGATATATCTATTGTTGAGATATATAAGATAAGAGGCTTTCCTGCGACTGGTGGTACCAGAACTGGTGGATTCATCAGGTACTATTTGATTTGGTAAAAAGATTCTGCACACTTGGCCTCCCATTTGAATGGTACATTTTTGTGTAGTAAATGGTTAAATGGTGGACTTTTATCTGCTAGCTGAGCGATGAATCGCCTGATTGATTGAAGTTGTCCCTGTAGAGATCTGAGTTGACTGATATTCTTTGGTGGTGGCATGTCCATAATGGCTTGTACCTTTGCTAGATCAACTTCAATACCTATAGCTAAGACTATGTAGCCTAGTAACTTGCCTGATGTAACCCCGAAGACACACTTCTTAGGGTTTAGCCTGACTTGGAATTTCTCCAAGTGATCAAAGATCTTTGTTAGGATGTTGAGATGTTTGGCTCTAGTGAAGGATTTAGCTAGTAAATCATCCACATAGTCTTCCATAAATGTATGCATCATGTCATGGAATATTGTCGTCATTGCTCTTTGATAAGTGGCCCCTGCATTCTTCAAGCCAAAAGGTATAACATTCCAACAGTACGTTCCCCAAGGATAGGTGAATGTGGTTTTATCTTGATCTTCTAGGGCTATTTTGATTTGATTACAGCCTGAGAAACCATCCATTAGTGAGAGCATTGCATGGCCTGCTGTGAGATCTACAATGATGTCGATACTGGGCAGAGGAAAGTCGTCTTTTGGACAAGCTTTGTTGATGTCCCTGAAGTCAGTGCATATTCTGATACTACCATCTGGTTTTGATACTGGAACGATGTTGGAAATCCATTCTGCATAGTCAATGGGTCGGATGAATCCAACATCTAATAGTTTCTTTAGTTCAGTTTTGACCATGAGTGCCACCTGTGGATTCATCTTTCGTAGCTTTTGCTTGACTGGCTTAATTCCTGTAGAAATGGACAAGTGATGCATGATTAAGTGTGGATCTACTCTGGGCATATCAGCATATGACCAAGTAAAGTTAATTTGCTATCTTTTAAAGAAGATGATGAATGTCGATCTTTCTTCCTCTGTCGGGGATTCTGCAATGTGTATGTTTCTGGCTGCTCCTGTGGTACCAATGTTGATTGATTGAGTGGGCTCAATCAAAATGGGTGATCGCTCATGAAAGTGTTCAGGAAAAGTGTCAAGTCTCCCATCGTTAGGTGCCTTAAAAAGGTTTTCACCCTCAGATACATCCTTTATTTTTACTTTTTTGTGATCTAGAGCTGCCATTGACTGGTTTTTAGCATCAAATCCTTTATTTAGTTCATTTTTGCGACTGAGAGACTTGGCACTCCCTGGTTTGTAAACATCGTTACTTTGTTCACTGGTATAGCCTATTTCTAGATTTACGGTACATAGGTAATGGATAATAGATTCATCATTTGGGAAAATTGGTATATCATGGATTTCAGGTTCATCCCAGTCGATGAGGTCAGGAAAGACAAGTGGTAAGGAATCGTTGGGTGGATCAAGTTCGACTATTGTGAGTGTTAGGACAGAGTTTTCATCGTGATTGTTCTTGGTTTTGAAGAAGTCCAGGATTTTGTCGAGGTCTTCGATGGTATTATCCTCTACATAGACTTTCTCATAATGTTTCTATTCACTTTTCGTAGCGTCATAGATATTATGTGGTCCAAATTCAAGAGGTCTATCTTCTACGTTATGTTCTCCTTGAGAAAGAGATATAGAATCAGTATCATTAGGGATATCTGTAGTAGCATTGGAGTAGGTACCCCATTCATATTCATTGGAATATGTCTCATAGGCATCATCTCAGATTCTATTTGTGCTATAAACAGGTATGTTATATGGTGAAAACAATTTTTTGATGATAGATACCATTTTGATAGTTTTTGTTGATTCTATGTCAGAGCCGTCTTCTATTTTCTATATTTGTTCATAGACTGTGCTTCCTCGGGGAGGAATAATGGTATCTGGAGATGATTTTATTTGTTCTTGAGATATTGGTGTCTGAATATGAGCTACTGCTGCAGATATGGCCCTTTTGTGTTTTAGAAGCTTTTCCTGATGTAACTTCTGATCCTGACGTTCCCATGCCTTGCGGATTGTTTCTGTTGATTCAAAGAGTGCTTCCTGCTCGGATTCTTCTTTGTACTTTGTCTTTACTTTCCATTGAGGTTTTGTAATTAGGTGGGGTGGCCTTTTTAATAGGAAGGTGAGCTCACGACCCAATCCTGCTTTGTTTCTGTTGGGTTGTGAAGGAAGATTTATAGGTTCAGTGACCCCTTCCTTACGTTTCCCAATAGGTCCTTTACCACCATATCCCATTTGCTTCATGATTAAGTAGCCTTTTCCATACAGGTGTGTTGGTAGAACAATGTCTAGAGCGGCTGCTCTATGATCTTCTTCCTCATCTTTGTATAACCAGCTAAGAACGTCCTTGTCTTCTGATTCATGTGCCAGAGTGCCCAATTGGATGAAGGTACCATCAAATTTGGTGATGGGTTGAGTGACCAGATGTGTTGATGTAGTAGGCAATCCATGAGATCTAGGTGATGTTGGAAATTTGGCCAAACATAAAGGCTCCAAAGAGTATTCTCCCATGCCTTGGTCTTGGATTTGCATTTTCTACTTGAAGTCTCCCCATAAGGAGTTGGATTTTGCTATTTGTGGATCTGATGTTGAAGATCACTGCTTTTCTCTATTATGAGGAGCCAAATTGTCTTGGGCTGCCCCCATTGCGTTGCAATGTTGAAATGGATTGTGATCAGCAGATATGGATACTTCTTGTCCGTCATTAGGAAATTTTACACACTGGTGATATGTGGAAGGTACGGTTTGCATTTCATGTATCTAGGGTCGCCCTAATAAAATATTATAGGTAAAGTCTATGTCTAAGACTTGACATACAGTATCCTTTTGTATTGGTCCCACTTGAATAGGTAATATCATAGTTCCTTTAGAGGATCTTTCCTCGTCATCATATGCCTTTATGGTGATCTTTTTGCAGGGATCAATAGATTCTTCTGAGAAGCCTAATGCACGGATAAGCTTTAAAGTACATATATTAAGTCCGACTCCTCCATCTATTAGGACTCTTTTTACTCGGTGTTTGCAAATAATGACTTCGATATGGAGAGGAGTATTATGCGGATGACTCAAGGAAGTATTGTCATGCTCTGAGAAGGTGAGGTTATGAGGTCCTGTCATATGGGCGACCATGGCTTGAAATCTATCTGTATCCAGATTTTGAGGTACATTTGTTTCCAATAGCACTTGCTCCAATATGTCTTTGTGCTTTGGTGATAGTTTCAATAATTCCAGGATAGATATCTGAGCTGGAGTCTTGCGTAGTTGGCTAACCAAGACATATTGGATTTTTGGTGTGGTAGTTGTAGGTGCAGTATGTCCCTTCAAGACATATTTTTGAGTTCGGGTTGTTACATTGACAGATTCATGATCATGCCGATCTCGAATGGTGATGACATTGACTTGATGATCTTCAGCTGATATGTGGTTGATGGTGTTGTTGTAGATGTGATTAATACGAGCTCCGCATGTATCATCCGAAGTTGATGCTCCATCTTTATTGTAATTTGGGAGAGGATTTTTGAAGACTCTGTGATCACCATTTGTTTTGAGACCATCCACCGTTAAGTCACCTCGATCAATCATGTCCTGTACTATGTGTTTCAATCACATGCACTCATTTGTTCTATGACCCTTGTTGCGATGGAAATCACAATAGTGTGAATCATTCCACCAAGGTGGCTTGATTGGGGGTTCATAGCTGCTGATTGGAGGCAAAGAAAGAATCTTGTTTGCCAAAAGTTCTCTGAATGCGGATTCTAATGATTGTCCCAGTGGTGTGAAGATACGCTTTTGGAAATTGTTCGCGTTGTTGCGTGAATTGTTGTTAGGTCCTGGATTCATGTTTTTGCTTTGAGTATCATTGGTGTTGTTTGTGTTGAGTTGTCCTTGATCATTGTTTGGTGCATATGTGTTAGCACTGGGAGTAGCATTTTTAGGATTTTTCGTATTTTGAGGATTTTCGGATAATGCAAGCACTGGTTGCTTAGATTTGGGATCATATGATTCATTGTTGCCTTCGTTTTTGTTTCGAGTCCAAAATCGAGATTTGTCAAGGTTGTTGTTGTTCTAGTTATTGTAGTTTGATGAGTTTGTTCCTTCCTTGTAGAATTTGAGTGTTCCCTTTTTGACACAGGCTTCCTCTACTTGAATGTCATTTTCGATTAATTTAGCGAAAGATGGTATGCATTGGAGTTTTAGTCTGTAACTCATTTCACTATTCAAGCTATCGATGAAGATTTCCATTTTCTCCTTCTCGGGAATATCTCGAGGATATCTAGATACCATACATCGCCAGCGTTGAAGGAATATCATGAGCGTTTCATTGTTCTTTTGTTTGGTGTTGCAAACATCTAGCATGGTTATGGCATGTTGGATGTTGTAGGAATAGTGGGTTATGAATTTGTTAACCAATTCATCAAATGATCTGACAGGTGGCAAAATTTTGGATAACCATTCCATGGTCTGCCCTCCCAAGCTTCTAGGGAATAACCTCATCAAATAGGTGTCATCATGAGAAAATTCAAGGCTCAGTGTGCAAAATTCTCAAACATGATCTCGGGGATCACTCTTCCCATCATATTTATCAAATTTGGGAACGTCTGAGTTTGGAGGAAAAGGCACCATGTTCAATCTTCTGTCAAATGGGTAAGGACAGATTTCGTTTAAAGAGTACAGTACTGTTGTCCCTTATTGCATATCCTGTATTTGCCTTTGCAACATTTGCATTTGTTGAGTAAGGGCTGCCAAAGGTATATGTTCTTGTCGAGGGAAAAGTTCTTCCCTTGTATTTGTTCTCAGTTGAAAAGGTGTGGTAAATGGTATGTTTTGCTCTGGTGTTTCTAGCTCAGGTATATGCATTTCTGGTATGCGTTGTTCTGGAATGTGTTGCTCAGGTATATGTTGTTCAAAGTTACAGGTTTCTTCTTCTCTTTGTTGTTCTTGATATGCATATTGTCGAGATCCAGTTTTAAAGATGTTTGGGTCTAAATCTTCGGAAAGTTTAACATCTTTACTTGTAAGCATGAGCAGATATTTTTCTTTGTCATTTTCCATAAGTTTTTCTACAAGCTTTTGGAATGAAGGGTTTTCCTGACATTCCCGAAGAAGTGCTTCAGTAATTTCAGGTTCTTCTAAGGGTGGAACTTCAAAAGGATTTGACAATCTTCGGTTCATACTAGACTCAGCGTGTGTCTCGCTTTGTTTGTCTCTTTAAGAGCGAGTAACAGGCATTTTAGTAGAAACTCTCAGTGATGAAAGGGGCAAAAGCCTCGTTGATATGTTGTTCGGGGGTGGGTGGTTCTGGTCGAGATGTGTTATAAGTGATACACTCGTTGGGCAAGAATGCTGGATTGATTCTTTTGCTGCAGTTTATGGTTTGATTAAAAGCAGACTTTTGACAGTATGCTCTTGTCTTCAAGGGTTCTTTGTCGAATTTGCTGGATTTGTTTTGGATATACCATTTGACATGATGAAGGAATACCCGATGAGATTTGAAGAGTTGACGATTGATGTATAAAAACTTATTTCTCTTGATGAATTTGGAAAAACTAGGTTGTTGTTTCTTCAACGTGATGTTACAATAAAGGTTCTTTCTTCTCAGAATAAGGGGATTAGTCATGCATGAGTGATCAATGGTTTCCTTTGATTGGTTTGGATTTAGTTGATTCTTGTTTTTGAAAATGTCAAATCTTACTCTATCAAAGTGAAGGTTTAGATGCCCCTTCACAACAAAGCATGTCAAATGATATGGATAGAAGCCTCCCGATCTGGAAACTTGATTTGACAATTTGAAAATTTTAACGAGTGGTGTTTGTGAGATAAAATCCGTAAGATGGTAAAGGATTCTATTGATACTAATGATGAAGTTTCCGGATTATGATAGGAGAGACATCCTCTATCGCGTGATTCGTTTAGGATTCTGACAACTTTTGTTTTGACACAAATTTAGCTTGAGAAATAGTTTTAATGGTTTGTTTGTCACTCTGGTTTGATGAAAAATGATGTTGATGAAAAAAAAGGCTTCTAAAAATGTTTTTGAATATTTCAAAATTTTCCTCGGTTTTGCTCTCTGTTTTTTGTTTTTGATCACGCGCTAGAATAGAGTCTACATGCGCTATTGAAATTCCTCTATGCACTAAAATAATAACCACACATGCTAGGCTGCCCCCAGACACGCGCTAAAGTTTTGACTATTTAAAAAATTGTTGTCTAACAGTTGAAAAACCTATGCGCTATCCTGGGTCTGTCACGCGCTAACTTCTTGACTTTATGCACTAATTATTGGTTTCTAAGCGCTAAGCTGTTGCTTCCACGTGCTAAGTTGTTGCTTCCACGTGCTAGACTATTTTTCTGATGCACTAAAACATTTCAATACTGATTTGTCTTGGGATAAAATGCTATTGTTTAGAACCAATGCGCTAACTTGAGGTTTGGATGCACTAACAAAAGTACCCCACGTGCTAAGAAGTTGCTCTTATGCGCTAAACTACCCTGATTTTTTCTTTGGTTTAGTTTTTGTGAATTTTGAATTTTTTGTTGTGAATTTTTCAAGTTTGATGGATGATTTTCAGAAGTAATAAATGTGAGCATGGCACAAAAAGTACAACCATTTTGCCTAATCTAACAAAAAGTGTATGTTCTGCGAGGATGTGTTCAAATCTCTAATGTTTTAACAGGTTTTGATACGAATAATACACTTCAGAAAGACTCTTTAGTCAAGGGTCATAAATAACATCATAGCCCACTAGTCTCGATACTCCGTCAGCTCAAACAGTCGTGTCACCCCCTAGAGGGCGCCCGTTTTTTTGCCTTTTGCCAGAAATTAACTCAAAGTGAATCACTTCACAGTTGAGTAGTTATCTTGGGAGATATATGGTGAGTAATCTTGGGGGCGGATTCTTCCCCACCCTTGCACTATGATGTTATAAATGTCTGGTTACTGACTCGGTTCAAAGCTTCTATTTCTATGGTTCGTAATCAGGCTTCATGTTCGGCCGTCAGTGATAAACTCCCTCAGGAGGCTTCTCAACCTTTAGAACAAAGGCTTTACGTATCTCGAGGATACTGGGGGAAGGCTAATCACTGCGCGCAACTGTTGAAAAGGACTTGCGTCACTTTCCACATTTGATTATAGTGGGTTGGAATTCTTGGCGTCAAAGTTGTTCCCCACTTAGGTCGTTCCCTTCACACCGGCCATAAACGGCTGTAAGAGTTGATTCCAACTCCTTGGGAAGGCAGGCCTGCTAAAGGTTTTATTGCTTGAAGTAAAGAAAGTTGTAAGAGTGGTCTGAATTTTTGATCACCCAGTTAAGGGGAGAGCATATTCCTTCCACTTTTGAGATAAAGCAATCAAGTTGGTTCTTTTTAGCCTTTCAATTCAGTGATTTGCTAAAAATCTATGTGGAGATGTTGCTCCACAAAAACATGGTGTTTATTTTATCCTTTCAAGGCAATGATTTTCTAATCTATGAAAAGGAATTGGCCAACAAAATAAATTCGATATTTTGTCAACAAAAGAAATCGATCAAAAGGGGAAGATCTTCCCTCTTTAGTTGTAAATGACTTTGGACATGTGCGATTCTTTGATTTTGCAAAATTTTGAAGTGAATCCTTTTATGCACCAAAGGATGGTGAAGTTCTTTTTAAATCCCTTTGCCAAAGTAAAGATTTGTTGGTTCTTTTTATAGCTTCCCAAAATGAAATATTTTTCTCCTATAAAAGCAAGAAGGTTTCTAATAATAGTTCTTTTTATAGCCCCAAAGAAGTAAGTGAGTTCAAGTTTAAGAATAAAAAAATGTTTTAAAATTTTAAACTAACTTTAACTAAGTTAGAGAAAATCTTAACCATCTAAAAAATTCTAAAATTACGCTCCCTTTTGCAACAAATTTGGTTAGCATCCTGCAAGCAAACCAGAGAAAAAAAATGTTAGATGATTTGGTGGACTTCCACAAGTCTAAACTTTCATTTTTAGTTATAATTTTTTATTTTTTTTGTTTCTGTCTTCGATGTGCTACATAACAGACTATATGCGCTACAATATATTCTTGATGCATTAAAAATTAAGGATCAACGCGCTACACTGTTTGCTAGATGCGCTACTCTATGTGCCGAAGGCGCTACTCTGGTTCTCTTCCAAAAATTAGTGATTTGACGCGCTAATTTATTCATGGCACGCGCTAAACAGTGGACTAGATGCGCTATGCTGTTTACTGGATGCGCTACTCTGTGCGCCGAAGGCGCTACTCTGGTTTTCTTCCGCACTGAGACCTATAGGAAAATATTAGAGGGAGTCATGCATTGAGGAAACGTCTTCACGCGCTAGAGTATAGACCCCACGCGCTAAATAGTAAGCGGAATGCGCTAGACTGTTAACCAGATGCGCTAGGGAATGTTTCCCACGCGCTGATTCAAGTTTCTCCCGAACCTGCAAAAGTGATTATATTTCAAAACCAATTAGATATATGGGGTAGGGCCCCACGGTGGGCGCCAGAAATGTATGCGGGAAAAGTGGGTTGATAAAACTCAATATATGAAAATATTCTAAATACTAGTCCACACACACACACATGACTTCTTGGTGCAAGCTATGGAGTAATAAAGTATTACTCAGCTTCTCAAGGTGGGTCCCATGGTTCTCTATCTCACAATGTCTCTCAAACCAATGTTTTTGCTCTCAGATCACTGAACAAAATGGTTCAGAGATGGCAAATGCAAGAACGAGGGATACTTTGATGGATTTTAGTATGAAAGGTATGCTAAACTATGTATGATTCCAGAAATGCAATAAACTAGATGATAAGATGACAAGATTAGTATGAATACTATCCTAACATGATATATTTAGTCTATGATTGAGCTATATGATAAAGAGAGTATTCTAAACATGCATATTTAGACTAATTTCTATTCTAAATAGAGGCTAAAATGATGAGCATATGTGATATAAGAAAACTTGAATGTATTTGAGCATAAGTGTGATACTACAAATTTGGAGGATATCTCAAAATGGAGGAATGAGAGCTCTATTTATAGCAAAAATAGGGCAATGGATGGTCAGGATTAAAAGATTTAATCTAACTAGACCACCATCAAATTCTTGCAAAGATAGAAACTTCCCTTTATCTCCAGTCATATGATGTAAATAACCACTATCAATTACCCATTCATCCTTGTCTTCAATTTTAGCAGCAAGTGCCTTCTCTTCTGGTACATTCTCTTCCAATGTTGGATAATATTCCTTGATAGCCAGGAATACCCATTCCTTATCATTTCCGGAACCACTAGCAGAGTCTTTTGTCGATTCATCATCTAAATCAGTAATACCTTCCTCATCCGCTATGTAGCATGATTTATCTCTATTTTTCCTGTACTTATAGTTGTTCTGATATCTAGGGTTAGTCTTAAAATATCTTTTAACTCTTTTTTCAAATCTTGAATTCATTTTAGGACATCTAGTTGCTAAATGACCAATCTTATTACATGCAAAACATTTAAAAGGTGATTTTCCTTCATACTTACTTCCTACCAATCTATTAGGTACTCTTCTAGCAAATAGTGCTTCAAATTGCTCAAACTCATCATCTTCTCTCTTCATATCTTCTAATTCCTTTGTATATAAAGCTTTCCAATCTTGCTTACTGGTTGCAGATGTAGATCCATGAAAAGAAGGTTCAGTCTTCACAGCTCTAGAAGGTCCAAATTCTTCAAGATCAAAAGCAGATAGTTTTCCAACCAAGGTATCTCTATTGACAGATGTATTAGCCATTGTTCTCAACTCATTAATAGTAGTAGCCTTCATTTTGTAAGCCAGTGGTAGGGCTCTCAGGAATTTAGAAACAATTTCATCTTTGCTCAAAGTTCCACCACAACATTGAATTCTCATAATAATCTCATTTACCCTTTTCCATGAATGCAATAATCCTTTCATCTTCTTCCATCTTCAGGTTTTCATATCTCACCTGGTAACCATCAAGTTTAGCAATCTTCATTGTAGGGTCACCTTTACTAAGAGTCTCCAACTTATCCCATATAGCCTTTCCAGAATGATTTCTCTATTAATCCCACTATTTGTTGATCAAAAAGTGCACACAAGAGGGCTTATCTTGCTCTACAATCATTCTCAAGCTCCTTGTCTAGGTTTGTCGGAGGAGGATTGTCAAATCCTAAATTATAGGGTGTGACACCATTCTGTGTGATCTCCCAAATCTCCTTGCCAAGACATCTCAGATGAGGGCAAGTGCAAGGTAATGAGTCGCAAATTCGCAGAAGTCTACGCATTGGAAAACATGCTCTTATAAACGGGGGCCCGTTTTCAAAAAATGGGGCCCCAGTTTTGCTTCGAGCTCCTGAGCCGAAAGGTAACGGGGGCGCAAAGCAAAAATAAAAGGGCCCCCGTTTTGTTCTAAAATGGGGGCCCGCTTTTAAACTAAATGGGGACCCATTTTTTAGAAATGAGGGCCTGTTTCTAAATCATATTTTTCCTTTTTTTTCCACAAGCTGCCCTTGTTTGAAAACGGGGGCCCCTTCTGTGCAAGTTGATTCCACAACCCGCCACTTGGCTCAAAATTAGGCCCAGGATAAGCCTGGGATGGCCACACTTAACACATGGACCTGCAAATTCAAATCTCCATGAATGAAAGCACAAATATGAACTTCTGAAATAGTTTACGTGCCTCTAATCAAAGAATTTTTATACGAAATTAAAACTCATTTTAGATTATACTGTCTAGATTCTAAATATGTAAATTTATTTAAAATTTGATTATTTTCACTATTTTTCATTTAATTTATACTAAACCGGGTCCATAAATTTGAAATATTAACTAATTTTGTTAATTTAATAACTTTTTTTATTTTAATGAATTTTGGAAAAAAAATTATGTCATCAATCTACACAAAATTCTTTTGTATTTAAAAAAAAAATCAAAAAAATTTAAGTTTACGTCAAATTATGTGGGTCGTACACATCAAATTTTTTAAAAGATAATTACGACCATTAAAAAATTAAATAAAAAAAATATTAGAAAAAAAATACAGAAAAATATGCTCATCAATCTTTAGTGTGTTACAAACCATTTCCCAAAATGGTTTGAGAAAATATTTTAATTGTGTCAAAAATTGTGGGTCGTACACATGCATGGTATGGTCCTGAAACAGGCATTTTTAAAACATAGTTTGCAAAAATCCATTCCAAAAGTTATTTTTTATTATGTGGGTATTAAAATAAATTACATATTTAGAAAGTACACTCAGAGGGATATCTTTTATATTACTAACTTTTTCCAAGATTCAATCTCTAAGTGTTTCAAAATTTAAGCTCAAATGAGACAAAATCTGAAAATCAGGGAAAACACTTCCACTTTTTGGCCAGAAAGTGGACTCATCTTCTTACACTAACCCATGAGTCTCCATCTGAATCTTCCATGCTATGTAATTTATTCCATCAAGCCACAAAATATCCCTTTGAAAGATAACTCCAGAAGAACTGGATGAACTTGAACTGTTAGCCGCCATAGGATCTTCCTCAAGCAATTAAGCGTTCTACAGAGAGGACCAAAGCTTTGATACCAATTGTTAGACAGTTCAGATAACCGAAAGACAACTAAGAGGGGGGGTGAATCAGTTGTCATAGATTACAGGAACCATTAGCAATTTAAACTTTAATACTAGAACCCAAAGTATTAAATTACAGAATAGCACATAAACCAATTAAGCATAAACAATAATCACAGAATAAAAGCCATCCACATAACACCAAGATTTATGCGTGGAAAACCCGGTAATGGGAAAAACCATGATGGGAAGCCTACCCATAGTCAGATAATACTTGTGCAGTAAGTATGTGAATTACAATTGAGGGGCCTACACTTGCAGGAAGGCCAACAACATAGAGCGCACTGTTCATCACAAAAGGAAGCTCACTGACTACATATAAATCTAGACTATAATCTGGAGAAGTGCTTGAACTGCAAAGATAGCATCTCCTATACCTGAGTATAGTTTCGGTTAAGCTCAATACCGAAGGACTAAATCCTCTTACATAAACCCAATTCGATCTCCAATGATCAACCAACTCCTCTGCCTAAATGATATTACATTATTCGCACATTACATTCCTTGACCATGACCTCTTATATTAACCATGATGATCTACAATGAGATCTTACATCTATATATACAAACCCTCAACCATAAACAATCAGGTCAGCCGCCAGATAATAAACCGATTGCATAATTACAAACCATGTCAGCCTTAGACCAAACAAATAATATCAACACATAAGACATCCCGTAAATACATCAATAGGTCCAATCCACACATTACATTAAAGTCAGTCCATAACCTAGATCAACCGGGACCAATTATAGGTCCACACGCTTTAGCAATGATCTCCAACCGCCAAGTCTCGAACATAATCACCAACAACAACCTGAAACTCCATCAGAAGCTGCACCAACACCACTTATGCAATTCATCAAAGATCTCCATCAAAAGCTCTGTCGATGAAACCCTCACCAGAACCATAAACCAATCTACTAAGGAAGCATGATAGAATCCAATCACCGGATCAAAACCAACTGACCAAATATGAGTATAAGTATCACAAACAAGCCAATTCCATCACTAGACTATACCGGATCATGTTGGATCCAAGTTAACCAAAAACCGCTCAATCTATCGAGATCAGAAGGGTGTCGGTAAAGCATCCAAACAGCTAGTGATGGCATCAATGCAACACATAATCAATTCCATGAAATGGCCAACACCGAACAATAGACCAAAACCAACTCACTGAATATGAGCATGAATATCATGAATAAGCCAATTCCATAACCAAACTATATCGGAGCCTACCAGATCATGTCGGATCCAAATCAGCCATAAACCACTCAACCTACCGAGACCAGAAGGGTGTTGGTAAAACATCCAAACAGCATCAATGACGAAACATCAATGCAACACATAATCAATTCCTCCAAATGGCCAACATTTATTTAGTCCCCACTTCAATGGAGTATGATCTTACGATCATACTTGAATTGTAAAGTACAAATGAAGAGATAGAGCATATGAGACCAAGACAATCTAGGGATAGGAGAACACTAAATTTGAGGGGTGCTTGAGCCCCCAAGCATATAATCTTATCAATCCATGCAAGTAACCTTCAAATATAAACAAAATCAAACAACATTAGTACTAAAAACAAATGTTCCAAGTCAACTAGTTGAAGAGACATCAATAATTAAAATGTTTCATTTGTTAATATCATTCTTAGCATGTTATTGTGAGAGAATAAGTGGACTTATAGAGAGAGCAAGAATGTAAACCAATTGAAAGGATAAGAAACCATGATCCAATGCTAGAAAAGTGTGCTATAATATGGGTTCATGGGAGAGAAGTAAGGAACATGGAAAAGAGCTAAGAGAGTCAAATGCAACTTGTGTCATGCTAGTCAACTCATCCTGAAATTTGGTGCAAATTAAAAAAGGAGAGTCTTGGTTGACTCATCCTAAAATATGATTGAAAAGGGAGAGTCCTAGTCACCTCATCCTAAAATTTGAAAAGGATAGTTCTGATCGAATTGTCCTAAAATATGATTGTAAAAGGAGAGTCCTGGTTGATTCATCCTAAAATTAAAAAAGGAAAGTCTTGGTCGAATTGTCCTAAAATATGGTTGAAAAAGGATAGTCTCGGTTGACTTGTCCTAAAATATGATGCATAAGGATAACCAAAAAAAGAATTATCTATAAGGAAATCCACAAAATTGAATAATGTGGCTACATATATGGCCCCCATAAGATGTCAACAAAGCCCTATATTGATACCTTAAGGTAGACAAGGAAAGAAAAAAAAATTATACACTCTGTATCCGGAAAAGTGGGCTGATAAAACTCAATATATGAAAATATTCTAAATACTAGTCCACACACACACACAGGACTTCTTGGTGCAAGCTATGGAGTAATAAAGTATTACTCAGCTTCCCAAGGTGGGTCCCATGGTTCTCTATCTCACAATGTCCCTCAAACCAATGTTTTTGCTCTCAGATCACTGAGCAAAATGGTTCAGGGATGGCAAATGCAAGAACGAGGGATGCTTTGATGGATTTTAGTATGAAAGGTATGCTAAACTATGTATGATTCTAGAAATGCAATAAACTAGATGATAAGATGACAAGATTAGTATGAATACTATCCTAACATGATATATTTAGTCTATGATTGAGCTATATGATAAAGAGAGTATTCTAAACATGCATATTTAGACTAATTTCTATTCTAAAGAGAGGCTAAAATGATGACATAAGTGTGATACTACAAATTTGGAGGATATCTCAAAATGGAGGAATGAGAGCTCTATTTATAGCAAAAATAGGGCAATGGATGGTCAGGATTAAAAGATTTAATCAAGGGTTGAATTTGAAAGTTGGGGATCCATGTTTGCAATTTGCACCAATGAAATGGTGACAAGTGTCAACATAGGGTTGGGTTGAGAGAAGGGGTTGGAGACATTAAATGCCATGAGAAGACCTCATGGTTATCTAGAGGGTAAGGGTCAAGCTTAAGTTAGGTTTACCCAATGGATTAAGACTTAATCCAAAGATAAACCTTTGTGCAAATTATTAAGAGATAATCATGGTCAAAGCATTAAAGGCCTGATGAGACCCTTGGGTTGGGTGAAGGTTTAGTTAAAACAAATTCTTTAACCATGTAAGAGGGTTTGAGTTAACCATTAATGGTTATTGGAGACTTTGGGGGATTAAGTGGTTGAAAGTTGGAAGCCTTTAATGGTTATCAAAGACTTTGAGGAATTAAGTGGTTGAAGACTTGAAGCCTTTAATGGTTATCAAAGACTTTGAGGTTTTGAGAAGTGACTTCCCTTTGCTTAGGGATGTGACAAAGTTTAGAGGAGGGGTTAGGTTAATTAGAAGCGATTAGAAGATTCTAGAAGGGATTAGAAAGGGGTTTGGGATTTTGCAAGTGGATGGAGGGATAATAGGATTTAATTGAAATAAAGTAATTTAATTCAATTTGGTTGCAATTTGGAGAAATTAAATAAATTAGATTTATTCAATTTAGGATAACTATTTAATTAAATTTGAATTTAATTAAAAGTGGATAGGGGGGTTTTATTGAATAAAATGATTTATTCATTAAATGGGTTTAGTGAATTTAATTTAAATAAATTGAGTAATTTACTTAATTAAATAGAGGAATGTGGGTAATTTAATTAAATTGGATTTAATCAAATAGAGAAATGAACATAAAATATTCATTTAGGAATATGGTCATTTTTATACATCTACACGCTCCTTTTTCACCAAGGAGATATCCTTTAAGAAACAATGTTCATGTAATTCAAGCTAAAGAGGCATAGCTCTTATGGGCAAGGAAGAGATAGTTGTCAGAGAGGTATCTAGCTACAACAAGTGTAAAAGGGATCCTTTTGAGGGATGATTGACAAAGGAGGAAGAGATATTTGTATAAATATATCTACCCCCAAAAAGAGAGGAGATCTTTAATAAAGATGACATCTTTGTAAAAGGGAAAAGAGAATAAGAATGTACACCTTCCCTATCACTAGGAAAAGTGGATTCTTAGTGAAGGAGTACACACTTCTTAAAGATATATTATCCATAAAATATATACCATTTCAAATAGGGAATAGGTCCTAACCAAGAAACACATGTACTCACATGAACGATAACTCTATGCTAGAAAGGACATCATTGTGCGAAAGATGCAACTAAACAAAATAAAATTGAATCCTTAGAAATAATGAATAAACAAGTATTCTTACTCCCCAAGCATGGAGACAAAAATAAACACCCTATTTTGTTGCTACCCAAATAAGATTGCACCTAAAATTGTACCACCATGAATGATAATGAGCCCCCAAAAGGTAAGCTATCAACATCACATAGTGAGGAGAAACAAAATAAGAACTTAGATGTTATTTAGAATGATGATGATAAAGATGCTACTCATTATCACCTTTTACTTGAATGATACCAAAATCAACGAATTATTAAATTCTAATATGCAATACTTGAAATTAAATAGTGGAATGGCCAAAGAGTTGATGATACACACAAAAAGTAGAATTGCCAAGGTCTTGTCTACATTTTATCCTTCATTTGGACCAAAGAAGGGTAATCAAATCAGCTTGAAGAAGATTGTCCAGACAAAACATTATATTGTTGTAATGAAACATGATAAGACATGGATGTAATAGAAAATGGGAGATGGGATGTTGACAATGCAAGAGGTTGGAAGCCTAAATCTTTGTTGGAAAAGTGTGAATTATCATTACCTTCAAAAGTTTGTTGCACACATCCTAAAACATGTCCATTGTATCCATGTGTAGAATTAGATCTAGTTGCTAAAATGTCAGGAGGAGAGGGTTCACTCTTATGTTGAATTGGATTCAAGTTTAAAGAGGCCCAATCATCATCCAAACATGTGGTAGAAGAAGAAATGGATCTAGAATAAGCTTGAGCAAATGAAACACTAGGCTCCTTTGAGGCTTGAGTCACAAGATTATGAATTTTGTATTCTCTAATAAAGGAGGATGTGAAGTCTAATAACCCCAATCATCCTCCAAGAGTATATTTTTAGGTGAAGAAGAGATGATTTATTTGTTTGTATTGGAGAAATTATTGATTAAATTAAAGACATGTGCAAACAACTTTAAAAGTTTATATCAGCTTCCAAAGTATACATCTCATTTTCATGAATAAACTTGACTTTGTGATAAAGAGTAGTGTTAGCATTATGATTGTGTGTTGTCATTGATGTCAAATCCTATGGTTCGGATTAGGTCTGGATGTAGTATGTCGTGCATAAGTATTTGGATAAGGTGTGTTGAGCATTTGATGGTTTCTTGGATTTACCAAATGATTTGGCATTTTGGAAAATGTTATACATTGCTAATTTTAGGTCTAGATTGGTCCAGAGCTTGAGGTTTTTTGGACTAGAAATTGAATTTGTGTAATGGAAGTTATATAGTGTGCAAATAATTTTTGGAGTCCGGATTTAGTGATATATGTAATGTATTGACATGTTCAATGAGGAACGGTGTAATAAGGTCTACTTCTCATTTCTTCCCACCACCAGAATGATTAGTGGACACCTATTTTAGATCTCTATCTTAGCTGACATTGAATATTATGTTTTTCTATAGACACTATGTGAAGGTGTATGTTTTGATGAGTTGAAGTGTGGCTTTTTGTGTTGAAGGCATGCAAGATTGAAAGAATCTAGTTGTTGTGTGAGTATAGTGTTGTGGATTGTTACCAGAAGTAGTTTCAACAGTGTAGACTATGTTTCAAGGGTGGATTCTCTTTATCTTTCTTTCTTCTTCACTAGTGAGCCTTTCTAGGTAGTGATCCATTTGGCAGTGAGCCTTTCTAGGCAATGAGACCATCTATAGTGATCCATCCTTTGTAAAAATAGACTTAATCAATCTCACCTTAACTGGTGTTTATATATTGAGAACTAGCATTCTTTGTGATTTTTTCCTTCTTGGGTTTTCCACATAAATTTTGATGTTTCTTGTGTCTGAACTGTTTTGTTTATATGCTTTCACATGTTATCAATTCTAGTAATTATTCCAAATCTATTAATTAAGTCTAAAAGAAAATTTTATTGTCAATTTATTCACCCCCCCCCCCCTCCCGTCTTAATTGCCTAGATATAAAGAAAATGAAAAAGAAAGATATGTTATCTTTAGTACATTATCAAAAACTGAATTGACAAAGGATTCAAAAACTATAGTAGGATATGACTGATGAGCCTGAAGAAGAGAAAAAGAAAGAAGAAAGAAAAAGTGAAGAAAAGAATGACAAAGATGCTCTGGCATCTACATCCAAGACTCCAAGGTATGTCAAGAAGAATAGATTATCGAAGACAAGAGCAAAGGTGTTATCACAAGAAATAAGGCAGCACAAGAACAAATCTTGTTGTGTTTACTATCTGAAATTGAGCAAAAGACAGTAGAAGAAGCTTGTAATGATCAGAATTGGATGAAGGAAATGAAAGAGGAACTAGATCATATTGAGAAAAATCAGACATGGGAATTAGTCAATAGACCGGAAGACAAGAATACAATTGGAACTAGATGGGTATTCCAGAACAAGTTGGATGAAGATGGAAAGGTTGTAAGAAATAAGGCAAGGTTATTTTGCGAAGGATACACTCAGATTGAAGGCATTGATTTAGATGAAACTTATGCCCCAGTTGCACGGATGGAGGCAATCTGGATGTTCCCGACGTTTCCAGCATTTAAGGAATTCCAGGTGTATCAGATGGATGTAAAATAAGTATTCTTGAATGGAGAATTGAACAAGTTTACATTAAACAACTAGAAGGTTTTAGGTTGCGAGATGATCCAAACATTGTTTGCGGACTGAAAAAGGCATTGTATGGATTGAAACAATCCCCTAGGGCCTGGTATGAAGGACTAGACAAGTATCTGACTGATCAAGGAATTCAAAAAGGTTTGGTTGACAACAATTTTTACTTCAAAACTTATTCAAGTAAAACCTCAATTGTAGTGGTATATGATGATGACATAATCTTTGGAGAAAATGAAGGTATGTGCAGAAGATTTGCTAATAAAATGAAAAAAGAATTTGAAATATCCATGATTGGTGAGTTGAATTTCTTTCTTGGTTTGTAAATTAATTAGAGTGATAGAGGAATTTTCATTTCTCAATCTAAGTATATCAAAGAGTTGTTAAAGAAGTTTGGGTTGGATAATTCCAAACCGGTGTGTACACCTATGACCACCAGATGCAAGTTAACCAAGGATGATAAATCACCTAAGGTAGATGCAAGTCAATACAAATCAATGATTGGAAGACCAGATAGCATGTATGCAATATGTTTGGAAGCCAAATTTCAGCAAGAATGGAAAGAATCTCATGTTGTGGAAATTTCAAATATCTTAAAAGCATAGACGAGTTTGTATTGTGGTATCCCAGGAGTTCAAATTTTACTTGGACTGCTTATATAGATGTAGATTGGGCCAGAAGTGTTGATGACCATAAAATTATAAGTGGAGGAGCATTGTTCCTTTTCCCCCAATTGGTTTCTTGGTAGAGTAAGAAGCAAGACTTTGTATCTCGGTCTATAGTAGAAGTAAAATGCATTGCAACATCTTCTTATTGCACTCAGATTGTATGGATGAAGCAGAATTTGAAGGACATTGGTGTAAAGTTTGATGACCCTATCTCAATCATGTGTGATAATACCAGTCAATAAACATTTCAAAGAATCTAGTACAACATTCCAGAAAAGAAAAAAACATATATCCATTAGGTACCACTTCTTGAGGAAAAAAGTTTTGGATAACGAGGTTAGACTTGAGTATGTTGCAAATATATTTACTAAGGCATTGTGCAGAGATACATTTGAGTATCTCTAATAGAAGTTAGGGGTATTTCCCCTTTCTAGTTTGAACTAATGTACATTGGTCCAGTGAGCAGCCTATATATTATTTTATGGATAGATGCTTGTGTGCTTCCTTTCAATGGGGAGGAGGAGTAAGCTTTTTAGGGGGATTTTTGTCCACCTTTGTCATTTTTGTCAAAGGGGGAGACAAAGAGAGTTTGCATGATGATCCGATTGATGTTGTTGATCGATGTTACCATCAATGACAAAGGGGTGGATTGATAGCATTATTATTATGTTTTATCATTGATGTTAAACCTTGTGGTCTGAATAAGGTCTGAATGTAGTATGTTGTGCAAAAGTATTTGGATAAGGTGTGTTGAGTGTTTGAAGGATTCCCGGATTTACCAGATGATCTAGATTTTAGGAAAATGTTACTCAATGCTACTTTTGGGTCCAGATTGGTCCAGAGCTTGAGGTTTTTTGGACTAGACATTGAAGTTGTGTAATGGCAGTTATATAGTGTGTGGATAATGTTTGGGGATCGGCTTTGGTGATATATGTAATGTGTTGACATCTTCAATGAGGAACGGTGTAATAAGGTCTACTTCTCTTTTCTTCCCACCATCGAAATGATTAGTGGAGAACTATTTTAGATCTTTGTCTCATCCGACATTGAGGATTATGTTTTTCTAGAGACACTATAGGTAGGTGTATATTTTGATGAGTTGAAGTGTGGCTTTTTGTGTTGAAGACATGCGATATTGAAAGAAACCAATTGTTATGTGAGTATAGTGTTGCAGATTTTTATTGGAAGTAGTTTCGGAAGTGTAGACTATGTTTCATGGCGGATTCTCTTAATATTTCTTTCTTCTTTGGTAGTGAGTATAGTTATAGTGTTGCAAATTTTTACTGGAAGTAGTTTTGGTAGTGCAGACTATGTTTCAGTGGTGGATTCTCTTAAGCTTTCTTTCTTCTTTGGTAGTGAGCCTTTCTAGGCAATGAGCCCTCCGACTATGAGCCTTTCTGGGCAGTGAGCCCATCTACAATGAGCAACTTGGTAGTGATCCATCCTTTGAAAAAATCACCTTAACCAATGTTTATATATTGAGAATTATCATTCTCTATGGTTTTTCCCTTCTTTGGTTTTCCACGTAAATTTTGGTGTATCTTATGTATGATTTGTTTTGTGTATATGCTTTCATGTTTTATCAATTCCGCTAATTGTTTTGGATCTAATAATTAAGTCTAAAAGAGAATTTTATTGTCAACTGATTCACCCCCCCTCTTAGTTTCCTGGATATTCAATAGAGTAGAAGGGACATGACATGGATAGTTGAGGTAAAATCATAGGTCCTATTTTACTAGGCAAGGCAATTGTACTTAATGTCTTCTTACCAACATTATCAAAGCCACAAATAGAAATTGAATTTGGTTGAATAAGAGAAATGTCCACTTTGATTTTATGCAAAAAATTCAAGGATAAACACATTAAGACCTAAACCATTATCAACTAGATTATTCCTTATATAGCATCTTTATTAATAAGGACAACAATCATGAGGGGGTCATATAGATTTTGAACTTCTATAAGAGGCAAATATGTTGAGATAACGCAATGTCAGGCTTAGTTGAATGCATACATTCCAACGAAGAAATCACATTATTAGGTTTCTTCTTTAAAGCTTCTTATAGCATTTCATGATATATGGGTGAGGTTTAAATTAAGTCCCAAAGGCAAATCTTGGTTGGGATGGCATAAAGCTACTAAACAATATCATACTCATTAGCAACACATTGTGAAGGATTAGGGGGGAAGGAAGAATAGGCTAGTAAGGGGGAAGAAAATTAGAGTCTGCTTTGTTGTTTCGAGTATTATATGTGTGAGCCATTCCATGATAATCTATTTGTTGGACTCACTCCACCTTTAACAATAATCACTGGTTTTTTTTAGGTTGAGGGACATCTTGACAAAGGTGGACAACAATTTTAGGCTTCTCATAACCAACAACAAGAATAGCATTGAATTAATCTTGGTTAGGTTCTTTATTCACTAAAGCTTCATCATTAGGGAAGAGTATTGGACATATTGCTAGTTACCTTATCCTCTTGAACAATAGAACCACTACTACCTTTTATAGGTGTTAGGATTTTCACATGGACAACATCAAGCCTACATAACTTGTGGTTTGAATTGCTTTTTAAAATTAAAAACCTTATCACAAAAATAATATGTCAAAGGATGGAATTAGCATGCTCAAAGAACCTAATATAAGCATGATGCAACATTGGTGCTATATTATTGTTCAAAATAGTATTGATGATACAACATTTATATGGATTTTTGTATGATTTCCTTAGAGATTCCTAAAAAAAAATTGTATATCACTTTATGTGAAATTGATTAAGTCTACAATAAATTATAAGTTTTTGGATTTTTTAAACTCATCAATAAGTTTTATTTTTCTCTAGGATTCATCATATCAAAGTACTAGTTAAAAAAATCTCTTAAATAAGGGGTTTGCATATATAGAGCTCTAATACCATGTAAAGTCTAGTAAATAACTCATAAGACCTAGGTATCCTAAAAAGTGAAAAAAAAAAACCAAAAACCAAAAAAAAGTAGTTTTAGAGTAAAAAAAATAGATTGCCATAAATGAATCAATAATTCTAATTCATAATAATTATCTCAAACACTATGTCTACATTCTTATATAGATAAGACATGGGCTAGAGATAAGATTTATATGGTAGATATTTAAAAGAAATAATAAATTTGAAATATGCTTAATTATTTAAATAAAAGTCCAAAAGAGTAGTTAATTAGTAAAACACATTTATTTACAATAGAATTATATTATTAATACTGTAAGATTATGACAATTGATTGAATCTTATGACATGAAACAAAAATGTCAATAACTTAAATAAACACAATTATTAAACATAGAGGAGACCAAAATAGGAAATAACCATTTTCATACTAACACCTCTTAAATCCAAAAATAAAAATTATTTAATATTATTACTCCAAATCAATAGAGAACAAATTTCAACATTAAAAAGCGAAGAAAATAATTTTAAAGACTCTAGCACTATATCTAAGTTTCCCTACACAAGTTTATAAAATAATAATAATATAGTCCTAGCTTTATTTAAAAACTATTTTTTTCTTAAAATATAAAATTGTATCTTCACAGGCAAAAGAAGTCTGCAAATTTTCTTTGGAGACAAATAAATATAATAATATATCTAAAATATAGTCAAAGGTTGTTTGCCTTGTGTCTTGGAAGAAATGTCAGAATTTTTTTTGTACTGCAAAATTCAACAAATTGAAGCCAAGAAGGTTTGTAGGAATGTGGATTTCAAGACTTGTAGGCATGATGTGTCAAAAAAAAGTTTATAAAATTAAATTAGAATTATGTTTACCATTAAAGTCATTCATATATGTTATTTTTTTTTAGGAACTTTATTGTATGAATGTATATATGAACTTTAAAATAAATATATGTTTCAGATTTTTTTCACATAGTGGATTGTTTGACGTGTTAAGGCTACAAGATTGGGTAGTTTGATAAGACCCCTCAATTTTGTCTACATTACTCGATTATAAAAATGGTTGATTGATAAAAATTTATGGGATTGAATCTATCCCATGTGTTATAGTCCCTATAAAAAAATGCATCTCATAAAAAAACATGATCTTAATATGGACATCAAAATCTCTTCAATGATCAAGATAAAAAAAAATGTTGTTTATGAAACCTATCAATATTTCTTGATCATACTGAATATTTATTATATTTACAATGTGGGATACTTGAATTGGATTATAACCCTATTGTTGAAATATATTTCTAGTGCAACAATAGTTATAAAATTTTGGCATAACATCTATGTAGTCAATGTGGAGTTTATGTAGTTTTGTCCATCACAACTGATTGTTTAGCAAGGTCAACTATAAGAACTAGAGATATTTGAAAAATATTGAGGTAATATTTCTAGCAAACAACTTGCATAATATAATATCTATTTTTAATAATAACTTTGGTCCTATTAATGTCATCTCCTCAACAAGCATGTATCATGCATTTTCATGTCTTTTTGAAATATTGTTTTTTGATTAAGGAAAACCAAGTTTTAAGGGACCCGAAACCCACTTACATATAGAAAATAAAAGCATTAGAGAAAATAGAGAGGACGGAACAAAGAGAGAAAGGTTGCAAAAGATCATCACAAAAGACAGCAGATAGAGAAAAGAATAGCAAAAGACCAGCGAGAGACTAGCACACCCCCTATAATGGTTGTATTCCTTTAATTAAAATCTTTGGGGCTACATGAGTAATTAAGGTATTTATGTTGAATGAAATGATTACTATAGGAGAAAGTTCAAAGGGTGGCTTTAGTTTTTTTCTAATATTAAAATTTGGCGTACATTCTTGATACAACTAATTAGGTTTGAAAATAAAATAGATAATAAATTATATGCATGTGTCTAAATGGGAATCATTATCTTAAATGAGACTTACTAATAGTAAAAAATTAAATAAACCTTGGTAGACATCATGATTTCAACAACAACTACAAATAAGACAACTATAATATTCCCACACATTTGCATCACATTATAATTAATTTCATAGACATAAATAATATACCTTTATGACCATTTTCCCTCAATTTGAATGACAAGAATTATAATGTCATCAAAATAATAGGTACCACTTAGTATTATTATACAATGCTATATCTAGACTATGCTTCAAAGTAGAATCAAATTTAATCATTCAAGAAAATACACACACAACAAACTCATACCTAATTAGTTTTATCAAGAATGTGCTTAAAATTTTGATATTAGAAAAATTTTAAAGCCACTCCTTTCACTTTCTCCTAAACCCTAAATCGTAAACTTATTATTTCAATAAACACAAAATGTAAATCAAACAATGATAATAGTGACAAACAATTTCCCTAAGAAGTCCTACCATGCAATGGCTTACAACCAAATTCTAGATTCAAATTAGGATTAACAATAGATCACTCAATAAAGTTGAATCTATATTATTTATGTAATCGGATATAAACCACCATGTATTCATATGTACATAATTTTAAGATTCAATAATTAAAATTAAAAAGGTCCAATATGAGATAGAGAAGGCATAACTAATATACCAATAGTACCAACAACATGAGGAGACAAATACCACTATCTATGTGTAACATTAAAAATTGCATGTACCCTTCCATGCCAATGTTATGTTTTTGGCTTTCTTTAGTGTCCATTTCCCTAGTATGCTTAAGAAATCATTTGAACCTTTTTTTATTTATTAGATTGTCAAATTTCTTTATCAAATTTTAAGTCTTATTATTGACTAATGTAAGATTGTATGTGAAATTTTGATTAATTTATATAAGATGCAAGTGTGATGCATGAGCATATTTGTGATGTACTAGCATTCTACGGATTTTAAAATATTTAAATATTCTTTCTATCCAATTTCTTGATATTTTTTGTAATGCCACTCTATCAAAAATATATCTCCCACATCCAAATCTAACCCTCTAGAACCCTTTTAAAAATATATCTTTGATTTTTCTTCCACTCTACAAACAATAATAAGAACACTCTCTTAGCTTACTAAACATACCTTCATTATTGAAGATTGTTAAAAATAAATTCTCTGATTTTTTTATTAGCATCTCCATGTGCTCACTTCTATCTTCTACATAATACTAGAAATATTGTTTCAATTAACTTGTATTCTTTTTTGAATGATATTTCAATCATTTTTATCATTTTATTATACATATCTACTTGGCGTGTGTGTACAAATATGGGGGATTAAAAAGTGGCCACAACCATATTAAGGGCTTAACCATTCTTATCGAGATCCTAAGAAATCCTTAGCTACTTTTCCTATTCTAGCTATAAATATTTGGAAGACTAAAATCACATGGATGTTTTATTTTCTCTATTCATTTTTCCTTGTTATTTCTATTTACCATTTTGTCTATCTTTGTGTCTCCTAGTTTCTTGTTTCTATTGTATTTGTCTTTTATTATGTAAATGAGTCCAAAATTTGGTGAACAATTTAAATTTTGTAACTTTTTTATATGACACAATGAGACAGGTATGACATCACATAAGGACTATAGTGCATTGTATGGACATTTATGCATCATGATAGCATCATGGAAAGTAAGCTTCATTCTCAGGTGTCGGGGTATTTTCTTTTTCCTACTTATAATTTTGAATTCAACTTGCCAATTCTATATTTAATTTTCTATGAATTAAAATTTTACATACCCACTCACATTTAATGTACTATAGGTTTTGAAGCATCACTTTTTCTTTATTGCACCATTAAATGAGCAATTAATATACAAAATCTTCGAGACTTAATCTAAATAAGTTAACATATGATATTGATACATAAAAATAAAAGACAAGGATTAACATTTATATCTATATGTAGAATTTAAATGTTGAAGGATTTCATATAGACCAATCATTCTCTCATGAAGAACACTTCAAAATGCAAAAGAACCTATACAACATTATACGAAAGAAATGGTAGGCTAGCCTAAAATTAATCTATTAATAGAAAATACAAATATTTAGGCATATATCTTTGTTAATCTAGAGTACTTTATCAATATTCTATTAGTAAGTATGTTTTATCCAAGTCTGGTTCATATTTAATTTATTAGAATGTTTATAATTTACTAGTAGACACTCAACATAAAAAAACATTCTTGCAGAAGATTCATCCTCATCATCAACAATATATACATTTTCTTTGATTTACTTATAGAAGATGCAAAATTAAATATAATTCTTAAATGTGAACCATTATTCATCTATTAATTTGTGTGGAATTTAATTCTAAAATTTGAATTATATTTCAATATATTGTAACTCCCAACAACAATAGTTTTAAATGACAAGCTCCTATCAATTTCATTTCATTAGATCTAAAGGAATCTCATCTATGTCAAATTTATCAATCATCTTTAAACTCAAGAAATGGGATACCATGTTATTGTTTGTGAAGAAGAGGTTGTCTTACTTTTGAAAGATATGAAGGAGGAAACATTTGAAAAGATCAAGAGGAAATCTCAATTATCGAATAGATTCTCATCTTTCGAACAAAACATATATATTTTTTTATAAAAACTATAATTCATAAGAAACAAAATCAAAGTTATGAAGAAGAATTTTAGATGTCCGCGACAAAATCTCAATTATCCAAAAGAATCTCATCTCTCAACCAAAACATACTTTTAACAAGATAAATATAATTTTTTTAATAAAAATATATATTTGGGGGCCCTCCGCGTCACTTTCCACCGACCCTGAATGCAGGTTGAAGGGCATGGGCCATAAGATACAAAATCAACCCATAAAATACTACAATTTGATACCATACGAGTACAAAATGAACCCGTAAAATACTACAATTTGATACCATCCGAGTAAGATATTAATTGATCATGTCTCGCACCTCATTCGATCGATTCTAAACCATACGAGTAAGATATTGATTGATCATCTTTACCTTCTTGGAATATGATAGGACAGGATTTTGATTGATTCATTAATTCAACAGTAGAGAAAATGTGTGGAGAAATAACAGCCGCCTCTTTGCATGCAGTAGTGGTGCCATTTCCTGCTCAGGGTCATGTCAATCCGCTAATGAATTTTGCGGAGCTGCTGGCCATACGGGGATTCTTCATAACCTTTGTCACCACCGAATGGATAGACCAACGCCTTTTAAAAGCAGCTTCCACAGATGGAGCGGCACGTGACCGTGAAGCCAAAGAGAGGGGCCTCAAATTTCGTTTTCTCTCTCTTCCCGACGGCTTACCACCTGATCATGGCCGAACTTCCGAACTCGGCGAACTTTATCTTGCACTGCGAAATTTGGGCCCTGCTTTGGAAAATCTGTTAACTGCAGCAGATACTTCTGTTCCACCCATAACGTGTATTGTGTCTGATAGTTTTATATCTTGCACGGCAGAGGTGGCTCAAAATCTCGGGGTGCCCCGGGTTATCTTCTGGACTTGTTGTACTGCAAACTCAATTGTTCAGACCAACGCTAACGTTCTGCTTTCTCAAGGCCATATTCCAGTTACAGGTATTTTATCACCCACATCTATTTTTCCTGCCTTTCTAGATGTATATTTCAGTTAAGTTGACTGGTATCTTTTATGTAGATGACGATCTGAAATCCAAAGACAAAGTAATTACATCTATTCCTGGAAAAATTCCTCCTATCCGACCAATTGATATAGTCTCATTCTACCGTGAAAAACATGTCTCTGAAACTATTTACAGTGCCTTTCTCTATGAAGCTCGCTACCAAAACATAGCAGATTACTTGCTGGTCAACACCTTCGAGGAGTTGGAAGGAGGAAAGGAAGCACAAATGGGTCTCAGTATTAATGGATGCCCTGCTCTAGCAGTGGGCCCGGTGTCTCTTCCCAATTTCTTACAAGGCGAGAACTCCATGTTCAGTATGTGGGAAGAGGACAATAATTGCTTTCAATGGCTAGATTCTCAACCAAAGCAATCTGTGTTATATGTTTCATTTGGTAGCATTGCTGTAAAATCTGAAAGGCAATTGCACGAGCTGGCACTTGGACTAGAGGCTTGTGGGTACCCTTTCTTGTGGGTACTTAGGTCTGACATAGCTGAAGGAAAGTCTCTAGAGTTACCAGAGGGCTTTAATGAACGAACCAAAGATCGAGCCCTGGTTGTTACTTGGACCAAACAATTGCAAGTAGGGCATTTTTATTGTGTTGATTTTTTTTAATAATATCAATAGAGTCTAAGATTAAGCCCTGTAGAACTCTCTGATTGCAGGTCCTTTCCCATCCTTCGGTGGGAGGATTCCTGACACACAATGGGTGGAACTCTACTTTAGAAGCAATCAGCATGGGAGTTCCTATGATCGGATGGCCTAATGTTTCTGACCAGTTTATTAATTGTCGATTTGCCAAAGATTTTTGGAAAGTTGGCTTAGACTTTGAAGGCGTTGGTGCTGATGAATCCAAATTGGTCACCAAGGAAGAGGTTGAAAGTGTAGTGAAGGATCTTATGGAAGGCTCTGTAGGAAAGGAGTTGCGAAGAAATATTGCAAGGTTCAAAGAAGCATCAACTAAGGCAGTCATGCCAGGGGGTACTTCTTTTGAAAATCTCAACACATTTGTTCAGGATATGCAAAAGATAGCCAAATCAAAAGTCTAAGGAGCTTTCACAGCGTATATAACTTTTAATTGCAATCTCAATTGATTGATGTGAAATTAGTTATTATTTCTCCACCCTGAAAACTCTGGTATCTTTTGAAGATCAGGTAAAGTTTGGTAGTTTTTGGAGATTAATCGTAGGAATGTAATAACTTTTCATGTGAATTATTTGTTTTCTTATCTAGTCCAAAGAAATATTCGCTTCAAAAAAAATTCAAAATAAATAAGCTATACATGGCATTCAATTCGTATTAGGGGTTTAGTAATTGAATTATATTTAGAATAAAAGATAGTTTAATTGTGTAAATAGTGTACATGTATCTTACATTCTCATATAGTGATGGGCCCATTACCACACCTGTCAATCAAACACACAAATAATACCTTTGTCGTCCTCAAATTAACATGACAAATCACACGCGTTGATCCATGTATTGATGGTTTAATTCACATCCCAAGTGAGCCAACCATAGTTGCTTTGAAGTAGTAAGGACATCTATTGCAGCAGGGTCATCATCCTAATGCCAGGCAATTGGATGGGAGAAAAACAGGAGTATAACATCATCTTGGGCAGAGAAGTTATAGTGGTTGTTCCATATGTATCTTTACCATAAATCTTCCTTTAGTAGTAGTTTTGTATTATGTTTGCAATGTAACACTATCCTTTCTCAACAATATTTGAGTTATTACATGGGTTTGCAAGTTAAGTGAGTTTAACCAACACTTGAAGGTTTTGCAAATGGGGTTGCAAGCTAAGTGGGTTTAATCTTGAAGGAAACTATGTGGCTAAGCGTGTCTGACTTGGAGTAGTACTTGGATGTGTGACTGATGCAGAGCATCATGGAAAACCAACCAAGAACCCCAAAACAACCATGGAGTTCCAATTCTAGGGTGCTCACTGGCCCATTCAACCTGCAACTTTGTTAGGTTTGAGGCATCTAACAAAATTAAACTTATCTCACAAAACCAACTCATCCAATACCCAATTAGTCCTTAATCCATTCAAGACAAAATCCAACATCTTTCAACTCAATGAGCATCAACATTATCAAGATTCACAACATCATTTTATACACCTAATTCAAGGTCACATTTACAACTTGATTTCATTACAAGATTTAGGCCTCAATGCCAATCAATCACAAAAACCATTACCTCTTACCTTGCAAGAATCCTCCACTCTATCCTTTTATCTCACATCCTTCAAATTTTTTGTCCTCATTTTATTGTCTACACACAAACTCAAGGTCCATCAATCCTTCATAACATCTCCATGATCCTTTCATTGACTGCAATAATGTCAACTTCTAATAGTATGATCAGCAACATAGCAATGTCATAGTCCTCCCAAACGTGAAACATATATCATTATAACAACCTCAGTACTTCCCACATCAATGAATATCATTTACCAACTTCCTATATGATTCATGAGTCCAAAATCCAAGCCAAAACAAACAAGAGTTTCCATTCTTTATGATTGTCCTAGTTATGATGGTTTTGATAGTACTTCACTTTGGCGTCCATAACTTCCAATTTAGAAACTATTAGGCCAATCTCTCCAGTGAGAATGTAGACAACTTGATTATGAACAACATATCAAAACTTCGTAAACATCCAACAGTGAAATAAAATTTTACTCCCTTTGTCCCGTAGTTGTTTTTTACTGTCATAAAAACAAGGTAGAATGCATGTACAGTCCGCCTAGGGCATCAAATATTTCCCAAAATACAAACCCATTTGATATGAAACCAAATCCATCTGAAAGCCCCTTGAATCTACTCTCATAATAACTAATATTTAGACTTTTCCCATGGTTAGAATTTGGAATATGATCAAACCCTTGCACACACCTCTGTAAATGAGGGTTTACAAACTATTTTTACAAAACCTAACATAACTCATTCATTCCTTCATAAAAAAGCACCAAACCAAAGCCAAAATAAATTTAACTCACTGCCCTAACTTTTAATAATAATTATACACCATTTCCAGGCCATACAGGGCCATACAAGGCCTGGAAACAAAGAAAATAATTGTTTTAGGACTACAAAACAAAGGATTTGAATTCTCAATTTCAATCAAAATGTACTCCTTATTTCTCTTCGGTTTGGATCAGCATTACATCATTTAAATGATGATTCCCATCCTTGGGAATACTCATAACTACCCTTTAACCAATTTGGACCTCCTCATTTATGCATTTTTTACATGACAACATTTCTTGTCACATTGACAAATTTTACATTTTTATAAGAATGACCACTAATCTTTGCTCAGACACTTCAAACGTATTGGAATGAACTTAAAACAACCTTTTACATCACCTTTACCCTTCCATGGGCATATTTGCATAATTTGACCACTTTGACTCTTCATGACCTCCTTGGACTACTTTGCACAAATGGACTACATTGCTTTACAAAATGAATCAACATGATTTGAAATGACTCACAATACATTAAAATGACCTTAAAGACAAATATAGACTCAAAAATAAACCTTGTGACCATTAATCGTTGCATCATAGTGTTCCTTGGGTACTAGGTGCTCATGCACCATACTACTGACCTTGAAAGCTTTCCAAGCCCCTTGCAAAAATAGGGAACATCAACCTCCAGGAAAAACATATTGCCTTGTATTAAAATTATCACCTTCATCTTTGTCTTTTCCTCTTTATCTTATCACCATTCTCATGCCTCTATTGCAATCAACATCTCCAAAAGGACACAAACTGTCCAACCTCTCAACTACTCCCATCCATGGAGTATCCAATGGTTGCAACTCGAGGTGTTCCTCAGGCATCCACCTCTCCTATTGCATAGACACAAACTCACACTTCCTTTTCCTCGCCTAGGAGTCTCTTTCTCCCTCCCTAGTCTCTTGGCAACCAACAACCAGATTCTTACCTAACCTATTCCAACACCTTCTCTACAGTTAGATGGATTAAAACCTGCAACCAAACACACTATCAACACAAAAATCTCAAATCTTCTTAGGCTAGGTCCTAGTGTGGATTGCCTTCTTCAACGCTCTACCCACACACTCAAGCTCTTCTAGCTCTGATACCAATTTGATGCAGAGCATCATGAAAAACCAACCAAGAACCCCAAAACAACCACAAAGTTCCAATTCTAGGGTGCTCACTGACCCATTCAACTTTCAACTTTGTTAGGTTTGAGGCATCTAACAAAATTAAACTCATCTCACAAAACCAATTCATCCAACACCCAATTAGTCCTTAATCCATTCAAGACAAAATCAAACATCTTTCAACTCAATGAGCATCAACATTATCAAGATTCACAACATCATTTTATACACCTGATGCAGAGGATGGAGGATTTAGTTGCAAACTTGTAACTTAAGTGGAATATGGACCCAAACCCCAACACTCCTATGGTGTTTCAAATGCTCAAAGTGCCTCAATAGGCTCAAAACTTGTCTTCACCTTAATAAGGTGTTTCCTCCACCTCCACATACATCAAATAACTTCAACTACCATGTCTCTAAGGTTTTCAAACCCTCAACTCATCAACTAATACAAAAACCCAAATCTAGCCCTTCACTAGGCCTAGTCTCTTAGTAGCCTGTTGGACTGTTTTTCTCTCTTTTCACACACATTTCCCAAAACATGGACCAATATTATGACTGATTTAGATACCCATTATCAACCTCTATCAACACCCAAAATATTACCTAAGGTTGTTTTGGAACAAATCACTCAAAAAACTGTTGTCCTCATTCACCGTGAGGGCTAATTAGGCCTATTTTGTTAAGGAACTACCCTTCAAACTCATCCTCAGGTCTAACCCTTCTGTAAAATATCTAATTATGATTCCAAAACAAGTATTTTCAAGGTATTAAGGTTCAGTTGCATTCCTAAATACCCAAACTCCAAAAACCTCACTAAATCAACCTTACAACTAGGGCTTTCTAGAAATCCAACCTCCAGTCACTTTTGAGGCTCAACCAAAGTTAAAAAACCTTTACAATGGTGTTTCTAGACACTTCAATTCATAAAATACCCCCCTTGTTCAATTAGATTCTCTGCTGCTACACTCTAGCCTTCATTTTCACTCATTTCCAGTCACTTTTCTTCAACTTTCATGCAACTTTCATGGTGTACACCTGCACTCTTCACTCCTTCCTGTCAATAATGGGTTAGTAAGCTATTGTACAAGTTATTTGGCATCCATCCTATGAGAATCAGACCTGTACATTCATAGGATGGATCCTTACATGCTTGGAAATTCACAAATTAGTGAAAAATCACTGTCTTTTCTGGGACAGTCAGCAATAAATAAAAATATGATACTTTCAAGACTTCAAAAATGCACTCAATACATCAAAGGAATAACCAATAAACCCCCAATGTACAGCAATGATGATCCCTTAGCCTTTCAATGCAAAGAAAGCATGAAAAAACAAGGATTTGACAGCAAATAAAGAGTTTTTTAATTAATTTTCTGAGACAGTCAGTACAAGTCCGTACCAGCATCATCCAACCACACAAAAATGACTTTAGAGACTTTATAATACCTTACCCAACCAACTCCAACCGATCTCCAATTGATTAGAGTGATTAAATTGCTTAAACAACTCCAAAACTTAATTCCCACCAAAACTGGAACTAGTTGTTGGAAGTCAAGTTTTTGAATTTAAACTTCATTTTCAATGCTCCAATCAACTAAAACCTATCAAATCAATGGGTTTTATTCATGATATGATCATTTAAAGCATATTAGACCCTTATTCAACCTATCTAGACTCCTAGGCATCATTAACCCAATTACATTGCATTTTGGTCCTTAGGCCTTTATCAGGACCTTTAGGATTTTTATACAATTTATTAAATTCATCATTATAATAGGCCATTATAGGCTTCAATACATTCCAATTGGCTTTATTTGCTTCATGATTCCACCCTTGCATCTTCCTGGTCTTCTTAGTCTTGTAGGTTTGCCAGGGTGCTCCTGCACCATACTCCCCACCAATTAAAATACTCTTGTTCCAAGAGTGATGTTGCTGCTCCCAAACATTAGATTGTTTTTGCCTCCTTACAAACTCAGATTAAGGGCTGAAATAATCCCCAAAAGTCACCTTCTTTCTGCTTCTCAAACCTGTAGTCACATCACACATTAGATTAGAAACAAAACATGTATTTTGCTGCTCTTGTTTAAGACATTGCTACTCATAACCAGTCTGTCTATCTGCTCTTCTTTGATCCACTTGCTGTACCTGCAACTTCTCTTTCACACCCACATATCCCTGCTCAACAATAGGACATTTTACTGAACCAACTTGTACAAAAGATAAATCCCATAAATCATCATGAAGAGGACTATTCTTCCTCATAGTCTGCTGCAAATTAACATCTTCCTTCCAACCAATATCTTCTTGTTTTTCAACCTGCCTTATCATTGGTAAATGCTCCCCAAAACATATTATAGGATGCTCTTTCAAGACCCCCAAAGGTAAAGGATTCAACTTATATTTCTGACCATCTTTATGAACCAAATATGTGTTATCAAAACCATCATGTATTGTTCTTCTACTATGTTGCCAAGGTCTTCCTAATATCAAATGTGCACAAGTCATAGGAACCACATCACATAATACCTTATCTTGATATGGACCAATAGAAAAATTCACATAAGCCTCCAAACTAACCTCTACATGCTGTTGTTGGGTAACCCAAGTGGCATTATAAGGATTAGGATGATCAAATGTTTGCAATCCCAACTTAGAAACCATATCAAATGAAACAAGATTATCATGTGAGCCAGAATCAATAATCAACTTACATATCTTACCCTTACTCAAGCATTGTGTCCTGAAGATGGATACCTGATTTGATGTTTGCTGCAGCAATTTACCTCTTCTGATCATAAGAAAATCTCCCTATGTTATAGGATAGGCTTTCAATGGTTCTTTGTCTTCTTTCTTGTCTTCTTCTTCACATGTCAAATGAACTCTTCTATCTTTGCCTCTATCAGCTTCATCCCATTTAGGACATTTGAAAGATGGATGTCCAACTTCATTACAATGGTAACACCTACCTGTGAATACATGTGATCCTCTTCCACTACCAAATCTACCTCCTCCTCTATAACTATAACCACCTCTTTGTTCTGATGTAGACTCTTTGTCCTTATTATCTTATCCTTGTGATTCATTTGCAGACCTTCCTCCTCTTCCTCTCATGGATCCTCTACCTCTTGTGCCTCCTTGTCTCTCTTGTTTTCTCTTCAACTTCTCCTCAGTCCTTATTGCAAGTTGGAAACAATCTCCGAATGTCTATGGAACATTCAACCCAATCTCATCCTGCAAATTGTATCTCAGCCCATTCAAATACCTTGCCACCTTTTCATCTTCATCCTCTACTCCTCCTCTAATGCTCAATTTGTGAAACTGCTCTGTGTATGTCATCACATCCATGTCTCTTTGTTTTAAGTTTTGCCTCATCCTCTTTATTTGTATAGCAAAATCAGATGGTAGAAATTGTGCCTTCATCATTGCCTTCATTCTCTCCCAACTTGTGATCTTATTCAATCCTCTTGTTGTCCTCTTAGCCTGCATACCACTCCACCATGTTAATGTTGTTCCCCTCAACTTTGCCTTTGCAAATTTCACCTTCTTGTCATCATCCGTGTCTTCCAACTCAAAGTAGTTTTCTAAGGCCTCTATCCACCCTAGCACTTCCTCACTATCCATTCTTCCCTGGTAAATAGGTAAATCAACATGTCCTTTCATTACTCCACCTTGTACTGCCTTTAGTAGTCTTACCAACCTCTTCTCTTCAGGGTCTACTATCTCTTCCCTATGCTCTTCATGCCCACTTCCTTCATTATGTTAGTCAAGATGTTCATTGTTTTCATCCACCCTAGGTTGTTCTCTTTCCTTCTCTAAGGCTTCTATCCTTGCAGATAGTTGCACTCTCTCCCTTCTCTCTCTTTCTCTTGCTGCTTCAAGTTCTCTCTTTTCCCTCTTCTCTCTTTCAAGGGCTTCCTTCAACTCTTCAATTTCCCTAGCTATTTGATTCTTCGGTGCCATCTTGTCAAAACCTTCCCAAAGAGATCTACTCACTGCTCTAATACCACTCTGATGCAAAGAATGGAGGATTTAGTTGAAAACTTGTAACTTAAGTGGAATATGGACCCAAACCCCAACACTCCTATGGTGTTTCAAATGCTCAAAGTGCCTCAATAGGCTCAAAACTTGTCTTCACCCTAATAAGGTGTTTCCTCCACCTCCACATACATAAAATAACTTCAACTAACATGTCTCTAAGGTTTTCAAACCCTCAACTCATCAACTAATACAAAAACCCAAATCTAGCCCTTCACTAGGCCTAGTCTCTTAGTAGCCTGCTGGACTGTTTTTCTCTCTTTTCACACACATTACCCAAAACATGGACCAATGTTATGACTGATTTAGATACCCATTATCAACCTCTATCAACACCCAAAATATTACCTAAGGTTGTTTTGGAACAAATCATTCAAAAAACTGCTGTCCTCATTCACCGTGAGGGCTAATTAGGCCTATTTTGTTAAGGAACTACCCTTCAAACTCATCCTCAGGTCTAACCCTTCTGTAAAATATCTAATTATGATGCCAAACCAAGTATTTTCAAGGTATTGAGGTTCAGTTACATTCCTAAATACCCAAACTCCAAAAACCTCACTAAATCAACCTTACAACTAGGGCTTTCTAAAAATCCAACCTCCAGTCACTTCTGAGGCTCAACCAAAGTTCAAACACCTTCACAATGGTGTGTCTAGACACTTAAATTCATAAAATACCCCCCTTGTTCAATTAGATTCTCTGCTGCTACACTCTAGCCTTCATTTTCACTCATTTCCAGTCACTTTTCTTCAACTTTCATGCAACTTTCATGGTGTACACCTGCACTCTTCACTCCTTCCTGTCAATCATGGGTTAGTAAACTATTGTACATGTTATTTGGCATCCATCCTATGAGAATCAGACCTGTACATTCATAGGATGGATCCTTACATACTTGGAAATTCACAAATTAGGGAAAAATCACTATCTTTTCTGGGACAGTCAGCAATAAATAAAAATATGATACTTTCAAGACTTCAAAAATGCACTCAATACATCAAAGGAATAACCAATAAACCCCCAATGTACAGCAATGATGATCCCTTAGCCTTTCAATGTAAAGAAAGCATGAAAAAACAAGGATTTGACAACAAATAAAGAGTTTTTTAATTAATTTTCTGAGATAGTCCGTACAAGTCCGTACTAGCATCATCCAACCACACAAAAATGACTTTAGAGACTTTATAATACCTTCCCCAACCAACTCCAACCGATCTCCAATTGATTAGAGTGATTAAATTGCTTAAACAACTCCAAAACTTAATTCCCACCAAAACTGGAACTAGTTGTTGGAAGTCAAGTTTTTGAATTTAAACTTCATTTTTAATGCTCCAATCAACTAAAACCTATCAAATCAATGGTTTTTATTCATGATATGATCATTTAAAGCATATTAGACCCTTATTCAACCTATCTAGACTCCTAGGCATCATTAACCCAATCACATTGCATTTTGGTCCTTAGGCCTTTATCAGGACCTTTAGGATTTTTATACAATTTATTACATTCATCATTATAATAGGCCATTATAGGCTTCAATACATTCCAATTGACTTTATTTGCTTCATGATTCCACCCTTGCATCTTCCTGGTCTTCTTAGTCTTGTAGGTTTGCCAGGGTGCTCCTGCACCAACACCTAATTTGAGGTCACATTTACAACTTGATTTCATTACAAGATTTAGGCCTTAAAGCCTATTTGGCCTCAATGCCAATCAATCACAAAAAACTTTACCTCTTACCTTGCAAGAATCCTCCACTCTATCCTTTTATCTCATATCCTTCAACTTTGTTGTCCTCATTTTATTGTCTTCACACAAACTCAAGGTCCATCAATCCTCCATAACATCTCCAAGATCCTTCCAATGCCTCCACTAATGTCAACTTCTAATAGTATGATCAGCAACATAACAATGTCATAGTCCTCCAAAACGTGAAATATATCTCATTATAAAAACCTCAGTACTTCCCACATCAATGAAGATCATTTACCAACTTCCTAGATGATTCATGAGTCCAAAATCCAAACCAAAACAAACAAGAGTTTTCATTCTTTATGATTGTCCCAGTTATGACGGTTTTGATAGTACTGCACTCTGTCATCCATAACTTTCAACTTAAAAACTATTAGGCAAACCGCTCCGGTGAGAATGTAGACAACTTGATTATGAACAACATATCAAAACTTCATAAAAATCCAAGGGTGAAATAAAATTTTATGCCCTTTGTCCCATGACTGTTTTTTATTGTCATAAAAACAAGGAAGAATGCATGTACAGTCCACCTAGGGCATCAAATATCTCCCGAAATACAAACCCATTTGATATGAAACCAAATCTATCTGAAATCCCCTTGAATATACTCTCAGAATAACTAATATTTAGATTTTTCCCATGGTTAGAATTTGGAATATGATCAAACCCTTGCACACACCTCTATAAATGAGGGTTTACAAAATGTTTTTACAAAAACTAACATAACAAATTCATTCCTTCATAAAAAATCACCAAAACAAAGCCAAAATAAATTTAAATCATTTCCCTAACTTTTTATATTAATCATACACCTTTTCCAAGCCGTACAGGACCATACAAGGCCTGGAAACAGAGAAAATAACTATTTTAGGACTACAAAACAAAGGTTTTTGAATTCCCAATTTCAATTAAAATGTACTTCTTATTTCTCTTCGATTTGGATCAGCATTAAATCATTTAAATAATGATTCTCATCCTTGGGAATGATCATAACTACCCTTTAACCAATTTGGACCTCCTCATTTATGCATTTTTTAGATGACAACATTTCTTGTCACATTGACAAATTTTACATTTTTATAAGAATGACCACTAATCTTTTCTTGGACACTTCAAACATATTGGAATGGACTTAAAACAACATTTTATGTCACCTTTACCCTTCCATGGCCATATTTGCATAATTTGACCACTTTTACTCTTCAGGACCTCCTTGGACTACTTTGCACAAATGGACTACATTGCTTTACAAAATGAATCAACATGATTTGAAATGACTCATAATACATCAAAATAACCTTAAAGACAAACATAGACTCAAAAATAAACCTTGTGACCATTACTCATTGCATCATAGTGTTCCTTGGGTACTAGGTGCTCTTGCACCATACTATCGACCTTGAAAGCTTTCCAAGCCCCTTGGAAAAATAGGGAACATCAACCTACAAGAAAAAAAATAGAACCTTGTATTAAAATGATCACCTTCATCTTTGTCTTTGCCTCTTCATCTTATCACCATTCTCATGCCTCTATTGCAATCAACATCTCCAAAAGGACACAAATTGTCCAATCTCTCAACTACTCCCATCCATGGAGCATCCAATGGCTTCAACTCAAGGTGTTCCTCAGGCATCCACCTCTCCTACTACACACACACAAACTCATACTTCCTTTACCTCACCTAGGAGTCTCTTTCTCCTCTCTCCCTAGTCTCTTAGCAACCAACAACCAGGTTCTTCCCTAACCTATTCCAACACCTTCTCTGCAGTTAGATGGATTAACACCTGCAACCAAACACACTAGCAACACAAAAATCTCAAATCTTCTTGGGCTAGGTTCTGGTATGGATTGCCTGCTTTGGCGCTCTACCCACACACTCAGTCTCTTCTAACTCAAATACCAATTTGTTGCAGAGCATCATGGAAAACCAACCAAGAACCCCAAAACAACCACGAAGTTCCAATTCTAGGGTGCTCACTGACCCATTCAACCTGCAACTTTGTTAGGTTTGAGGCATCTAACAAAATTAAACTCATCTCACAAAACCAATTCATCCAACACCCAATTAGTCCTTAATCCATTCAAGACAAAATCCAACATCTTTCAACTCAATAAGCATCAACATTATCAAGATTAACAACATCATTTTATACACCTAAATCTGGAGAATCTGAAACTACTATGTCTCCTCTGAGCCAACTGATTAATTAAATTAAATAGCAAAGAATACACAATAACAACCATAAATATAGCAGAGGTAAAAATAATTGCAGCCAAACACAATTAATCTCAAAAATAAACAATACTCTATTTTTATTGCAAACCCGTGTTTTTCAAGAAGAGATTCTTTATTGCATAATAATTAGAAATTACATAGAGGTTGTATATATAAAGAATTTGCAGCCTAGAAGAATTAATAATAACTGTAGTTCTAAATATATTCCCAGCATTGCATGGAAAGCTACAAAGTCTCTCAAACTAAAAACAAACTACTCCCTAAATTAAGAATACAATAAGTGCATGCACAACATGCTTTACTTACTAAAAACAAACTCATGCAAAAAACAAAACTAAAAATAGTCCTAAGGATTAATGCATGTTGGAGTACATGCTTTATTTGCATGAATAAACAAAAAACTGATTTAAACTAAAAATAGCTTATGCATGGTGATGAATGGAAAGATTCATTTCCAAATTGGAGTTGCATGTTCAAGGAAGATCTCAACTTCAAACATCTACATACTCCCCCTTGATGCTGAGAGAACTTACTATCTTATCTCGTAGTATCAAAAACTGAGCTTTTGCAACTGCCTTGGTGAATATATCCGCTAGCTGATCCTGGGTGTTGATGTGCTTCAATTCAACGTCCTTCTTCTGCCCAAATCTAGTATGAAGTGATATTTCATATCAAAATGATTTGTTCTATTGTGATGAACCCGATTCTTAGCTAACTTGATGGCACTCACATTGTCACAATAAATTACTGTAGGCTGAATTTGTTTTTCTCCAATTTCTTCGAAAACTTTTCTGAGCCAAAGAGCTTATGTACCTACTGAGGTAATTGCAACATACTCTGCTTCTGTAGATGACAAGGCAACAATACTTTTCTTTTTTGAGCTCTAGGTAATTAAACCAGAACCAAAAGAAAAACAAAGGATGGAAGTTTCAAATCCAAGATCCAGCTTGGTGATGATAAATCATTGGAGGTTGCCAAAGGAGCTATGGAGGTCCAAACAAAAGAAGGTATAAAGAGTATTCATGATATTTATTATACTCCAAAATTGAAGCACAATTTGTGAGAAAAATTAATAAAAGTAATCTTTGAGAATAAGACATATACTATATATGATAAGAATAAGGATAATAGGGTGATCATTGTTGTTCCTATGACAAGAAATAGGATGTTCCCCTTGAGGTTTGGTGAACATAATAGCAGTTTGGCAAATATGGCTTATGGGGATTCAAGTTGGTTATGGCATCTCAAGTATGGGCATTTAAATTTTTATGGTTTGAAGTTTCTAACCTCGCATGCATTAGTTTCTGGTTTGCCCAAGGTTGAGGAACACAAGGAGGTTTGTGAAGGTCGTGCTAAAGGAAAACATGCAAGGGAAAAGTTTCCAAAGGGAAATGCATGGAGGGCTCAACACCCACTTTAGCTTGTTCATTCAGATATATGTGGTCCTATGCAGACTAAGAGTTTGGGCAAGTCATCATATTTCATCACTTTTATTGATATTACTCACAAAATAGTTGGGTATATTTTTTGAAGGCCAAGGATGAAGCCCTAGATACATTCAAGAAGTTTAAAGCCCTTGTGGAAAATGAGAAAGGATGCAAGATCAAGTGTTTAAGGACTGATCATTGAGGAGAATTTTGCTCAAAGGCTTTCCAAAGTTATTATGATCTAAATGGCATCAAGAGGCAACTCACAACTACATACACACCTCAACAAAATGGGGTAGCTAAAAGGAAGAATCGTACTATGGTTGAAATGACAAGGTGAATGTTACAAACCGAGGGATTGAGCAATTCTTATTAGGGAGATGCAGTTGTTACAGCAGTGTACATCCTCAACTGTAGCCCCACCAGTGCACTAGAAAAGATGACTCCTTATGAAGCTTGGTATGGCAAAAGGCCTAATGTTAATCATTTCAAAGTTTTTGGTCATTTGGCTTATGTGCATGTACCTGATCAGAATAGACAGAAGTTAGATGCAAAGAGTGAGTCATGTATTTTTATTGGGTATAAGTGAGAAAAGCAAGGCTTATAGATTGTATAATCCCCTCACTAACAAGCTTATTATCTCAAGAGATGTGATTTTTGATGAAGGGGGAGTTTATGGTCATCAAAAAGGCCATGTTGAGAAGCCAAAATCTATTTTGAATGATGATATAATTGTTGATATTGATCATGAGCAGCCAACTAATGTTTCTGTATCCAGTGGTTTAACTCCACCAAGAAACCCTTCATCAAGTTCTTTAGTACCAAGTTCAAGTCGAGCTTCTTCTCCAAGTTCTACAAGGAAGGTAAGAAGATTGAGTGATATCTACTAGAGGAGTGGAAATCAAGTACATGAAGAAAACCCAATAGGTGAGACAGTGAATTTTGCTTTATTAGCCAAGGCTGATTTTGAACCATCTTGTTTTGAAGATGCATGTACTAATGAGGTTTGGGTGAAAGCCATGGAAGAAGAGATGAATTCCATTCATAGGAATGACACTTGGGAGTTAACATAACTTTCACATGAGAAGAAAAAGATTGGCACCAAATGGGTCTACAAGACCAAATTTAACAGTGATGGGAGTGTTGAAAGACACAAGGCAAGATTAGTTGCTAAAGGCTTCACACAAAATTATGGAATTGATTATGAAGAGACATTTGCACCAGTAGTAAGACAAGAGACCATAAGAATATTGATTTCATTAGAAACTCAGAAGAAGTGGAGCATACATCATATGGACGTGAAAAGTGCCTTCTTGAATGGGTACTTAGAAGAGGAAGTATATGTGGAGCAGCCACAAGGTTTTGAAGTGGAAGGAAAAGAGCATCAAATGTACATGCTGAAGAAGGCTTTGTATGGCCTCAAGCAAGCACCAAGAGTGTGGTATTCCAGGATTGATTGATACTTTCAGGAGAATGGCTTCCAGAGAAGTAAGAGTGATCCTACCCTTTACTACAAACAAGAAGGTACTGATATTCGCATCATAAGTTTGTATGTTGATGATCTTTTGTATATGGGTAGGAGTTTTAAGATGAAAGAAGAATTCAAAGCTGCTATGATGAAATAATTTGAGATGAAAGATCTTGGTCTGATGAAATATTTTCTAGGAATGGAGGTTTATCAAAGTAAGGATGAGATTTTCATTTGTCGAACAAAGTATGCACAGGATATGCTGAAGAAATTTAATATGACTGATTGTAACCCTGCCTCCACTCCAAGTGCTCATGGAGTTTTTCTATGTAAAAATGACGGTGTCGATTTAGTTGATGAGACAACTTATAGAAGTATTGTAGGGAGCTTGATGTTTCTAATCCACATGAGGCCTGATATTGCCTATTCAGTTTCACTTGTTTCAAGGTATATGACAAATCCATCTGAAATACATATGAAGGCAAACAAGAGGATTTTGAGGTATGTGAAAGGGAATTTAAGTTTTGGTATTCATTGCTACTCTTCTAAAAAATTCAATCTTGTAGGCTTTAGTGATTCAGATTGGGGAGGTAATATGGATGACCGTAAATCTACATCTTTGGCTTTTCCCTTTACCTTGGCCTTGATTGATTTTGGCACTACTATTGCTTGCATCTTCATTTTTTGTGATTAGCAATTTAGAGGAAAACGCTTTCTCTACACCTTCAAAATAATCTTTCAATGTTTCTTCATGAGACATCAGGGATCCAACCAATTGATCAAACTGTAGTTTTGTCAAATCCTTTCTTTCTTCTATGATTATTACTACATGATTCCATCTAGGTGTTAAAGATCTCAACACCTTTTTAATCAGAACTTCATTGCTTACAATTTTCCCAAGTGTAGCGATTTTATTGACCACATCTTTGACTCTAACACAATAATCACTTATACTTTCAGCTTCTTGCATCTTCAAATTTTTGAATTCTCGCTTCAATGTCTGAAGCTTGACCACTTTAACTTGATCACTACCCTGGTAAGCTTCTTGTAGAGTCTTCCAGGCATCTTTGGTAGTTGTTGCTCCTGATATTCTTGGAAATAAGCTCTTATCAAGAGCTATCTGAATGTGAAACAAAGCTTGAGCATTCTTTTTCCTTGCTTCCTTGCTTGTTGTTATTTCATTGGCTATAAGGGCATTCCAATCAGCTGGCTCCTCATAACCTGATTCAATAATCTCCCACAAGTCTTTTCCAATCAAAAAGGTCAGCATCATAATGCACCAATAATCATAATCATTCCCATCAAATTCTGGAATGGGCATATGGTTAGAATTCTACATGATTAACTTTGGCGAAATTCTAACAATAAAACTTTAACCCAAAACAATTTTACCTGCTTTGATACCACTTGTAGAATCTGAAACTACTATGTCTCCTCTGAGCCAACTGATTAATTAAATTAAATAGAAAATAATACACAATAACAACAATAAATATAGAAGAGGTAAAAATAATTGCAGCCAAACACAAAGAATCTCAGAAATAAAAAATACTCTATTTTTATTGCGGACCCGTGTTTTTCAAGAAGAGATTCTTTATTGCATAATAATTAGAAATTACATAGAGGTTGTATATATAAATAATTTGTAGCCTAGAAGAATTAATAATAACTACAGTTCTAAATATATTCCCAGCATTGCATGGAAAGCTACTGAGTCTCTCAAACTAAAAACAAACTACTCCCTAAATTAAGAATACAATAAGTGCATGCACAACATGCTTTATTTACTAAAAACAAACTCGTGCAAAAAAAAAACCTAAAAATAGTCCTAAGGATTAATGCATGCTGGAGTACATGCTTTATTTGCATGAATAAACAAAAAACTGATTTAAACTAAAAATAGCTTATGCATGGTGATGAATGGAAAGATTCATGTCCAAATTGGAGTTGCATGTTCAAGGAAGATCTCAGCTTCAAACATCTACAAAATCGTGGTCACATTTACAACTTGATTTCATTACAAGATTTAGGCCTCAAAGCCTATTTGGTCTGAATGCCAATCAATCACAAAAACCATTACCTCTTACCTTGCAAGAATCCTCCACTCTATCATTTTATCTCACATCCTTCAACTTTGATGTCCTCATTTTATTGTTTGCACACAAACTCAAGCTCCATCAATCCTCCATAACATCTCCATGATCCTTCCATTGCCTACAATAGTGTCAATTTCCAATAGTATGATCAATAACATAACAATGCCATAGTCCTCCTATTGGATCTCAAATCAACAAATTGGATAGGTTCTAAGGAAATGCCAACTCCTGTGATCAAAAATTCCAATTGAATTGGCCAACTTATAGAGTGAACCTATTCGGTTACTAACTCCCTCACTTTAGGGTCTGCGAGACTTAGGCAGGTATACCTATTCACTAGTGGCTTTTGATGACTAATGCATTTTATAGCAGATTGAGTATCTTGGTCTAAATTATTCCTTGCCTCATAATGGCATGGCTTTCTGGGAGAGGTGATTTTAGATGAGTTCAAGATTGTTGTTGTAGAAGCTATTCGATCTTTGTACTTGAAATCTATATGTATGTATACTATTGCTAATTGGTCTTGTGATTCCTACTCACTTATCCTATAATTTTAATACAAAGGTAATTAATATGGCAATGGTTGTGATTTGTGAACAACCAGTGTCTTATTTGTTATTTGGCCTACAGAGTCTTCTATTTCTTTAGGACTTAATGTATGATTTGTGTGACAGTTTTTAAACCTACCCCCTTTGGTAAATCTGTCAGTTACTATTTCTTATTAGATCTGCTAAATGTTTATATCATAAATCGCTTGAATGAATTTAACCTTAATCTTAAAGGACCATCCAAGGAAGAACTACAAGGAACAATTACAATTCACAAGCAAATCCTTTTAATCCAAGTTTATAACATAGAAATATAAACTTCACTGTAAGAATACAAATAACCATATCTCCTTTAGATAATATCACAAACAACTACCTACAGAAAATGAGATAATCCATAGCACATATGCAGAGAAAAATGATTGATTCTATTAAAGCTTCAAAATGGTACAATAGTATGCCAGAGGCTATAGTATTTGTCTAGTATAATATATTCTAATAATGTTTTTATTTTATAAAAATTTCTCATATAAATAAGTGAGCAACACCTATTCTATGAAAAGCTATGTCTCTTCATTATTAACAACCTAATTGCAATTTCTTAACAAAGTGAAAGATAAAGAGATTGAGCATGCCAATATGATTAATATAACTGTCACTCTTATAGTATTTAACAGCCACACTCTTTCTTTTCATATATGTCTCCAATGAAAAGAGATCAAAACATTGTCTGGTTGACATGTGGGGCTATATTTTCATCCTGGTTAAATCTAGCCACGCCTTTCTCCTTAATCTATGCAAATTCCTTTTGTCATTGCTCTAATGGAGCTAGTTCACCTTCATTGTAGACATCCAGTGTATTGTTGCAATACAATCTTAGTCCAATATTTGGAGATCTTTATTCAGTGTGTCTGTGTATTTGTCATGCTCCATCAGGTATTGGTCCCCTTGAACTCTTTCTTCTACAGTCATGGCCTCATTGTCCTTTAATACATCTTGCAAACTCGCATTTAATCTCTCATGCTCTTTTAGAGCTTTCACAGTTCCTGTGTATACTTTCCAATATTGGTTAGTATGTGGCAACATAGCTTTGAACCTGTGCTCAATGACATCATTTGCCAATTTGTTCATCTTTTGTTGGGCACTGGTTAATTGCTTTGCTAACTTTTCAGCCTTTATCCTCCAGTAGGTAGCATCAGATATATCATCTAAGACACTTTGGTCAGGTTGAAAACCCATATCTAGTTCATATCCCCCATAATAGGATTCTTTTGTGACAAATGTCCTTGTAGCCTCTGGATTTCTTTAGCAGCCTTCTCATACAAGCCTTTGTAAGTGTTGATCTCTTTGAACAAAAACTTTGTTTGTTCCCGATTCAGTTTTGCTACATCCACGTTCAATTTGGTTGTGATTCTAGGATCAATTCTCCTAGCTTGTTGGATCATTAGGTGGCCAAAAACTTGATATGTATCGCCAAGTATGGGTTTCTTCTTCTTCGGATACAAGGTCCATATTATGAGATCCTTTTGATCTAGATCATATCCTAAGCCCATAAATATTTTGTCTATCTCCTCTGATATGATCTGCTTGTTGGGATCTTGCATCTTGAGGAAACTATCAAACAGCAATACAAACCTCATGTCCCACACTGAATAGATTAGCACACTAGAGTCCTTGAGTAGTTGCCTTCCTTTCTCAGGTGTCATTTCTTTCTTAGCAAGGTCCACCTATTGTTGCAGCCTTTGGGCTTGTTCCTCCTCTATTTTCTCTTTCATAGTAGTCCTAATTTGTATTCATTTATGTTGGTATAAAAATGTATCAAATTCTTTAGAGGAAATGAAATCATCATCAGCAATGAAACCTTCATGTTCAAACATCCTTATATCTCCAACATCTTGGACATTGTAATGTTTCATCATCAGATCCATCTGCACACCAACCTCAAATCCAAGAGGATACTCTTCTCTAGGGGATTCAACTGGAAAAACATTAGAAACAAATTAAGGAGACAATTGGGCCTAGGGGTCTGTATCCGTGACAGTTTTGATGTGCTTCCAATAGATATAAGTAGGCACTCCCTCAAGCAACTCTGGTTCATGCTCCAAAAGCTTAGTTGCAATCCAAAATACATATGGTTTTCCCTCAAATCCATACACTCTTATTTGAGTGCAATCCGAAAAGTAGTAGACATCTCCTCAGTTGTGCTCAACTGCGGTGTCTTCACCATAATCCTTTGGTCTTAAGAATCTCTAAATTTCAGGAGACAAAGAATGATCACACGAGTGTCCCAATAATCTATGTAGTGTCTTAACAAAGTATTCCTCGAAGTGACAGTATTGGTTATTAATGTATCTTTGGTCCCATGAAGATATCCATAGTTGCACAGGCTTCATTATCCCCGCCTTATCATACACCCTAATGCACAACTTGTCTGGCCATAGCCCTTTGTCTTGCCCAACATACAATAGTAGTGCATAAGAATAGAGTAATACTTGAAATGCACATTAATCACATCTCCTTTCAGTTTTTCTAGTCCATGATTGATGGCATCAACAAGATAGGTAGAAAAATCAAATAACCAAGGATCTTTAGATCACAAATCTATACAGATGACCATAGCCGCTATATCCATCAAGGGATGAGCCTCTATTCCCACAACTTGAGCAGCACAATAGTATGTATACCTGAAGTAGGGATGAAACAAATTGATATCATAGGGAGCTTTGTCATCTTTACCAAATGGTACTATCGATCCTGCAACCCTGGGTCTATGGATAGGGAGTCTCCACCTTTTATAGATGTCCTCTCTAGGTTGAAGTACTCTTGTGTCAATTTCTTAGTATCAATTTTCTCTTCGAATCCCTAATCCAAATCAAACACATTGTCAATAATTTCCTTGGCAATTGATAGTATTGGTCTCCCCATATAATCATATATGGTTCTGGTCTTGGGGTCATAGTTGTTGGCTAGGGATTTCATGAGTTCAACTTTCACAAAGACATTAGCCACTGCCAATTTCCTCAAATTCAACCTCCACAAGTTATTCACAGGCTTAGGTGCACTCCTACATATATACCCAAAAATAAACAATTCATGACCCCTTATCTATGTCCATGTATCTACCAGGCCTTCAAATCTATCCTCCAAACCTTCCTCATCAGTTTTAATTTTCTTAGGCCTAAGGCTTGACGCAGGACATTGGTCAATTATGTCCTGGACCAGAGTGCACCATTCCTTTTTCTGCCTCTTAGGTTTGTCTTCCAGGGGTTGGGTCTCTTTAACTTTCCTAGCCCTCTTCTTTTTAGGAGATGACCCCTCCATTATCACTACAGAGCTCTGAGAGTGAAAAAACTTACTTGAATTCTGGGTAGACCACTCATGAATTTGATCTCGAATCATCTCGGCTCTCTGAGGCTCGCTACGAATTCTTCAAGTGTTGCTCAGAAGTGTTTCCTCTTTTATCAATTTATCAAGCATTCATGGCAACTTTATCAGTTACCATTACCAGTTGCACAATGGTTACAAAGACATTTATTTGAATTTATGATGAAGTGACTTTATTAAGATTTGTATTGATCCTCATGGCAGAAAGTAATCATTCATCTAGCAGCACTTCATATTGTCCATCGATGCTCATCAATTTTATGGCAGCACCTTTTTTCGATGGAATCATGTACTTCGGTGGCTTAACTTTATCTTTCCTCGAAATGTCATGTTTAATTGATGTCTCCTTAGTTTTGATGAAACTACCATCATCGTTAAGGAGCTTTGTGGCTTCATCAATCTCTTCACTTTCATCAAAAGGCTCTACTTCACGTGTTTATGTCGATGTAATCCTCCATCGGCTCATCAAAACCCCATTTTCGGCAGGAATCCTTTCATCGTCGTGTTTTGCAACCGTCTTATCATTTTTGAGTATGTCAGTAACAGTCCCTCATTATCCAGCTTCTACACGGGTCATTGATGAAATTTTTTTATGTCAACGAAAGAAGAATATCCTGCTTCAACTTTTCATTTTTCAATTAAATTATGATCGTTGGTCAATAACTTTTGTACCTCTTCGACACCTTCCTTTTCTCAAAAAGTCTTATCGATGAGAAAGCTATCTTCAGTCAACATCTTTTGTGCCTCTTTGATACACTCTTTTCCTTGAAATAGCTTCGTCAATAAAATACCCATTGGTTCCTTCGATATCACTCTTTCGGCCAAACTTCTTCCCTTGGCGAGTTGTTCACGTCTCATCGAAACTCTTTATTTCATCGACAGGGAACACTCCTGATTTCCTCATTGTACTTTATGTCGATGGAACTAATGTTTTTGGTGAATCCTTTTGGAAGTCCATCGCAGCCAAGATCTGTTCGATAAGTCACTTTATCGATAGGATAATAGTAGGCTTCTTCGATAGAGTCATTTCAGTTAGACTAGGTGTTTCGGTGAAGAATTAGTATGTATATCCGATGGCCTTGGTTTGAGAAATCATTTTTAGGATTCTAATATCAATGGAAATGTCAAGGGTTCTATAAAAATTCTTAAGGGCATGCTTGATTTCATTTATTATTTTAAGAAAACTTTTGTAGCTTCAATGAAACCACGGGATTCCATTGATTTAAATTCAATGCTCAAAAGTGGCTCTGATTGGGGATGGAGGTATACTATGGATGCCTTCAAGAATCTATAATCTTTGGTTAATAGAAACATACTAATGGGAATTCATGGTATACACAATGAGAAAGTAATCATACTCTACTGTACATGGAATTATATTGTTTCAAGAGAAAAAATTCTTCAGGAATTGTCCATGTACCGACAAATCCTGACTCTCTCCTGTTGCACTTTGTATGAAATATGAGTCTTCTCCCGCCTTCTCCAGGATTATATATGGTCCTAGCTAGAGAGCCTCCAACTTCCCATGCTTGCCTTTCTCCTGATTTCTTGCATCCCACATCACGACCCAATCACCTATCTCAAATTTTCTATTTGTTGCTCTCTTGTCATACAATCTCTTCATTTGATTCTGTAATTTAATGTTTTTTTTTTGGGCCTTTGTCCTGATTTCATCCAACTCTATTAATTGCACAAGCCTTTCTTGCATAGGATCAATGTATCAATCTCTTCCTGTACTATGAATTTATGAACAGGCAAGAGGTTATCCAAAGGAAGTCTAGATTTCTTGCCATAAACTAACTCAAATGGAGATCTTGCTGTATACTTCTTCACTATTATCCTATTTGCTCAGATTGCCATATTCAATTTAGAATCCCATGCTTTCTTATTCTATCCTAACATCCTCTTAATAATCTTGAGAATATTTTTATTACTAGACTTAGCCTGTCCATTACCTTGGGGATGATAGGGAGATGAATGAGATATCTTGATGCCATATTCTCCACAAAAGGTGTTGAATTCTTCAGATTTAAAACACATACCATTGTCTGTGATGATTCTTGTAGGGACACCAAATCTAACAATGATATTTTCCATCAAGAATTTGATCACTACTTTACTAGTAGCCTATTTGGTAGGGATTGCTTCCACCCATTTAGTTAGATAGTCAATGGTTACCAAGATCCATCTGTGTCCTCCACTAGATTTATCACATATTTCCCCTATGAAATCCACTCCCCATTGTTGAAATAGTTTTTCAACTTGTATTGGTCTTAATGGGAGTGCTCCTTGGTATTTCATTTTTCCTGATAATTTTTGGCATGCTTCACACTTTCTAACATACTGATAGGAATAATTAAACACATGTGGCCAATAATACCCTACCCTTAATATCTTGTGGGTTGTAGTCCTGGTAGAAAAATGACCACCACACACTCCACCATGCATTTCTTGCAAGATTTTGTCTGCGTGACATTCATCTAAACACAGTAGTAATATTCCATCTTTGTTTTTCCAATACAAGTCACCATTAATGATCACATACTTTAATGATTTCAACTTCAAGGTCCTCTTTTGATTATCAATCATATTGTCTAGACACTTCATATGTTTAAGATAATACACAACATCTGTGTATCATATTATGTGCTCGATACTGAAACTAGCTTCCTCAAGCCCCACTTCATTTACTTGAAATCCTTCAGAATCTACTCCTACCATGAGTTTAGCTAATCCCTGACCCTTAATGACTTGTGAAATCTTGAGCTCAATGTTAAACCTGGATTTGATTGATCAATTTGCACCTTTTTCATGTTACTTCTGTTTGTCTGAAAATATCTTTCACTGCTGCATTAGGAACATAAGTTGTGATCTCTGCCCCTACCAGGTATGGTCTGAAGTGTTTTACCATTCTTACTAGAGCATAGGCATGTTTCTCATTTATATCATATTTGATCTCAGATGGGCTCAATGATTTGCTGAAGTACACAATGGGTTGCTCATAACCATTTTGGTTCTTCTATAGTAATACTGTTGCTACTCTGTGACAAGAGGCAAAAGAGAAGATCAAAAATGGTTTGCTAAAATCTGGTGATATTAGTACTGGTGCCTCAGATATTGTCCTTTTGATTACTACAAAGGAATCCAATGCTTCTGCATCCCAATCTATCTTGGCTCCCTTCTTCAACATCTGCACTATAGGCTTGACAATGTCTGCAAAGTTTAGGATAAATATCCTAACAAAGTTGATTTGTCCCAGGAATGACTAAATGGCTTTAACATTTTTTGGAATGGGGACTTCATTGATTTCAGCCACTCTTTCAGGATCAATATTTACTCCCTCCTTGAATACTATGTGTCCTAGGAGCTTTCCTTCCTTAACTCCAAATGACATTTCTTTAGATTAAGAGAAATCCCATATTCTAAAGCCTTTTTAAATATATTTTCAAGGTGATTGCAGTGGTCTTCAGCCCTTTTTGAATAAGCGATTAGATCATCCTAATATACCACCATCATCACATCTATTAGCTCTACAAATGCTACATCCATTGCTCTTTGGAAAGTTGCTCCAGCATTAGTTAGGCCAAATGGCATCCTTGCATACACATGCGTGCCCCATGGTGTTGTAAAGGTTTTCTTGTATTGTTCAGCCTCCCTGAATTTTACTTGCTTGTAACCTGAGAATCCATCCATCATACATAATAGTTCACATCCAGTTACCTTTTGCAACATGATATCCATATTTGGTAATGGGTAGTTATCTTTCAAAGATGATATATTCAAGTTCCTGAAGTCTACACAGAGTCTTATATCTCCATTCTTTTTTCTGATAGACACTAGGTTTGAAACCCAAGTGGAATACCTACAAGGTTTGATTATCCCTGCATCTTTCATTTTTATTATTTCTTCTTTCATCTTAGGTAGCAAGGTTGGATTTATAGGTCTTTGTTTTTGTCTAAATGGCTTAGCATCAAGTTTAAGGGGTATTTCATGCTGGAAAAGATCTTCTCTATAGGCTTTGAGGTCATCATATGACCATGCAAAAATGTGCCTATACTTTCTGAGCAATATTATCATTCGTTGCTTCATTTTAGGTGTTAATTTATTTCCAACAAACACATGCCTTGTTGACTCCTCGTTTCCCAAGTTAACTTGTTCAACACCACTTTCTCTAGCTGCAGTCACATTAGTATCTATAATGTCCTGTGCATTGAAAGTTCCTTCTAATGTGACCAAACCTCTTGGTATTTGTTTGATTTTAGTTGTATGATTTCCTGTCCAAACAAGGTTTCTTTCCCATCAGTCTCTTCCTTAAAGTCATTAAAGTTAATAGCCTATATCTGATAATGATCCACACACTGCAAGAAGTTTAGCAAGTCAGCATCATCTTGAAAAATTTGCCAGTAAATTATTAGGGATAGAAGGTCTAACTTTTATCTCCACTTCTGATATCCCATTCAATGTCACATCATTTTCCTTTAGTGCAACATTCATCAAAAAGTCAGCCATTATGTTTTTTGACCTATCAACACAATTTATTTGAAAGGCATCAAACAATTCAATGGTGTCCCACACTGCATTCCTATATTGCTTCAATCTGATATGTTTAGAGACATATTTTTTCTTAATTTGGGACACTATCAGTTCTGAGTCCCCAAATACACTAAGGATTTTAATTCCATGCTTAACTGCCAGGTTCAGTCCTATGATTAGAGCCTCATACTCAGCAATATTATTGGTACATTCAAATATTAACTTGAAAGAATACTTAAATATTTCTCCACTTGGTGAAATGAATAGAATCCTAGCCCCACTTCCTTCCTTACAGCACGAGCCATCAAAGTACATGTGCCACACTTGATCATTTATTTCTTTGATGCAAGACTCAATTGGAGACAAATCCTCAATCTTTGGCTTTGTCAATTATACTTTAAAATTATCCATGTTTGACTGAATAAAACATATTGGCTCAGTTGTTTCCACATCCTCAATGATATATGAGGAACGAGGCTCTCTTTCAATTCTCACTTCAAGTCCATTTACTGTTATGGTTGCATATGACAAATCCAATTGGACATGTCCCCCTATCAGGTTTGACCACTGTCTGGATAATAACATTCCATAATTTGGAGGGGCATCCACCACCGTGATGTTTGTCTTGTAGGATGCTTCGGGGCATGCTGCTAGCTTGAACTCTACATCTTTCATAACACCCACCACTGGAACATATCTATTATCCATAGTGTAACACTTGCCAAATGTCGTATCCACCCCCATTCCAAGCTCTTTCATAACTCCCATAGGCATAACATTTATTGTTGCTCTTGAATCAATCATGCAATTTTTAATCATCTTATTATTGATCATTAGAGTCAGGTAAAAGGGATCTACTTGGGAAGGATTTTTTGTTATTGTTGACCCCAAATATATGGCTAGAGTTGGATCATGTTCACCATTATTGTCTTGACCACCCTACTTGTGTTCTTTCACTTTATCTCCTGAGACATTTGTGATCATCCTTAGAGTCTTCTCTCTGTATTCTGGGAACTTCATCATTTCAAGAAATGGAACAAAGACCTTTATTTGTGTCAAAGCATTGGAAATGTCAAATGATGTGGCAATGGGTATTGGGGAAGTAGCTGCCATATTCTCCCTCTCTCCCTTTTGCAGTTTTGTTATCTAAACCTCTTTCTCTTTGGTTTTGTCTGGGTCCTTATCTTGGGTATTACTCATTCTATTTATTGGTTTAGATATTTTATTGACTTCTTTCATGAACATTCCGGAAGGTTTTCCCTGCTCGGGGTTTATGGTTTTGTTTCTGAGAGCATAGGTTCTTTTGGCTTGTTCCATTGCAATTGTCATGATTCTTTCCCTTTCTTCTTCGGTGGGGACCCTGAGTTTGATTTCTTCTACCTCATTTGAGAATATTTGCTGCATACAACATTGATGATTGATCCGTCTGGAATTTACATCACCATCCCCCTCTTCCTCGGATGAGTTGTATTCTTAGAATGATAGAAAATTTATGGTGTGGTCATCTATATACCCTTCACATTCTTCTTCTTCTTCTTGCGGCTTCTTTGCCACTATACATTGGTAAGGAGAATGTGGCATGTCACACACAAAGCACTATGGGTTATCATCTAACACTTGATTAATAGTTCTTTTCAGAGGATCTGGTGTTTGCATATTGTCCTTTTGACTCTTCTTCACTGGTTTCCCATCCTTCCAAGTAGTGTTGTAAGGCATATCGTGTAGTCTAGGTCTATCATGACGGAAGAATTGTTATTTTTCTATTTTATTTACCTTCACAAATAAATCTTTTAGAATATTTAATACCTTGTCCAATTTATCTTCATCTTTAGTTTGTTTGGGAGCTTTTGGGTTGAACAAACTAGTATCTTCTCTCTTCCCAATTCTCCCAGCAACTTTTCTATTGTTTTCTATAGTTATGGCAGCTTTCATAACTCCTTGAAGAGTTGTAGGGTTTTTTGTTCTAAGTTCATAATTTGTCTTGCTGTCAAAGGCATTTATGTAGTACAAGATGCTTACTTCTGGGACTGGTTTTATCCTATTAGGAATTTTGTTTATAACTCTGTTAAATAATTTTATTGAAATCGACTACTGTCTCATTAGGTTCTTTCTTGATACTTATGATTTCATGTAGTGCAAACTTAGGGCTATTTTGATCTCCATACTATTCGAGAAAAAGTCTCTTAAACTCTACAAGGCTACTTATTGAAACATGAGGTAATGTTATGAACCAATCTCGTGCATCCTTTGTTAAAGACTGCATGAATAACTTCATTTTAACATCTTCATATGGGAGACAAAAATCTTCCATGACTATATCAAAAGCCTTGCAATGTGCTTCTCCTGTGATAGCATTACTCCCAGTGAATTTTGGTACTGCAATTCTGATTTCATTTGGGATGGGATGAGGATACACCATCATTCCTGAAAAGTCAAATTGTCTGATACGATCTATATTCATCAATCCATATCCTCCCTGGAAGAAATTCCCATGGTTCTGACTCATGTTATTATAATGGGGAAATTGGTTTCGAGGTTGGAATTGAGTTTGATATGCAAAGTTGTTATAATGATTGTACTAATGTTCAGGAGGTACATGGGTGTATGCATAGTTACCATTCTCATGATCATATAAGGGGTTTCCAGTTATCTTATAGGTATTTTTCTTTACATTGGTTTCATCTTTATGATTTCTTCCCTTGTCCGATCCTTGGGTTGCATGTTCACATCTTTCTTTATACTTATTCAGGTCATGATCAATATCATTTTCATTAACATTGATACCCAGCCTAGCACATAATTCCACACTCCCTTGTTCTTCTAGTATCTTTCATTTTGGTGGCCACACCTAACATTTGTTTCATCAAATCTGCAAAATGGTATGGTGCATCCATCCTACTTGAACCTGAGGAACTTGATGTATTTGCTCTCGAATTTGGGTGATGATTTTCAAAACCAGGAGGGAATTTTCCTTTTCGTGCTTTATTTGCAACTGCCAAGTCCTCATTTCTTGGGCATGAAGGAATTGTATGGTTTTTTTATTCCAAGCTGACTGTGAGTTATTTTTAGAGTAATACTGCTTATACCTCTCATTCATGAAATCATTCATGTGTTCCATTGGATTGTCTATCGGTTCTTTGTTTAGTTTTTTCTTGTTGCTTTTATGATCAAAGTTCAATTGTACTATTGGATGGCCTTGTGTTATTGACCTCCTTCCATACATAAAACTTCTTCTCTTTTCTTCAGAGTCGCCACCTCTCCTCTAAATTTGTTTCTTTTTTATACGAGTTCTTTCCCCAAATAGAGTCTTTTTAAATGAATACTCTCCCTAGCAAAGTCGCCAATCTATTGGATCTCAAATCAATAGATTGGATAGGTTATAAGGAAATGCCAACTCCTATCATCAAACCTTCCAATTGACTTGGCCAACTTATAGAGTGAACCTATTCGGTTACTAACTCCCCCACTTTAGGCTCTGCAAGCCCTGGGCGGGTATACCTATTCACTAGTGGCTTTTGATGACTAATGCGTTTTATAGCAGATTGAGTATCTTGGTCTAAATTATTCCTTGCCTCATAATGACATCACTTTCTAGGAGAGGTGATTTTAGATGAGTTCAAGATTGTTGTTGTAGAAGATATTCGATCTTTGTACTTGAAATCTATATGTATGTATACTATTGCTAATTGGTCCTATGAATCCTACTCACTTATCCTATAATTTTAATACAAAGGTAATTAATATGGTAATGGTTGTGATTTGTGAACGACTAGTGTCTTATTTGTTATTTGGGCTACAAAGTCTTATATTTCTTTATGACTTAATGTATGATTTGTGAGACAGTTTTTAAGCCTACCTCCTTTGGTAAATTTGTTAGTTATTGTTTCTTATTAGATTTGCTAAATGTTTATATCATAAACCACTTGAATGAATTTAACCTTAACCTTAAAGGACCATCCAAGGAAGAACTACAAGGAACAATTACAATTCACAAGTAGATCCTTTTAATCCAAGTTTATAACATAGAAATATAAACTTCACTGTAAGAATACAAATAACCATATCTCCTTTAGATAATATCACAAACAACTACCTACAGAAAATGAGATAATCCACAGCACATATGCAGAGAAAAATGACTGATTCTACTAAAGCTTCAAAATGGTACAATAGTATGCCAGAGGCTATAGTATTTGTCCAGTATAATATATTCTAATAATGTTTTCAGTTTATAAAATTTGCTCATATAAATAAGTGAGCAACACCTATTCTATGAAAAGCTATGTCTCTTCATTATTAACAACTTGATTACAATTGCTTAACAAAGTGAAAGATAAAGAGATTAAGCATGCCAAGATGATTAATATAACTGTCACTCTTATAGCATTTAATGACCACACTCTTTCTTTTCATATCTGTCTCCAATGAAAAGAGATCAAACATTGTTTGGTTGACATGTGGGGCTATATCTTCATCCTGGTTAAATCTAGCCACAACTTTCTCCTTAATCTATGCAAATTCCTTTTTTCATTGCTCTAATGGAGCTAATTCACCTTCCTTATAGACAACTGGTATTGTTGCAACATATTCTTTGTCCAATATTTGGAGATCTTTATTCAGTGTGTCTATGTATTTGTCATGCTCCATCAGGTATTGGTCCCCTTGAACTCGTTCTTTTGTAGTCATGGCCTCATTGTCCTTTAATACATCTTGCAAACTCACCTTTAATCTCTCATGCTCTTTTAAAGCTTTCATAGTCCCTATGTATACTTTCCAATATTGGTTAGCATGTGGCAACATAGCTTTGAACCTGTGCTCAATGACATCATTTGCCGATTTGTTCATCTTTTGTTGGGCATTGGTTAATTGCTTTGCTAACTTTTCAGCCTTTATCCTCCAGTAGGTAACATCAGATATAGCATCTAAGACCCTTTGGTCGGGTTGAAAACCCATATCTAGTTCATATCCCCCCATAATAGGACTCTTTTGTGACAACTATCCTTGTAGCCTCTGGATTTCTTCAATAGCCTTCTCATACAAGCCTTTGTAAGTGTTGTTCTCTTTGACCAAAAACTCTGTTTATTCTTGATTCAATTTTGCTACATCCACGTTCAATTTGGTTGTGATTATGGGATCAGTTCTCCCAACTTGTTGGATTATCAGGTGGCCAAAAACTTGATCTGTATTGACAAGTATGGGTCTCTTCTTCTTTGGATACAAGGCCCATATTATGAGAGCCTTTTGATCTGGATCATATCCTGAGCCCATAAAGATTTTGTCTCTCTTCTGGTATGATCTGCTTATTGGGATCTTGCTTCTTAAGGAAACCATCAAACACCAATGTAGACCTCATGTCCCACCCTAAATAGATTAGCACACCAGCGCCCTTGAGTAGTTGCCTTCCTTTCTCAGGTGTCATTTCTTTCTTAGCAAGGTCCACCTTCTTGTAGCCTTTGGGCTTGTTCCTCCTCTGTTTTCTCTTTCATAGTAGTCCTAATTTGTATTCCTTTATGTCGGTATAAAAATGTATCAAATTCTTTAGAGGAAATGAAATCATCATCAACAATGAAACCTTCATGTTCAAACATCCTTATATCTCCAACGTCTTGAACATTGTACTATCTCGTCATCAGATCCATTTGCACACCACCCTCAAATCTAGGAGGATACTCTTCTCTAAGGGCATCAACTGGAAAAACATTAGAAACAGATTGAGGAGACAATTGGGCCAAGGGCTTTGTATCCCTGACAATTTTGATGTGCTTCCCATATACATAAGCAGACACTCTCTCAAGCAAATCTAGTTCATGCTCCATAAGTTTATTTGCTTGATCTAGGGGATATTTGATGTTTTGAAGCATGTCCTCATTTATTCTCTCTTGGAAGAGCTTCCATTTGTAGGCTTGTAACACTCACTCATACTTAGCCCCTTTTTCATTAGCTTCTTCCCTTCTTATGTTTCTAATGAAATCATCAGCTATGAGTGATACATGCTCTCTAGCCTTAAGTTTCTGGGATGACCTCACTGCCCCTATGTATCCCTCTAGATCAAAGTTTGGCCTAAGGTCAACCTTCTACCATCTTGTAATAATCCAATTTATTCTGCAGCAAACCATAACTCTATGAAATTTTGACAATAAAGTCTGAAAAGAGCAGTAATCCACACACGATGGATTGTTTTCCATGATCAGTTAAGTGTTGGGCACTTACTATTGACAATTTCTTGACAATCTCTAGGCATGCCACTCTGTTAGGCATAGTGATAGGCAATACATATGGTTTTCCCTAAAATCCATACACTCTTATTTGAGTGCAATCCGAAAAGCAGTAGAAATCTCCCCAATTGTGCTCAATTGTGGTGTCTTCACCATAATCCTTTGGCCTTAAGAATCTTTGAATTTCAGGAGACAAAGCATGATCACATGGGTGTCCCAATAATCTATGTAGTGTCTTAACAAAGTATTCCTCGAAGTGCCAGTACTAGTTGTTGTTGTATCTTTGGTCCCATGAAGATATCCATAGTTGCACAGGCTTCCTTATCCCAACCTTATCATACACCCTAATGCACAACTCATCTGGCCATAGCCCTTTGTCTTGCCCAACATACAATAGCATGTGCATAAGATCAGAGTAATACTTGAAATGCACATTAATCATATCTCCTTTCAGTTTTTCTAGTCCATGATTGATGGCATCAACAAGATAGGTAGAAAAATCAAATAACCGGGGATCTTTAGATTGCAAATCTGCACAAATGACCATAGCCGCTATATCCATCAAGGGATGAGCCTCTATTCCCAGAACCTGAGCAGCTCAGTAGTATGTATACTTGAAGTAGGGATGAAACAAATTGACATCATAGGGAGCTTTGTCATCTTTACCAAATGGTACTATTGATCCTGCAACCCTGGGTCTATGGATAGGGAGTCTCCACCTTTTATAGATATCCTCTAGGTTGAAGTACTCTTGTGTCAATTTCTTAGTATCAATTTGCTCTTCGAATCCCCAATCCAAATCAAACATAGTGCCAATAATTTCCTTGGTAATTGATAGTATTGGTCTCCCCATATAATCATATATGGTCCTGGTCTTGGGGTCATAGTTGTTGGCTAGGGATTTCATGAGTTAAACATTGACAAAGACATTAGCCACTGCCAATTTCCTCAAATTCAACCTCCACAAGTTATTCATAGGCTCAGGTGCAATCCTTCATATATACGCAACAATAAATAATTCATGACCCCTTATCTTTGTCCATGTATCTCCTAGGCCTTCAAATCTATCCTCCAAACCTTCCTCATCTATTTTAATTTTCTTAGACCTAAGGCTTGATGCAAGACATTGGTCAATTAGGTCCTGGGCCAGAGAGTGCCCTTCCTTTTTTTGCCTCTTAGGTTTGTCTTCCGGGGGCTGGGTCTCTTTAACTTTCCTAGCCCTATTCTTTTTAGAAGATGACCCCTCCATTATCACTACAGAGTTCTAAGAGTGAAAAAAGTTACTTGAATTCTGGGTAGACCACTCATGAATTTGATCTCAAATCGTCTTGACTCTCTGAGGCTAACTGCGAATTCTTCAAGTATTCCTCAGAAGTGTTTCCTCTTTTGTCAATTTATCAAGCATTCATGGCGACTTTATCAGTTACCATTACCTATTGCACAACGGTCGCAGAGGCATTTATTTGAATTTATGATGACGTGACTTTATTAAGATTTGTATTGATCCTCATGGCAGAAAGTAATCATTTGTCTAGCAACACTTCATATTGTGCATCAATGCTCATCAATTTTATGGCCGCACCTTTTTTCGATGGAATCATGTACTTCGGTAGCTTAACTTTATCTTTCCTCAAAATGTCATGTTTCATCTATGTCTCCTTAGTTTCGATGAAACTACCGTCATCATTAAGGAGCTTTTTGGCTTCATCAATCTCTTCACTTTCATCAAAAGGCTCTACCTCACGTGTTTATGTCAATGTAATACTCCATCGGCTCATCAAAACTCCATTTTCAACGAGAATCCTTTCATTGTCATGTTTTACAACCGTCCTATCATTTTTGAGTATGTCAGTAACGGTCCCTCATTATCCAGCTTTTGCACGGGTCATTGATGAAATTTTTTTATGTCGGTGAAAGAAGAATATCCTCCTTTGACTTTTTATTTTTTGATGAAACTATGATCGTTGACCAATAACTTTTGTACCTCTTCGACACCTTCCTTTTCTCAAAAAGTCTTATCGATGAGAAAGCTATCTTTGGTAAACATCTTTTGTGCCTCTTCGATACGTTGTTTTCCCTGAAATAGCTTCGTCAATAAAATATCTATTGGTTCCTTCGATATCACTCTTTTGGCCAAACTTCTTCCCTTGACAAGTTGTTCACATGTCTCATTGATACTGTAGTTTCATCGAAACTCTTTATTTCATCGACGGGGACCACTCCTGATTTCCTCGATGTACTTTATGTCGATGGAACTAATGTTTTTGGTGAATCCTTTTGGAAGTCCATCACGGCCAAGATTTGTTCGATAAGTCACTTTATCGATAGGATAATGGTAGGCTTCTTCGATAGAGTGATTTCGATCAGACTGGGTGTTTCGGTGAAGGATTAGTATGTATATCCGATGGCCTTGGTTTGAGAAATAATTTTTAGTATTCTGATGTCGATTTAAATTCCAAGGGTTCTATCGAAATTCTTAAGGGCATGCTTGATTTCATTTTTTTTTTAAGAAAACTTGTGTATCTTCAATGAAACCACGAGATTCCATTGATTTAAATTCAATGTTGAACACCTCCAAAACCTGAAACATATCTCATTATAACAACCTTCATACTTCCCACATCAATGAAGATCATTTACCAACTTCCTAGATGATTGGTGAGTCCAAAATCCAAACCAAAACAAACAAGAGTTTCCATTCTTTATGATTGTCCTAGTTATGACAATTTTGATAGTACTGCACTCTGTCGTCCATAACTTTCAACTTAGAAACTATTAGGCCAATCGCTCTGGTGACAATGTAGAAAACTTGATTATGAACAATATATCAAAAATTTGTAAATCTCCAACAATGAAATAAAATTTTATGCCCTCTGTCCCGCAACTATTTTTGACTGTCATAAAAATAAGGAAGAATGCATGTACAGTCCGCCTAGGGCATCAAATATCTCCCGAAATACAAACCCATTTGATATGAAACCAAATCAATCTAAAATGCCCTTGAATCTACTCTTAGAATAACTATGATCTAGATTTTTCCTATGGTTAGAATTTGGAATATGATCAAACCCTTGCACACACCTCTGTAAATGAGGGTTTACAAACCGTTTTTACAAAAACTAACATTACTCATTAATTCCTTCATAAAAAAGAACCAAACTAAAGCCAAAATAAAGTTAACTCATTTCCCTAACTTTTCATAATAATTATACACCATTTCCAGGTCGTACAGGGCCATACAAGGCCTGGAAACAGAGAAAATAACTATTTTAGGACTACAAAACAAAGGTTTTTGAATTCCCAATTTCAATCAAAATGTACTCCTTATTTCTCTTCGGTTTGGATCAAAATTACATCATTTAAATAATTATTCTCATCCTTGGGAATTCTCATAACTACCCTTTAACCAATTTGGATCTCCTCATTAATGTGTTTTTTACATGACAACATTTCTTGTCACATTGACAAATTTTACATTTTTATAAGAATGACCACTAATCTTTGCTCGGACACTTAAAACATATTGGAAAGGACTTAAAACAACCTTTTACATCACCTTTACCCTTCCATGGGCATATTTGCACAATCTGACCACTTTGATTCTGTAGGACCTCCTTGGACTACTTTGCACAAATGGACTACATTGCTTTACAAAATGAATCAACATGATTTGAAATGACTCATAATACATTAAAATGACCTTAAAGAAAAACATAGACTCAAAAATAAACCTTGTGAACATTACTCATTGCATCATAGTGTTCCTTTGGTACTAGGTGCTCCTGCAGCAGTGACCTCCCGAGAAGGCCCAATGCTTCACCTCTTTGAGCATCACCTAGATGCAATGAGTGCTAAGTGGACCATTCATTCTCATGAGAGATGGGTTATTGTGAAAAACTACTCATAAAACATTGGTCAATGAGTTTGACTTGAAAACTACACAGTTGAATCCTGATAGCAATATCATAATTTGACTTGTTGTGGAAAATATCTCCTACTTATCAATAATTGAGTTTCCAAAATTATGCTCCAAAAGTATTTAGGATTTAGATTAATATCCCATAACATCTATTATTCTTTCTTTAATGCTTCAATTCTACTACTCTAATGCACCAGTCTTGGCCACGTTAAACCTTTGAAGGGGCAAACACATCAAAGACTAGTTGAAGCTCAAAAATATCTAATACCAAAATATAAAAATAAACTACATTACAATTTTAAAGCTTCAAGTGAAAATCAATAGCTCCCTATAAGCTTGGAATCCTTGAAATCTAACAATAGATTTAACTCAATCTGACTGAAACATCTAAAATAATTAGTGACACCTTTACAAATTTAATTAACACATCTACAACTCTTCTCATATCTTATTGATTATTCTAAAAATAATAGCATATAAAAATATCTCAAACACCATCAGAGGATAAAACATTTAAAACATTTAACTTTGTGTAATTTTTATTTCTAATGTTTATGCCCTAACACCACTATGGTTACAACTAATAAGTCAAGATTCTTAAAGCATACATAGGTTTAAGAAGAGGAACCATAATACGATAACACAACCATCATGATTAATTTAAACAATGTGTATCATTTTAAACTATACGTGGAAAAGTTGCTATTGGTTATTTTTTGATTTTCAATTATAAAAAAATTCAATTATTGTAACTTTATAACGTTTTCAATTTATTTTTTTATGATCTTTGGTGTTTTCTTATCCTTCTCTTGGAGGATTCCTTATACATAATGAGCGAAACTCTACTCTAGAGGCAATTGGTTTCATGATTAGTTTCTTGATTGTTGATTTACAAAAGACATTTGGAAAGTTGGTTTGGACTTCAAAGGTGTTGATGTAGATGAATTTAAATTGGCGACAAAAGAAATGGTAAAGAGTACAATTATAAATCTAATGAAAGGTTATATTAGAAAGAAGTTACAAGAAAATGTTGGGAGCTAAAAGAGGAAGCAAAAGGGTTGTGATTAAAAGAGGGACTTCTTATACAAACTTGAACACCTTTGTAGAGGATATGCATAAGATGATAAAATCAAAGGTCTAAGGTATTTCTAAATTTATGACATTACATCTTGTGTGTTAATCTTTTTAATATTCTAATTGGTTCATTGTAAGAGATAACTTATTATTACCTAAAACTTGGGAGATTTTTACAAGATATTAATATGATTGCTATATTTTTTAAGAACTTATGTGTTGAGTATCAGTTAGGTGCATATGCTTTATAAGTCACCCATGTGGTAGATTATAATAAAATTATATATGTACGATGCATAGAATAGTACTAGTTTTCATTAGCATGACCCTATATATTGTAATGATGTCCAAATGTAAATTATTTGTAATAATATAATTGTAGATTCCGTTCTATTGGTGCTCTATTGGGAGGATTACCCATTGAAAAAGTACTATAAACATAACATACAAATGATGCACTTTAATATATTTTTTGTATATATGTGTATTAATTTTATTTTATTTGTAAGTTATTTTCAAGTGATATTAGAGATCCTTTTAATGTTATATTATATGTCATAAAAGATAATTGGTGGAATAAATACCTAATGTACACTCTCGCCTTATACTTACATGACTTTGGTGATAAGAAAGTGATGAAAGAAATCGGATATTGAATATCTTTAAAAATAATAATAATTATATATTAGATTGTTGAGGTTAGAAACTTTGTGCTAAGGGTTAACAAATTTTGTTGAGTAGATATATTATTTTTAGGTAAGTTGAATTCCACATAAAGGTTGTAATGCTATGAAGGAAGCTTCAAATTTGATACCCAACAATGAAAATATATTTTAATATAAAATTGAGTTTCTTAGTACCTCCAATTATATCAAAATACCCAAGCCAATTAGAAGAATCCTTGCCATATCAAGTCATCAACCATTGAAAATATTTAATGAACTAGTTACTATGAAGTATTATCATCATACATCATAGTGGCTATTGGACACTCAAATCCTCCATAGTTTTTTTTTTTTAAAGTAGAATGTAACATTTCTATTTTGTGGTGTAATGTTGGTGGACATTGGGTTGTGAATAAAGAGTAAGGAAGTAAAGAAGGTGTGTTGGGATAATTTAACTCAAAATTTGGTATAATTGTTTTATCATATTGGAAAATAAAAAAATATTTAAATCAAAATAGTTAGGTACTTTGTGGATAAAAATATAATCTTTTTCCATTAGTCATTTATTTCTCTAATTGGTTTAGTGACGAGGCATCTTAAATTCATCGAAACTAACATTATATTTGTGAAAAATCATTTATGTAAATTAAAAAATTTCATATTTACTAAAAGACACAATATTTTTCTCCACGACTTTTAAACTTAGTAAAAAAAAATTCTTCAACATTCTTCACTAATAAATTTTAGTAGCATTTTGTGTTTAGCTTGTACATGTTTTAATTACTTTACAAAATAATCAAAATAAATAAGCTTATAATATTAATGTAATAAATTATTTTTTCTAACATCACCAGTAGAATTAGATTTGAAATCATCTAGTAATTCTTAATAGATTTGAATTTTTGCATAATATTTGAATCATGCATTTAGACAAATAAAACGAAACCCAAACAAATGAGAAAAGTAAATCCTCTTTAAGAACATTATAAAAATCTTAGCTTAAATTTTTCTGTCAATTTTTCATAGTTGTTTAGATATGTTTCAACTGAAATTAGGGTTTGATCTTGGATGAGCATAGTTAGAAGTTATTCGATTAAGTTGCATAAATTTGTCAAAGTCATGAAATTAGTTTGTCAAAGTCACATGAGGTTGAACTTAGCCTATTGACACCTCTAAGAAATTTGAAGCTTCATCTAGCTAGCATAATCAAGAAAATACCATCATCCTCACCAATTAAACTATAAGCCTTCCACAACTTTAATATTTTTTTTAATATTATAATAATTTAATTTCCAACTTTAATATTCTTTAATGGTGTTAATTTCACTCTTAGCTTAAATATATTATTAAATTTTTTTAAAGGGTATTATTTTAATCTTTATTCTCAATTTATCACTTATATTCAATTAAATTATTAATTTTCTATTTTTTAAGCAATTTCTTTTAATGGACCATTTAAATTGTCCATACCACCCTATCACAATACACCACATTGCATTATATAGAGAGCTTCTAGACACAAGCTATTTCATCTCTTTGTTGCACATTATAGAAATTAATCACTTGAGTCCATTTATTTCATAAATATCGAATGAAGTGGTTTTCACTAAAGAAACTCAAATAATTGAATAACGTATATTGTGTTGATTCAATCCCAAAAACTTGAACTGCAAGTACATCATCATATAAAAGAGTTACTTGAGCCACTTTATATATTTTTCCATGAATTTTAATTTTAGTTATTTCTACTACTTTGTAATAGGATTGTATTTTTCTCCACAAATGTGTATAGTTGTATTAATGAGAATATTGGATAGGTAAAACACACAATCTAGGAACCTACTTGAAGCTAGTCAAATATTCTACCACTATGCAACTTGACCTTTCATGATATAAGCTTAAATTCTACCAAGAAGTATATTTCAATTTCAACACACCCATAAGGTACATTTATGCAATTGATATAATATATGATACTGTATTCAAAATTTAAGCATAGAGTATAATAGACTAATAATTAAATAAATGATTATTAGCTAATAAAAGATTACTCTAACACCCCCCCTTAAGATGAACTTAGGGAGTAGCTAAAAAATAACTAAGGACTAAAAAAACATGTAAAAAAATGTAGGAAAGCAACAATGGGTCCCGACAACTAGGCCTAATGATGTACCCAAGTACAATAAAATCTTTGTAAAGTGGAGAAAAAGGAGAAAACCCCGTGGGAACAAAACTCCTCTCCAAGAAGAGATGAAAGTTCAAGTGAAGGAGTAAGAAGCCTCCAAACAAGAGTGTTCCAGAAGATAGGAACAAAAAGAAGAGGATGAAGAACACCACTGAAGCAAGAAATAGCTGCAAACACTGTCAAGGAGTAATTGCTGATTTGAAGAACCTCCACTGAAATAAAACATGACCAGGTGGAGGAGACTGTAATTTGCATGAGTGCCCTCAAATGACACTACTCAAATCAGATGGCAAACAAAGGCAAACAACTAAACTCGAAGATACAGATGGTATGAAACACCAAAGCCTGAAGCAGTAATCAATCGAACCAAGGAAGCATTAGAACAACATGACAAACCTCCCCATAATGCTGAAAAGGGAGAGGGATAGGTACACTAAAAAAATGACCAACAAGAACTGCATGACGAAGAACTAGGAACATCGAAGGTGTAGAGAAAGTACATAGTGTCATGGAAGGAACACTCACTTGACACACATCATGAGGCTAATGTCATGGAAGGAACACTCACGTGACAAAGGTAGATGGCAAAAAAGGCAAACATCACCCCCCGTACGACACTCTATAAGTAGTGCATGTACAATAAGGCACAAGATATGCAAGATCCCAAGTATACAATACATGGTGGCACTTTATCTCAGTGTGTTTGCATAAATAAAATGCTACAAGGATCAGAAGAGACAGAAGACTAGAAACATAAAGAACAGACAAAGACGAGACATCCTACTCAAAGAAAGAGATCCCAGGGCCTGAAACATCCAAGATATTCACCAAAATACTGAAAAGAAAAAAACTAAATAAAATATACCTAGAGCAGAATCTGGAAAGAAACCTCATATGAAGGGAAAGAACACAGAACAAGTTTTCGAACAATATAAAGTTTTTGAAAAACGAAGTTCAAATGCTCAAGTTATGTCTCCTAGAGTGCAAAAATGAACCTTTGGCTTTAATAGTAAAAAACAGTATCAAAAAAGAAAAATCAAAAGTTCAAACCTCCAGATTTGGATAGAGCTTTTCGACGATATAAGGTTTTTGAAAAAGCGTCTCTGTATGACCAAGTTACGGCCAAAAGAAAAAAAACCCCTCTTGTAGGGCATAAAGAGGGTAAAAATTTATTTATTTATTTATTTATTTTTGACGAATTTTTTTTTTCTGATGCATTTGCAGACACAACCGTACGGATTTTTGTGCCTCGTAAAGCGTGCCAATAAAAAAATTATGGCCCAGATGCCCTTGTCACCGAAATAGGTCGAATTATATATCAAAATTCGTGGAATTGGTATCTTGAATACAACCGCGAGGTCGTTTTGGCACCAAAATGTACCAAACAATCAACTACCCCCAGAAATGAAAAAAACAACTGCACAAACCCTCGAATACATAGATCTGAAGAATAAGGCCTAAAATCTCTCATGAAGAGAACATGGGCATGCAGATCTGGAGCTCTGATACCATATTGGATTTGAGGAAAAATCAACTCTACAGCTCCCAAAGATCACCTGCATGCAAACCTGTCACAGAAGGAGAGGAGCAAAAAAGTTATGGAGGCCAGAATTCAAAGATCCAGAAAAGAGGAGTCATATTGTTGTGCAACAAGAATGCAATTTAATAATTACAGTTGTTATGAAAATACAAAGAGAGAATCCTTATAAGAGGATACTCGAAACCCTAAAGGAGAAAACCCTAAAGAATTATAAGATTCCTCAGTTTAGCTTAAGCATAGAGTATAATAGACTAATAATTAAATAAATAATTATTAGCTAATAAAAGATTACTCTAATAATTTCAAATAAGATAATATTTTGTTTTAATAAATTAATAATAATTTAGTTCTAATTAATTTCAAATCGGACCAAAATTTAGCTCTAATACATATGATTTAGTGTAGGAGTTGATAGTTAGCTCACATAACCTATGATTGCCTACAAATAAAAGATAACCTTCCACAAGAGAGTATGACAAGAAAATAACTTGCTCGATTATGATACAACAATGTACAAGACACCTTGCTTATATAGACAAGGTGAGAGATATGATTAGACAAGATCATGACAAGTGTCTTAATCCTATGACATATACAACTAATATCAAATGACTTAGGACACACATAAATGACATAACATAAAATAAGATTTAATGACAACTAAGACTTCTAGAAAGATTCCTAGGACCTAAGTAAATTTAACATGTGAATAAGACCTATTATAGATAAGCTAGTTAGATAAAATACCTTTTTCACGCCATCATTTAGTTTTAATTACTTTTCTAAGTTGTTTTGCGATAAAAGTTATTGCATTGATTTTTATCCTACAAACAAATAGAAGTTATTCTTGTAATTTCTATCCTACAAACAATACATTAATAAACTACATACATTTTATATTATTTTTCAAAATTTTAGTATGATACATAACTACTGGTGTACCCATTGAATGTAATGTCCCCACTTTGAAATATAATTTAATAATTAAATAATAATAATAAAATTAAAATACAAAAGAATAAAATAAATAACTCAAAAGGCATGAAATGTTAAGTTGTGACTCCCCTAAATATGAGGTATAAAAGGGAGAAGGGAACTCATTTGAAGGGGGATAATTTGGGAATGAGAAGTGCAAAAGTGCAAATTTGATTGTGAAATGTTGTGTCCCTTTCAAAGGGTAGAAATAATGAAGAGTTGCACTCTTTCACAGGGTGCTAATGGTGCAAGGATGTGTCTCCTATCAAAGGGCATATATGATGAAGAGGTGTGACCTCTCCCTCATGTTGAGAGATATAAAGGAAAAGAATAAAAAACATCCATTGAAATCACCATCGATCAAATCAGATCAAAATTGTTATAAAGTTATAGGCAGTAACATACTTGTTCTTGGTGGTATGCATGGTTATGACACTTGATAATGTTCTTATGCAGAATTTAATAATACTATTAATATAGATTGCAATATGTATGAAAGTGTAATAATGCCTTTCTATCACTAACTGTTCATATGACATGATTAAGTAAATTATATTATGGAGTTTGGAATACCTTTCAATCTCACCATCCAATTATGGAGGGAGAATACAAGGAAGCAAGATCACTAGGCTCCAATAGGTATGCCAACCCCGAGTGTGGGTCAAGAGGCCAAGTTGATGAGGTCCTTGGTGCTCTTGGGCTTGTTGGAGAGGGATAGACTCGAGGCACCTTGTGTGATTCTCCTTGAGATCCATAATGGGGACATGTGTAGGGAGAGAAAAGGGTTGTCGAATACTTCATATTAACTAGGCAATACATAAAGAATATTGAATATATGATCTATCATAGCATAATGGAAACGTTGACTAACTTGTTGTGTAGGTTCTAGACCAAGCTTTAGTTGACAATAGTGTCCCTCTATTGTATTTACTATGCACTAAAATTGTGATTCTATGTGAGAATATAAGAGGGTCCCATTAGGGAACATTACATTGAACCCAAGGCTTAAATGAATGACAATCTACATTGCTCGTCAAGCATTTTATATAATAGATATATGAATAAACTTTACAAATTATATGATCTATTATGCCATAGTTAATAGATATAAAATGCTGATTGCACGCACACACAATTTGTGAATTCCAATGAAGTTGAATCTCTCAAGTCATCATTTTTTGTTAATTTTAGTGAAGCATACATATTATCTTATACACTCTCTCCCAATTGTTTCTAGTATACATAAAAATAAATTACATAATATCAATGGCAAAATCTTAAGTGATTTGAGTATGATTTCAGAAAAATTGATAGACATGTATTTGCATACAAATGAATTATACAATTTACCAATGACAAAAAAATGAATTATTTGATGATGATCCAAAAAGAGAAACACTCTTGCATATACATAAAAGTATTTACACAATATCAACAAAACTAGAATATGCTCCCATCCTTAACATCGAGAGACATAATTAATAGATCAACAATTATATATTTGTATTGTTATATGAAAAAGATCTATTGCTAAGAGATGATTAATTACCATTAAGTCCTTTCCTAACAACCTTTGATTTCTTTTTCTTTTCAAAAGTTTTCTATGACTTTTTTAGGCTTGTTCACCTATATATAGCTTGTAACTCTCGAAAATGAATCAATAGTTCTTATCAAGGAGAGACAATTGATAGATAAGATAAATAGAAAAAAGTATAAAATATTTAACAACTTACTTAAAAATAATATAAAATTCTACAAATAGAAATTCAATTGTTTGAAGCTATTAATAACAAATCATATATATATATATATATATGAATGAATGTAGTTCTTCTCACTAAGATTTAGATCTCTAATAAAATGTTATTAGTGAGTCTTCATATGGAAAATGAGATCCCCTTCTGACCTCATTCACTCTCAACTCAAAACATTTATATTATTTTTAATAAATAAATTAAATATATTATCATAGAGTACAGACAAACGGTCATCACATTTAAACCCTCATTGATTGGTTTCAATTGCCAGCATTGCCGTAACGGTCGAAACAGGAATTGGAGGGATGCGTTAATACCTGATGTGCCGGCATAAACTGACAGCCCGACTGTAAGTGCGTCGACTAAGCCCGAGAAAAAAGCAGGCTTCTCATGAAACCCTTTCCAATTTTGCTGTTTGTATTGGGACTCGTTTACAGAATCTGCTATGGCTTATATTCTGATTTTCAAGAAATTAAAGAGTTGTCTGAATCAAAAAATACGCTAGAATGGTTAAAGTCCATAAGAAATCGAATACACAAATACCCAGAGCTCCAATATGAGGAAGTAAACACTAGCGCATTGATCAGGGCCGAGCTGGACAAAATTGGCGTCCATTATGAGTGGCCCATTGCTCGAACAGGGGTGGTGGCGACAATAGGCTCCGGGACTCGACCTGTGGTCGCCCTTCGAGCTGATATGGACGCCCTTCCCATACAGGTATATTATTTTTAATATTTATTACGCCCTCCATCTTTTGTTATTTCTATTTCTTGGGCTTGTTAGTGTTATGGTGAAGTATTGTTGTTGGTTGCAGGAGCTGGTTGAATGGGAGCACAAGAGCAAAGTTGAAGGCAAAATGCACGCGTGTGGTCACGACGCCCACGTGACCATGCTTCTAGGGGCTGCCAAGCTGCTCCACCAGCGGAGGCACAAGCTCAAGGTCGGTTAGGGTTTCGCCTCTGTTCTCCCGTTTGATCCTTGTTGAATATTTTATTGCAAAAATGAGAAGCTTACATTACTATGTTAAGTAATGGAGTGCATTAGCCCCTTGTGTGCACTAGAGCTCTAGTGGTTGGTACTATTAATTGCTAGAGTTAACTGTAGGCATTGAATTTTCTGTATGATATTAGTCACTAAGATTCACCAGTTAATTATTTTTCTCATTTACTTTGAAAAATGTTTCTGATAAGCAAAGAAGAGGCTGGGTTCGAGTCTGAAGCGAATTTGGTGGATGTTTTAATATGAAAAGGATTTATTATCCTTGCACTTACACCCGATGTAGTTAAAATTGCTGGCTTATAATAGGGTTCTAAAGATAAATGATTAGTTTCTACTTGGCTTAATTCCACATTAATTTGAATTATGGGACAGGGGTGTCTTATAAGGCATTACTTGAGTTAATTCCAATCAATTAAAATTGTGTGATAAACGCAACTTCTGCCAATGTAGAAAGAGGCTTAAGGATGAAAAGTTCAGAGTGGTGGATTATTTTAGTTGTTACTTCTACCTATGAACAAATACTTAAAGGTATTTATATGCTAAGTGAGTCCCATTACAATCACTACAAACATACATTAAAAGAACGTCATTAAAATAAGTGACATTTCATGGATTTAAAACACACGATCTAAAACCTCAGTGGGAATTAAAATCATAGTCAAAATTGCCTTTAAGAGACTACAATATTTACACAAATTCATATTAATATTCATTTTTTAAGTTTTGCCCTATGAGAGTGATTATTGGGTTTACCTTCAAAGAATTGTTTATTCGTTTGATAATTTTATAATAGTTATTGATGCAGATATATTCCGATCATAAGTGAGCAAAAAATTCACTCCAAATGCTGGTCAATAAGATTTCATAACATATATTAATATCATTGGATATTATAGCATCTACTAATATCTTCTTCACAAAGTGTAAACAACCACTTCATAATTCTATCCCTAGTTGCACAACCATTTTTGTGCCTTGCTAGATAAACAATTAATGCTTGTGTTATTTTCATGTTACAACTATGTAATTTTACTAGGAGGACTTGAAGGCATCATTAGTTAACTTCGCCATGTTTTATGTGTAAGTGATGAAGTAGTGTTAATGCATTTTTATCAATAATGATTGATTGAGTTTGGACTTGATTTATATACTTTGTTTAAAGCGAATGCAAATCTATTTGCATGTAATGTCTTCTTCCCAGTAGGAGGTAGGAGGTAATCAGTTGTCCATTAGCCTATTTTGGAAACTTGTAGAATTAGGGTTTCCTATTTTCTAGGAGGATTCCTCGCAGTTTTCAATGATGTTCTGGCTGAAGTTTGGCAGAAAGAATTGAGGATTCCTTCTGAGTTTTTCGAGAGCTTTACGGTGGTATAACATGCATTCTATTTTAGAGTGATTTTTGAACTTACTATTTTTAGTAAGTTGGTGGCAGGTGATTGGATTTTGAGGTTGTTTTTGGGTTTTCCGAGCTCTCTCACAGGGTTCGATGACCATGTCTTTCTGAGATGTTTTCACGACTTACTATTTTTAGTAAGTATCAGTTCAGGCAGAGCTATTTGTGGCAGTCTGGAGGTAGGAGGTAATCAGTTGTCCATTAGCCTATTTTGGAAACTTGTAGAATTAGGGTTTCCTATTTTCTAGGAGGATTCCTCGTAGTTTTCAGGGATGTTCTGGTTGGAGTTTGGTAGAAAGAATTGAGGATTCCTTTTGAGTTTTTCGAGAGCTTCATGGTGGTATAACATGCATTCTATTCCGGAGTAATTTTTGAACTTACTATTTTTAGTAAGTTGGTGGCAAGTGATTGGATTTTGAGTTTTTTTTTGGTTTTCCGAGCTCTCTCATAGGGTTCGACGAGCATGTCTTTCAGAGATGTTTTCACGACTTACTATTTTTAGTAAGTATCTGTTCAGGTAGAGCTATTTGTGGCAGTCTTGAGCAGAGCTCCAATCCAGTGCAGAAGTAGTATTTCCTGCGCGCCAGTTCATATGGTTGATTTGGTAGTGATTAGAGGGCAATTAATTAAATATTATCACTTTATTCTAAAGTTTAATATTTAATTATTTCACTGATTATTTTGGAAGAACGACTTAGGAAGGAAATATTCATTTATCCTAAGTTATGTTTTATTTCCTAAGTTAGAAAAGGGCGTCCAAATTAAATATATTTCATATATCTAATATTCTAATGTTGCAAGTGTGGACCTTGGGAAATGGGTGACTAGGCTTACTTGGGAAAGTGGACGTCATGTTTGGGAGGGACTTGAAGATGAAATGAAATGAATTTCAAATGAATTTGGGTGCCATTTCATGTGAATTTGAGATTCAAAATCTATATATACAAGGTGGGGCGCCTCATTTGATCATCTTGAACAAATCATATTGTTATGCTGTCGGAGTGGTGAGTGAACTTGAGCTTTAGAGTTGTGACTCCCTAGTTTTGCCAGTTTCGTATTTGAAACATAGTACCTAGCTGAGTGGAGGAATGTTGGTGAAGTTCTCAGTGTGCATTTTCAGATTTTCAGTGTGTGGTGTGGTTTTTTAGTGTTGCTGGTTTGGTGTGGCTGAAGTTATATCTCCCCGCTTGTGTGACCCATCATTTTGGGTGTTGGCTCGTTGGAAGCATATCAGGAAGATGACTATTCTCCTGTTTTGGTGTTCAATCTAATTTTTGGTTGCAAGTCGATTTTTTGCTTCTGGCCATACCATTCCTTGGCTGCCTCGGGTTGCATGCAGGTTCTTGGTGGTGTTTGCGGTGCAGGTTTGATGTTCATGTCGCATCGCCTCAGTCTTAGCTTTCATTTGCTTCTATTCTTGTGTCATTCAATGAAGATTTAGGCGAGTTATGAGCATAACAACGATTTTGGTAGTGGTTGTTTTCTGTGTGTTATGCGTACAATAGATTGCTTTTTCAGTTTAGTGATAAATGGTATGTTATTTCTCTTTGGGTGTGTTTGAGTTTGTTAAGTGTGTTTAGCTTGGAATTATTCCTCAGTATTGGATAGTATAATCTCTCTATTCTATGCATTGTATCTCTTTATTGTAATTAGCTTGGAATTATTCCTCAGTATTGGACAGTATAATCTCTCTATTCTATGCATTGTATCTCTTTATTGTAACGCTGGATAGTAGTACTAACAGTCGTTTCTGGATTGTAAAGCAAACTCCCATTGAAAAGTGGAAGAGGTCGGCTTGCCGCCTACATTTGGCTCCGTAATATTGTCCTTCCGTTGTATAAGCAGTAGAGTTGATTTTGTAATTTCTTTGTTGTCCTCCCTCTTAATAAGCAGTGGAGTTGATAGTGAATTTCATTTCTAGTCCTCCCGCTGCATAAGCGGTAGAGTGATTGTTCTTTAGTTTCTTGCACCAAGGATAAGCGGTAGAGTGATTGTTCTTCAGTTTCTTGCATCATCCTTGGCAGGTTTACCACCAAGTGATTTTAATATTCTCCATATCCCACTGAAAAGTGGAAGGGGCTGGCTTGCCGCCCATTATTGTAATAAGCATTTTCAGAAGTTTGCATCTAATGATCCCTTGCTACCGTATGCTCTCACCCTCCCAACTTGGGCTCTCGGTGATCAAAAGGTGTAGGGTTCCTTTCAACTGGTTTAGATTTCATTATTCTAACCTTAATGGGTGTTGGTGTGTTTGTATAATTGTTAAAAAATAAAAAATAATTGTTGGGGATATTACATTGCATAGGCCTACAATTTTGTCAATGCTCTTTTGAGTAGGGCAAAACCTCTATCTAAGATGTAGAGGTGACACTATAGGGTTTCACTGTTTTGTAGGCCTTGCTGTGATCTTGTCTATGATTACATGTATTCAACAAGTTATGGGGATCGCTTAGCTTCTACTGATTAGGAAATCAAAAGAAAATCTTATATTTGGGTTCTTAACGTAATGCTTACCCTGGAAACTGTTGTCACAAAAGTCTGCACCCTTGCTGAGCTATCAACTTAGCAATCTCACAAAACATGGAAACAACCCCAAAGTGTTGGACCTTTTGCGAGGCGTTGAATTGCCGAAGAAGGCCAACATCCTTCTCAATTCAAGTGCAGTTGTTGAACCAACTCAACACTCCAAGTTTTTCTTCTATACCTATTCTAACAACTTGCAAAAGAAAAGGGAAGAAGGAAATTTAAAATGAAAGGGAAGAGATGTTCCTCTCCCCACCCCAAAATGACACAAAGAATCAATTGAAATGCCCTAGAGATGCACAAACTTTAGTTGCATGAATGACCCCAAATGCATGTATGGAGGTTAGAATTTGTTGAATGTCAAAAGGGGAGAAGGTTTCCCACAAGTCACACTCAGAGACAATTTAACATAGCATATAGGTGAGAGAAAACCACAAAACATACACTTATAAGGAAGGTAAGACAACATACACAACATACATAAGTTGAAGAGAGGCAAGAATGATGATTTCAATTCATTTTCAAGCTGATGGCCAAACTTACAATTGTAGAAATGCAAGAAAATATACAAATGTTCAAGAAAAGTGAAGGAGCAAAAAGCAGCTCAACCCAATAGGGAGAGAACCCTTTACAATGAGGCTTGATAGCTAGCTTATATATAAAAAATTGATTGCAGAGAAGAGGCCAATGGTCAAAGAGGGGAAGCCTTGACCTTGGCATATGTAGAGGAAAGTCAGTTCGAGAAGATAGGGAAGTGCACAAAACTGACATGGTTGTGCGTGCAAGAAACCTGTCCATACCTTGACAAGGCAATCCCAAGAAGAAAAGATTTCTAGAAGGTAAATTGCTTGACATTCCAAAGTCAGAGCGTACAAACTTGACATGAAGGCCATCAAGTAACCATAAATAAGCATGACTCCACTTGATGGCAATCCTGCGAAGAACATTGAATGCGCCTTTGTAGCTCCATAAATGAAAGTAGACAAGTTGCAAGAGTTGGTGGAGCATTAAGAGCCTTGAGTGTTGATCACACCATTTGGAAGTGTTGATGTCACTGGAGGTCGGATGTCGAGCCTTCAAGAAAACCTTGCAAGGGAGAGGAGGTGGGAACCCCGGAATTTGAAGGGAAGAAAGGGAGAAGATAACAAGATTTCGGATTTTGGGGTTTGGGGAGATGGGATACCTCTTCCCAAAAAGGGAAGGGGTAGACCGGTTCCTCAAATTCCAAAATCCAAAAAGGAAGGGAAGGCTGGATTTTGGGGTTAGGGGAGACGGGATATCTTTTCCCAAAAGGGAAGGGGTAGACTAGTTCCTTGAATCCTGAAATCCGAAAAGGAAGGGAAGGCCGCATTTCAGGGTTTGGGGAGACAGGATACCTCTTCCCAAAAGGGAAAGGGTAGATTGGTTCCCCGAATCCTGAAATCCAAAAAGGAAGGGAAGGTCGGGGTTTCGATGTTCGGGGAAATGGGATACCTCTTCCCAAAAGGGAAAGGGTAGATCGATTCCCCGAATCTCGAAATCCGGAAAGGAAGGCAAGGTCAAGTTTCGGGAGACGGGATACCTCTTCCCAAAAGGGAAGGGGTACATTGGTTCTCTGAATCTCGAAATTTGGAAAGGAAGGGAATGTCAATTTCGGGTTCAGGGAGACTGGATATCTCTTCCCAAAAGGGAAGGGGTAGACCAGTTCCTCGAATCTCGAAATTCGAGAATGGGAAGGTCAGGTTTCGGGGTTTGGGGAGACGAGATACCTCTTCCCAAAAGGGAAGGGGTAGACCAGTTCTCTGAATCCTGAAATTCGGAAAGGAAGGGAATGCCGGGTTTCGGGGTTTAGGGAGATTGGATACCTCTTCCCAAAAGGGAAGGGGTAGACCGATTCCTCAAATCTTGAAATTCAGAAAGGAAGGGAAGGCCGGGTTTGGGGTTCGGAGAGATGGGATACCTCTTTCCAAAAGGAAAGGGGTAGTGTTGATGTGTGTTTTATGCACATAACATTTCAGAATAAAATACCAAGGTAATTTACCCTCTCTTGAACAAAATCACCTCAGATGCTAAAGGTAAGATCAACTAAAATGATTCTAAGGTTTCTACATGTTAGGTCTTGACAAGTGGGTAACTCAATGGTCGATGTGAATTGCTATGTTCATTTGGACTTACACAAATGTTCAAATTATCTTCTTTGATCATGAAATATGCAGAATAGGTGTGCTGACAACTTAGGATTTAGCAATGTAGCTTTGGACTTAATTCTAACAAGACTTATTAAATAGGGGCAAAAGGAATTATTCTAATCCTAGGAATGTAGGAAATGATGAACAAATTTAGTGGAATCAAACAAGGCAAGGTCTCACAAATAGGTATTGACACAAGCTTAGTGCAATCATCTAAGGTATACTTATTGATTTTCAAACTATTACCATCACACATTGACACCATCCAAGTTGATGCTTGTCAAGGGATGCATAATAATTGAAGTTAAGCTTACTCAAATTTCTGGTTGACTTGACAAGCATAATAATTGAAGTTAAGCTTACTCAAATTTCTAGTTGACCACAGAAGGCGCACTTAGCAACGACAAGAGGCTAGTGGTATGGATTAAGGATTCCACACAAATATACTCAACAAATCTTCCACTCAATCTAACATACTTGAAAATAAATTCTAATCTAACTTGGAGGAATTGAGAATGTAATGTCCCTACTTTGAAATATAATATTTTAACAATAATAATAAAATTAAAATACAAAAGAATAAAAAAAAAAAAATTAAATTAAAATATAAGTGTTAAGTTCTTTCAAAATTCTATGTTCAAGAAAATAGGAGAGATGGAGATATGACTTGAAAGTTGTATTTTATCTGCTATAGTGTGAGTTGAAGGATGCACCACACTTATTGATTTCCGTGTGTTCGTCCTCCTCAATGTATGCATGTTATATAAGTGGATGAGGGGTTACATAGTGAAGAGATGTGTCTTCCCACGTGGGAAGACACATCTCTTCCCTACGCACCTCTCACCACAGCACATTAACTAGCATTATTTACGTGGGAAGACACATCTCTTCCCTACGCACCTCTCACCACAGCACATTAACTAGCATTATTTACTTACTCAATCAAAAGGAGTGCGATTTGTTTAAGAATCGCTTACAACCCGATAACATGTAACGGTGTAACCGTTGGTTAAATGCAATAAGTTAACTTTGATTTATTCATCATTTGTTAATGTATATACTAATCTATTAGTATATATGTTACAATGTAATCAAATTAATACATCGGAATCATGAAATAGCACGACCAATGTTACAAAAACTAACACTCCCTCTTAACTAGGGAGGACACATTTCATGTTAGAGAAAACATCACAATTCATCTATTGATTGTGAAGAGAAGAGATATCACACCATAGTGATATTCAAAGATATGGTTCAACAATGAATATCAAGTCTCATGATACTCACCATAACTCATAGTTATCAAGTAAGGTATTGTTGATGTGTATTTTGTACACAACCAAACACAGAATAAAATACCCAGAGGTATCTTATCCTCTCTTGAATAAAGTTTCCTGACTGCTGAAGATCTCGCCGAAGGATCAGTCGAGGCAACTCCAAGGTTCTTGTATGTAGGTTCTCTACTCATGGATAAGCTCTCTGTGGTATGATGTGATTTTGCTGGAATCACAAGGGGACTTACACTTGATGACTAAACGTCTGATTTGCTTTGAACATTGTTGGAACACAGGATTTCACTAGCCTAGATTTTTCGAAAAAAAAGGAAAAAAGGATGAGGGCGAGGAAAGGATCTAATTCTTACACTAAGAATGTAGGAGCAATGAATAACCTTTGATGAAATTCTAACTAAGTCTTGTTTTGACATCCCAGGACCATCTCCACAAGGTTAGTGTGATTTTCGGAGGAAAACTTTATGATGTTCAGATCATCGCTACAGGCATAGACACCATCAGGCTGATGCATATCAATGAAGAAGCGACAATTGAAGTTAAGCTTAAATTGAATGATTCCAGTTGACTACACAAGGCAAGTCTGCAATCAACAAACTGCTAGTAGTATGGATATACAAATTTCACCATCAATCAAACACATTTCTTCCACTCATCTAATAACATGAAATCAAATTTGAGAAATATAGAGACCATGCAAATTGTTGAATCGACCCATAGATTTCACCATTTCTTCAATGAAGTTTACAAGTCTTTTACAACAACATCTTGGCAACAATCTTTGCCTTCTCTTTCTATTCTACTCTAACTGCTATTCTATTTGCTATTAATCATTACCTATTCTAACCTCTATGAACTAACTATTAACCTTCTAGCTATTAATGACTAACTATTCGCCTTTACAAATGAGGAGCCAGGGCTTATATAGCGCCCTCAATACAATTCAATGGCTCAGATCAATTTGAGATCAATGGCCGAGATTTTACAATGAAAACCCTAATTAGGGTTTGTTACAACAAACTCAATTTTGGCCAATGAAATAATTGCATTATTTGGACACATGTCTTCTCTGGAATATTTGACCAATGGAGAACTGGGGTAGGTACATCGAAGTTTGTGCCATCTCCCATGTGTCAGGTACATTGAATCTGGACATGCTAAGGTGGACCAATCCGATTGGAGGAGTGATGACTGGGATGCCACCTTGTCTGACACTTGTAACTTGGTAGATATTCAATTTGATGTTGCTGAGAAGCTAGCTTTAATTAACTCTTCTGAAACTGTCTGCTTCTTCAATGAACCCTTGCTTTAACTTCCTTTGTCTTTGATGTGCAGGATGGATGGTGTACCTTTCCTTCGAATGTTGGACTGGAAGAGGTCGTCCCTGATGACGCTGGACCGGAGAAGGCCGTCCTTGATGATGCTGGGCTGGAGAAGGTCGTCCTTGTTGATGCCGGACTGGAGAAGGTCGTCCTTGTTGATGCTGGACCGGAGAAGGCCGTCCTTGATGATGCTGGGCTGGAGAAGGTCGCCTTTTAACTGTAAGACAAACAAAAAGATGATTAAGGACACATAATAAATTCATTTCAACATAGCATTTTATACCTTAAATCATCAACAAGAAGACATCAAAATTAAGTTTGTTCAAGAGTCTTTCCAGGGACAGGCCCTATAAGAATTTCACCCTGGACCCTTTGGAAGGGTCAGGAGCGAATTTTGCACTTTTGGACAAATTCCATCATGTCTTTATTCCAAAATACCTTCCAAGGCAAGCATACACTAGTCTTTTCTCCACCAAGGCCTGGGAATCCATTTCTTGATCGTCATTGTGAGCAATTTAGGTGATACTGGGAATTTCACTCTGGACCCTTTGGAAGGGTCAGGAGCGAAATCCAAGCTTTAGGTCTCAATTCCTCATCTCCTTCACTTCAATTCATCTTGCAGGGCAAAGTAACATCATTTCAACCTCAACTACGCCTTAGGACTCCTAGTCTTGACTTGACACAAGGAGGAAATAGGCAGATGAAGAATTTCGCTCTGGACCCTTTGGAAGGGTCAGGAGTGAATTTCTTGTTTGTAGCTCATTTTTTCATCATTTCAACTTCAATCCACCTCACAAGGCAAGGAAACACTTTTCTTCTCTCATCCAACCCAAGTTTATCTTGATTTTGCAAGGCAAAATAGGTGATTGAAGGATTTTCGCCCTGGACCCTTTGGAAGGGTCAGGAGCGAATTTCCTCCTCTGGCCTAAAATCATCACTTCTGGAGACAACCATCAACTCAAGGGCAATCACAAGGGCATCTTTTACCTTGGTCTAGACTTGGCTTGGCACAAATTTTGGAGAAAATGATGGGTTTTAGGATTTTCGCTCTGGACCCTTCGAAAGGGTCAGGAGCGAAAATCTTATTTTAGGCTTATTTCCTCATCTTTGATGACTCCTGACAATTCAAGGACATGCCTAAGGACACCTCTAATCTTGACCCACACTAGACTTGGCATAAATTTGAGGGAAAAGATAGGTTTTGCACAATTTCACCCTGGACCCTTTGGAAGGGTCAGGAGCGAATTTCATGATTTGCTTGTTTATCCTCATTCAATTCCATTCTTTTCACTTTGTTTACTTGGACTCTTATCCTTGGATCCCTCTCCCGTGCTTGCAACATTTCGCTTGACCTCAAAGTGACTAGAAAAGAGAATTTCGCTAGAAATCATGGCAAGGGACAGGACCTATAATGAATTTCGCCCTGGACCCTCTAGAAGGGTCAGGAGTGAAATTCTTCCTCTAGCCCAAAATCATCATTCTTTGAGACAAAAATCCATTCAAGGGCAATCTTAAGGGCTTCTATCATCCTTGTCTAGGCCTGACTTGGCACAAATGTGAAAGGAATAGGTGGATTTAGGATTTTCGCTCTGGACCCTTTGGAAGGGTCAGGAGCGAAAATCTTATTCTTGACTTGATCCTTCATCTTTTCACCTCCAATCTTCTCTAGAAGGTAACTAAACATCAATCTCATGCAAGGAACAAAGTCTTAAACCCAAGCAAGGTCAAAAAGGTGGGCTTGTAAGGAATTTCGCTCTGGACCCTTTGGAAGGGTCAGGAGCGAAATTCACCTTCTTGGCTAGAATCCTTCATTTTTTCAAGGCTTTCAAACATTTCCAAAATCCAAACATGTCCACACTTCCCTTCAAGATGCCTTGCAACTCAAAATTTGGTGAAACTAGGGAGGAGATGAGCCTTAGGAGGATTTTCGCTCTAGACCCTTTGGAAGGGTCAGGAGCGAAATTCACCATTTGGGCTTGATTGTTCATTTTTTAAACTTCAATTTTCTCCTGGAGGCAAATATAGATCGTTTTCCATCAAAGGAGCAAGGTTTCAAGCCAAAACAAGGGAGCAAAAAAGGTTTATGATGAATTTCGCTCTGGACCCTTTGGAAGGGTCAGGAGCGAAATTCACTTTTTGGCTAAAATCTTCATCTTTCAAAGTGTCCAACTCCCTCCCAAGGCAAAAACATACCAATTTATCCTACATCACGCCAACACCTAGCCAAAACAAAGAAGGAAATAAGAGGTACAAGGATTTTCGCTCTGGACCCTTTGGAAGGGTCAGGAGTGAAAATCATGTTTTGACCTTGATTCTTGCTTTTTTCAACTCTAATTTTCTTTGGGAGGCAAACATAGACTACTCTCCTTTCATCTCCATCTTGGTCTTGACTTTAGCAAAGGGGAAAATGAGTGTTTATGATGAATTTCGCTCTGGACCCTTTGGAAGGGTCAGGAGCGAAATTCACTTTTTGGGTAAAATCTTCATCTTTCAAAGTGTCCAACTCCCTCCCAAGGCAAAAACATACCAATTTATCCTACATCACGCCAACACCTAGCCAAAACAAAGAAGGAAATAAGAGGTACAAGGATTTTCGCTCTGGACCCTTTGGAAGGGTCAGGAGCGAAAATCATGATTTGACCTTGATTCTTGCTTTTTTCAACTCTAATTTTCTTTGGGAGGCAAACATAGACTACTCTCCTTTCATCTCCATCTTGGTCTTGACTTTAGCAAAGGGGAAAATGAGTGTTTTCAAGAATTTCGCTCTGGACCCTTTGGAAGGGTTAGGAGCGAAATTTCTATTCTAGGCTCAATTCACCTTCAAACTGACTTAACTTTGTCTTAGACTCGATCCTAGATCCATTTCCTTCCATATCCTTGCAAACTTGCTCGACCACTCTTTGACTTAGGCGAGATCTTGAGTCTTTGGAGAATTTTCGCTCTGGACCCTTTGGAAGGGTAAGGAGCGAATTTTGACATTTTAGCCTCTTCGTCAGGATTATTTTATGGAATATAACATTTAAGAAATGTCACTTATACTTTAAGTTATATTCCATATATACTTCCAGGATGTTTGAGAGTGGTTTCGGACCTCCAGGAGTTATATTGCAAAATCTAGTTTTTGGAGGATTCTTCAGTTTTCCATACTTAGTCAAATTTCAGGATCAGGACATTCCAGACTTAGACAAATTTCAGGGCATTTGAAGATCAGGATGATATTCCAGACTTCATCACTCACCAACTCGACCTAACTCAGACCTTCAAGGATGATACTCACTCACCAAGCAAGACACAATTAGCAACAAGAGCAAAACCAGGCCCTAAGGAAGACTCTCAAAGAAACCCTAATTCTGGGGCCCCAAAGACTCGCCTCGGCTCAAGCAGAGCCTGTCATCCTAGTGATCCCCCTGGCGACACTCGAAAAGCAAAGGCTAACAGACAAAACTCTAAAACCTAGAAAGCAAAACCCCACAAAGCGAAAAAAGTAGGGGTCCCCATTTGCAATGGGGCGATGTGTGAATACGTCACAACAGGTATGTGCACTGGCATCAAGTCACATGATGCCTACCATACTAATAATGATTTCATGGCATGTCCATGAATATAATGTTCATAATATTCACCATGAAGATCTCTATCATAATTATGGTTTATTTAATGATATCAACCAACATATATCTACCATAATGTCTCAGAGATATATATACTATTATGACATGTCCACAGATATCAAGTCACATGATATCCATCAAGATAGATAAATTGATAATTGTAAAATCATCACCTTACAATATCAATTTGAAACAAGTGTTCATTATTGAAAAGTCGTCACCCTTCAATAATGTTCACAGAAGGCCCATGAAGTCATGGAGTTACACACATGACAAATAAAAGAGTTTACACGTTAAACATCTTTAAATATATTAGTATATCAGAATAAATGAGACTCTATCTCAAATTAAATAACATTTTCAACCATACCAAGTTTATCTCTAAAGTGTTCAATCTTGATCCTGGAGAGAGGCTTGGTAAGAATGTTTGCAATTCGATCACCTGTACTAATATAATTCAGTCGGATCACATTCCTTTCCACCATATCTCGAACATAGTGATAAGGAATCTCAATGTGTTTAGACCTGTCATGAAATACTGGATTCATTGAAAGCTTGATGCAACTCTGATTGTCACAATAGATGACAGTAGGATTTAAGGGCTGACCAAACAGTCCTACAAGCAACTTTCGGAGCCATACAACTTCTCTTGCTCCCATGGAGGCTACAATGTATTCAACTTCTGTGGAACTTTGAGCAACTGAAGACTGTTTTCTACATATCCATGAGATCATTCCTGATCCTAAATTGAAGCAACATCCTGATGTGTTTTTCCTGTCAACTATGCTTCCAGCCCAATCAGAATTAGTGAATCCATGTAGGTCAAGTTCTACATGTTTATATTTCAGACCAAAACCAATAGTTCCTCGAAGATATCTCAGAATATGCTTTGCAGCAACAAGATGTATTTCCCTAGGTTCACACATGAACTGACTTAATGCATTAACAACATAACATATATCAGGTCTTGTGTTTACCAAATACATTAGAGATCCAATAATCTGTCTGTAGAGTGTAGGATCTGCAAACTCTGATTCTGCAGCTGTTTCCTTTAGCTTGTGCAGATTTGTCTCCATAGGTGTGGTCATGGATCTACAATCCATCATTCTAAATCTCTTGAGTATATCAATGGTGTATTTTCCTTGATTAAGGATTATACCATCTGCTTGCTGCCAAACTTCCAATCCAAGTAAGTAGTGAAGAATTCCTAAATCTTTCATATCAAACTCAGAGGTTAATTCTTTCTTACATTGAGAAATACAATTATCCTCTCCCGTGATTAGTAGATCATCAACATAAAGAATAAGAATTAATAATTCACCATTGATTACCTTGTAGTAGAGATTTGGATCTGCTTAATTCTTGGAAAACCCTAATTCCAAGAGATAGTGATCAATTCTTTCATACCATGCTCTGGGGGCCTGTTTCAGTCCATATAGAGCTTTCTTTAATCTGCAGACATGTGATTCAGCCTTATGAATCACAAAACCTTCAAGTTGCTCCAAATAAACTTCTCTTCAATCTTACCATTCAGAAAAGCAGTCTTGACATCCATTTGATGGACTTTCCATCCTTTAGATGCTGCAATAGCCAAAACTGCTCGGACAAAAGTGTATCTGGCAACAGGAGCAAATGTCTCTTCATAGTCAATACCTTCTTTCTGTGAAAAACCTCTGGCAACAACCCTTGCTTTGTGCTTCTCAATGCTGCCATCTGCTGCATGTTTGATTTTGAAGAGCCATTTAGAAGATACCATAGATTTGCCTTTAGGTCTAGGCACAATATCGCAGACATCATTTTTCAGAATTGACTGATACTCTTCTAACATAGCATCTTTCCAAACTTGATGCTTGAACGCATCTCCAACACAGGGAGGTTCCGCATCAATGATCTCACTCATCAAGGCAGTATAACTGGAAAATAGGTTAGGTCTCTTACTTTCTCTGAAGGTCCCCTTTGGAGCAGCATAATTTTCAGCTTCTTGAAGCATTTTTTTAGCCCAAAGTGGTCTCTTCCTATTTTCGGGATAATGTTCTTCTAAAGGTAAGCCTTGAACTTCATGCTCAACGTCTTCAGTCTTCAAGGGTCTCCCTCCGAATCTCAGGGGTGGAATCCTCATCCAATCTTGTAGGAGGATCTTGGTGTTCTAATTCATTAGAGCTTTTGGACCTCTTGAATGCTATGTCTTCCTCAAAGATGACATCTCTGCTTAGTTCAATTTGCCTTTGACCAGGTATGTATACTCTGTAAGCTTTAGAGGTTTCACTGTACCCAACAAATACTTCTTTCTTTCCAGAAGGTTCTAACTTTGAGCTCTTTTCTTTGGGGACATGAATATAGACCGGACACCCAAAGATCCGGAGATGACTTATGTCAGGTTTGTTACCAGTAAAGGCTTCTTCAAGGGTTTTATTATTAAGAAGAGAATGAGGACATCTTTTTTGAATGTACATAGCTGTCCTAGATGCTTCAGCCCAAAATGAGGTTTCTATATTTTGGTCAAACAACATAGCCCTAGCAGCTTCTACTATAGTCTTATTCTTTCTTTCAGCTACCCCATTTTGTTGTGGGTTATAAGGTACAGTTAACTCCCTCTTAATCACAACATTTATACAATAATCTTTAACATATCAGAAGTGTATTCCCCCCCATTGTTTGTTCTTAAGGTTATGATTTTCTTACCTGTCATATTTTTTGCAAGAGCTTTGAATTCCTTAAATTTAGAAAGGATTTCTTCAAACTCTTTGTACCTCAGAAAATATATCCAGGTCTTCCTAGAATAATCATCTACAAATATTACATAATATAAAAATCCCCCCAAGGAGGGTACAGACATGGGTCCACATAAATCAGAATGAACTCATTTTTGGATTTACTGTTGCTAGAATTAAAAGACCCTTTAGTATTCTTTCCCAAGGCACACCCTTTGCAGGCTCCTTCATAATTTTGACTTAGCTTGGCTAAGCCAATCACCATCTTCTCTATCTTAGGCAGGGCATGGAAATGAAGGTGCCCTAATCTTTTGTGCCAAAGTTCATTCGAATATGGAGTCTCATGAATCAAGGCTAGAGGTGGAGTGGTACAAAGTCTGTAGAGGCTTCCTTGTCTTACTCTAATGGTGTGGGCTTTCTTGATGGTGGAGTTCTTTGGCCAAGCAAGTACCTTTCCTTCCATAAAGGTTAATCTATAACCCTTATCTTCAAGTGCAAAAACTGAGAAAAGGTTTCTCTTTATACCAGGTACAAATAGAACTCCAGTCAGCTGTAGGGATATGCCTGACTTTAGGTTGATATTGCAGGTTCCTATTCCCATAACTGGATAATTTGAGTCATCACCAATTGTCACTTCTTCATTTGAATTTTCCACAAGTGTATCTAGGTGCTCATGAAATCCAGTGATGTGTCGAGATGCTCCGCTGTCAATCACCCATGTGTTGGAATTGGAGGTGACTTGACTAGAGAGGGCTGGGTAGATGACTAGCTTCTCAGAATCACTTTCTTTCTTAATTTCTGCCATTGAAGCTTGTTGCTTGATCCTGTCTGGGCACTTCATTGCATAGTGCCCATATTGGTCACATTTGAAACATTGTACTTCAAAAATGTCTCTCTTCTTCTTTGAAGGCTTCTTTCCATTTGAGTTGTTGTCCCTCTTTCTCTTAAAGTTCTTCTTCTTTCCTTTCTTGTGGGAATTAGAGTTTAGAACTTGAATGTCTTCATTACCATTGTTTTGTTTTATTCCTCTTGTGACAAGCCAAGATTCCTCTTGAATGCAATCGGTTTTCAATCTATCAAACTTAGGAAATTTAGAACGAGCACTGATTCCTTGAATGAACGATTCCCATGAGGTAGGAAGTCCATTTAGGGCCATCATAGCAAGTTCTTTGTTGTCTACTAGATGTCCAATAGTGGATAGTTGATCCCTAAGCTCAGTGATCCTCAAGAAATAGGATGTAACTGTTTCTCCTTTATTCTTCTTTATATGGTGTAGTTGATTCTTTAGGGTGAGAGCCCTGCTAGTGTTGTTGATTTCAGAAATGTCAGCTAGTGCTTTGAACATCTGAAAGGCCATCTCATATTTAGAAATAACTGGCACAATGTGGTTTCTCACTGAATCCACAATTATCTTAAGAGCCTTCTCACTGTCCTTGCTCCACTGAATTTTCTCTGTATCATCAGAGGGTTCAGGAATTTCACTTTTGACTTGAGAGTCAATTTTATTTTCTTTCAAAACAAGCATGATCCTGAATTTCCAAGATACAAAATTTGATGCTCCATCTAATCGATCTTCAAACCTAACTCCGGTTGCCATTAGGATTATAGGAGTGTGATCTAGTAAGAGCCTGGTGAAAGTCTATGAGATCGTTACAAAATTTTAATATGATCTTCCTTAACTTCGCTTTGATACCATGTTAAGTTCTTTCAAAATTATGTGATCAAGAAAATAGGAGAGATGGAGATATGACCTGAAAGTTGTATTTTATCTGCTATAGTGTGATTTGAAGGATGCACCACACTTATCGATTTCCGTGTGTTCATCCTCCTCAATGTATGCATGTTATATAAGTGGATGAGGGGTTACGTAGTGAAGAGATATGTCTTCCCACGTGGGAAGACACATCTCTTCCCTACGTACCTCTCACCACAACACATTAACTAACATTATTTACTTACCCGATCAGAAGGAGTGCAATTTGTTTAAGAATCGCTTACAACCCAATAACATGTAACGGTGTAACCGTTGGTTAAATGCAATAAGTAAACTTTGATTTATTCATCATTTGTTAACGCATATACTAATCTATTAGTATATGTGTTAACATGTAATCAAATTAATACATCGGAATCATGAAATAGCATGATCGATGTTACAAAAAGAATATAATTAAATATAATTAATTAAATTTAATTAAGTTTATGAATGGTCAAAAGACATGGAAGGAAACGTTGTGACTCCAACAATAAGATATAAAAGGGAGAAGAGAACCACATTTGAGAGAGGGACAATTTGAAAATTAGGAGTGCAGATTTGAATGCAAAAACAACATTTGAAGAGCAAAATCACCATCAAGTCGAACAGTGATTTAGATTCAAATAGCTGCAGCATATACCAACAATTCTACAAAAACTCTCTTACAAATGAGAGACAATGGGGTATATATAGTCTCATACAAAATGGATGGCCAAGGTTAAAACTAAATCAAGGGCCAAGATCATGCCAATAAAACCTTAGAATTGCCCTAATTAGGGTTTACATAAAAAATGGTGCCACCAACATATGGCCCAATAAAAAGATACATAGTCATCAAATAGGGAATCTTATAGAAGATTCCTCCCTGCATCTCTCTCTCCTAGCATACTCCAAGAATCTAACCAATATAGAATCTAACTCCATGGAAATGCTGGGTAAGGTATCCTGTTGTAAATCAAGCACATCCAATGCATCTGAGCAAGCATCCAAAGTGGTCTCCCAATCTAGCATGAGCTTTTGTGAACTATGAACATGAATCAACAAAGAGATCAAATCATCTATCTGACTCTTCTTCAAAGAGTCCAACTTACAAAATAACATAAGTTTCATCTTGTCTCTTAATTCGGCTAAGTGTAAACCACTAGCATCATTGACATCAACGCCCAATAACTCCTCAATTGAGGTAAGGATCTTCAACTGAATATTATGAATTGATCCTTCCATCTCTGTACAACTCAGTTGGGTGCTCTCATAAGCTGATTTCTTCATGGCTAATGTACAATACCAGCCATGGAAATCGTATCTATCTCCATTGTGCACAATATTCTCCCTGATCAATGTGGACTGGAGAATCTTCTTCAAAGCTCTGAGGCGTGGAATAGTCTTCTCTTGGATAGGCCGAAATTCGTTCCAAACTCCCTCCAAATACTGGATTCTGAATATGAGCCCTGTTATCCTATCATACGCTTGGACAAACTGAGTAAGGAAATCATCTGCTTGTTTTCTTGCACTTTCAATCCATTTCTCCACCTTCGAGAGTGTATCTTTCGTTGCCTCATAGTGTGAATGTAGTCCATGATCAACTGCAATAGGAGAAATAAGGGTGGGATTTTCACGCCTTATCCCTGCAATGTACTCTCTAAGTCTGATATTCTCTTCTCTGTACTTCTCTTTTTCTTCAATCTCTCTATCCAATCTCACACTGATTGCCCTAAGGTTATCACCAACCTCCTGAAATTCTTGCTCTCTTGTAGTACGGCCAAGGGCAATTGAAATAATTTGGAAATCCATAGGAGTAGCCATGTTCGCCGTCACACCTCCAATAGGAACAACCACCTGTGCAATCCGCATTCCTGTCTCATCTCTAGCTACATGTGACAAAATCTCAGCTCTCTGAGACTCTTTCTCCTTATTGCTCCTAGCTAAGTAGTCATTAATGTCATCAATAGGCTGTACCTCTATCATTTTCTTACTTTTCTCCATACTCTTCATCAACCAATTAGGAATAGCGGCCGTCTCCATACCGTCATCGAGACACATCTCTCGATCAAGCCCTCTCAATGCCGAGATAACATCATTATCAGGATTGTTTCTGGTCAAATAATATACATCATTTCCCAAACTAACCTCCAAAAGGACAGCAGGGGATCCCAGCTGATCATCATTCTCATTCAGTGGAGCAGATGTCGTTGTGGCATGTAAATCCTAAATATTCTCTGGTAGTATCACTGTGTTGGAGCATTGTTGGGTCTCCTTGTTTTGTTCTGTCATTTCAACCTCTTTGATTGATTAGACACTGAGAGGTGGTGAAGGAATGATAGGCGAAGGAATGGTAGTCTTTTGTTTCTTCTTCTTGACCTCCTCAATCTTCTTCCTTCTAGCCTAGACTTCTCCCAGTGTGTTCTTCCTTCTCTTGGGAGCTTGACTCTCCTCATTTGCATGAATCCTGACATTTCTGATAGTCCTCTGATCATCCTTAGAAGTGGATTCCTCTGGTTTCATCTTTTCATAAGTGAAGGAAACACCCATAGCAACTAACTTATTCATCTGAATATCTACCCATGCTCAGGAGAAACTCAAGACCTCTCTCATCAATATCTTCAAATCTACTTCCTCTTACTCTGACCAATTAGGCAATAAAATCGCCGCCTTCATTTCATTTTCATACTGTGGATGCGTATGATCTTTGTCATCTAATGCCTGATCAGGAATGAGGAAAAGTCCACACTTCCTCATGAAATCCACTGACATCCTGGACCACATTCGTCTTTTCACTGCCTGCTCATCCATCAGGTTGGCCCAATAATCTTCAATGTCTACCTTGTGGATGAACTTTTCTCCCCTGATCCTTCCAACTTTCTTATCTGGATCAAATCTTTCTCTTTTCTTGTAGGTTGCAAATCGATAGAATGCAACCTCCTTACTCGCAGTGCTGGTGGCTAGGGCAGACTTGTAAACCTCCAATGTCTTCCCAACTGAAATAGGGAATGCCATGCCTGTCCTATGCTTCTCTTTTTGAATAGAATCCAACTCTAGAAGCTGTCTCGCCACTTCCAACAAGATCATTCTGTCGGAAGGATACCTAGGAAGCTTGTAAGGTTCGGATTGAAATCCGTGAATCCTAAGGTACGTGAAAGTGAGAAACTGAATATATCACGATCCATATTTCTCTATCAGCTCCGTTGCCTCCTTGGACAACCTCCTGTGGATTCCGCCTTGCAACATCCACGTGACGTACATTGTGAATACATCATTCACTCTCTTATAATCTTCAATTTTATACATGTTTAGCTATGGGTAGCACTCATAACTCTTGAACTACCTTTGCCCATTCCTGACTTCACCTCTGCAAATCAATCCTTTGTATGTAACAAACCGTGCAAGCATGTACACCAAGTAGGAAGTCATGGCGGATGACTTGGACCGCTCCACATTCCTCATGTAACAAACCGTGCAAGCATGTACACCAAGTAGGAAGTCATGGCGGATGACTTGGACTGCTCCACATTCCTCAGCTGAAAGTCCAGATTATCACTTATGATTCTAGACCAATTTATGAATGTTCCTTTTAGACAATCTTGGATGAAATAGAACATCCATCCATTGTATATTGCACCCTGTGGCATCCCCATCACTCGGTTAAACAGGAATACTAAATCACTATATTCCTCTTTGAAGTCTGTGCACATGAGTGTCTTGGGAGCCTTGGAATGGTGAGCCCTAGGCTTGATCATCCTCTCCTTATTTACCACGGTCTTACATGCATCCATTTTCTTCTTATATCGGTCTTCATATTCATCTTTAGTTACATCCTCAATGTTTGCTCCACGTGGAATTCCAAACACCTCAACAAGGTAGGCAATGACAACACCCTTAGGAGTCTTGATCATTCGGGAGCGAGGATCATGACATCGTGCACACTCTAGGATAAGCTCACTACACTGTATGGATTGTGGAAATCCAGCGGCTTGATAAATGCCACTCTTCATAATATTCACATAGGCTGGGGAAAGAATCTGGCTTCCAATTCTGAACATCCGCTGTCGCATCTGGTTCATGTTCAGGAAATGCATGTTCATGTCCGTAATCTCCTTCCATCTGGATGACATCCTGGATTCCGGATAGAATCCAGTCTCAAGTATCTTTTGTTGTTCTTTCCTTTCCTTGAGTTCGGACTTCGACATCACCCCTGTACGAAGCTTGAAGTTAGAACTTAGGAAAATATAACATTCTTAATAAAATTCCTGACTTCTTAATGATTTAGACTAATTAGGGTATGGAAATCACGAAAATAATCCACACTCTAGATGGACTTCAACAATTTAAATACAAAATGTGACAAGGTTAGGGTATGAAACCCTCATGAAATCAACACCGCCTTATACTTAGAAATTTTGTACAAATTAAAGTGCAAAGGAGTATACCGGATCAACAATGACTAAAGAAGGGTGTGAAAGGTTGTGTTTTCACACAAAATTATGTCTGAGGACACCTTCCACAGTCAACAATAGCTGCCAACAAATCTGAAGACAATCTGCAACTAATACAAATATGCAATCATTCAAAATATGCACAAATTTGGTGAAAACCAATCTTGATGACAAAAGCAATCAAACTCGGGAACATAGGTATGGCTGGTAAAAGTTAAGTTTTCTGAGGACAAGCAGCCAAAATGAAGTTGCAGACCTGTGACAACCCTCAAATGGTCTGAAAATTGACCGAAAATGATCCCCAAAATGCCTCTAAGTGTAAATCGCCTAAGTTGTGGTTGGCTGGGCAACAAAGTATAAGTCTGAAAATCGATGATCAGCCAACAATGGAGGTTGCATCAGCTGTAGCAATGGCGTCAAGACTCAGATCTGCAATAATCACAGCAAGTGGGAAAAATGGCAGCCACCAAACATGAAGGGAATCCACCAAAAAATGGCACCAAACACTTGCAAAACAAAATCGAATTTCTCCAACTATGGCGCTAAATACACAAGTCTGAAAATGTCTTGAAAGTTCACTCCAATCTGCCAAATTAAGTCTGAGATCAGCAAGCAAGAATGGCGGCATCAAGGAAAATCGTCAAAGTTGGAAGTGGAAACCCAAACACAAAAATGGCGTTCACCAAAATGGCATCATCTCTCCAAAAATCGTGGCACTATGTCATCAATGGCAGCCACCAAAGTCACCAAAGCTGGAAAAATGGAGGAAAATGATAGTCTTCAATCAATCATCCCACTTGGACACACTATCAAAAATCGCCAACTAGAGAGAAAATCGCCCTTGCATGGACATACTTGGCAAACTCAATAATAAAATAATGCTGGGGTATCTCCTTTTGAACTTGCTTTCACCATCAACTTTCACCACACAAGCAATGTGGGATAAAAATACTTGTTCTTATACTTGCTTGGTAAAAACCGATTTGCTTCTAGAAGGTTGAAAACATTAAATGCTCATTGCAAATCACTAATTGTTTTTGTATTTTTTAAATAATCGTTGCTTTTCATTAAAAAAACAATTAAATGGGGCTCACTTTATTAAAATATTTCAATTAAAATCAAAATGGGCCAATTGGGAAAATCGATTTGGGTAAGGATTTAAAAATCCTATTAAAATTTGTCAAAACACCCCCCTTAGGGGAAAATCAATCCCTGTAGGGATAACGAAATTCATCAAACGTGCACAAAATGGGGTCTAGGGGAAAATCGATCTAAGGAATGAAAATTCCACTTAAAATTACGTCATTCACACAAAAATACCCCTCTAGTGGAAAAACAACCCTAGTCTGGATGAATATTCGGACTCAAAACATTAAAAATCTTTCTCAGTGGAAAATCGCCTTGAGTCAGGAATGAGTGTCTGAACAAAAATCCTCAAAAACTTGTCACAAAAGACCTGGTGGAAAATCGATACTCCTATCCATACTCCCCGGTGGAAAAACGTGGGTAGTTAGGATAAATCCTAACACTTAGTCAAAATTTAATGCATCTAGGGGAAAATCAACCCCAGTGTGGATTCAGAGTGGTGGAAAAATGAGGCAAGTATGGATTCCATGTCCAGTCTGGATTTTGAGTGGGGAAAACCATGGGTAGTCAGGAATATGAGGGGAAAAACACCTCTAGTATGGAATTTTGACCTTTTAACCCTTAGAATATGGATTTTCATCCGGAAAATGATGATTTTTTCATTTAGAATCACTAGGAAACTTCGAAACTCAATAAAACTCAATTGGACTTAGGCAAATTTACCGAAAATTCGAGCAAAACATAAGAAAACCTATCGGGATAAAGTGCAAAATCAACTTGCATAACTTCCTAGTAGCGAGAAAACAACTCCAAAAGGTCTTGAAACACCTTAGCACTTTAAAATCACCGACGTGGATGTTCAAAAACACATTAATGCTCTCACCGACGTGGACGTTCAAAAACATGTTAATGCTCAAAAAAGGTCTACACTTAGACAAAACTAGGATTGTTTAAAATCTCAACTTTACGTGCTTGATCCTATAACTTCAAAAAACCCTAAACGACACTAGGCATGATCAAAACTTCGAGACTCGGGCACGAAAAACTCAGAAGTGCCCACTAAGCTGCCAAAACCCTAACCTAAACATGCGGAAAACAGAAAAAGAGGGGGTCCCCGTTAGCAATGGGGCGATGTGTGAAAAGGTCACAACATGTAGATTGGTTCCCCATATCCCGAAATCAGGAATTCGTAAAACCGAAAAGGGAATGAGAAAGGACCAACAGACTCCAAGGTGCGAAGGTAAGATGCAAGGGGAATGGGGCAAGCCCAAATCTTGTCTCATGATGAAAGAACACTTGAGAATTTCATGATTCCATTGGTTTTGTGCTTGATCAATCGGGGTAGTGTTGGTCCATGGAACATCTTTGATTGGTTCTCGCTGATGGACCAAGGGTGTTATAAAATGACAACAGAGACAACGAGGGGCTATATAGGTGAGGAGCAGTAATGTGAGGGTCATAAGAGTAATAGAGATGATATGTGAATAGGGTCTAGTTATTTTGGGTAGAACAAAAAGTGATTAAAGGTCTATAGAAACGAGACTCAGACTCGGCATGGACTTGGTGAGGGTGACTCAATTTGGGACATGGGACTAGAGAAAAGAACTTGGCGCAAACTCGGCAAGTGAAAAACACAAGATATTTAGAGATTTTTTTAAAGAATTTAAAACTTGTTTCATGCACCCTTTGTTAAATAAACCTTAAAGACCCAATAACATCATCAAGTAGAAGCTAATTTGATCACGTACACAAGTATACATTGATCACATAATTATAAACACAAATTATAGTTGAAGGAAATAACACACTTAGATATTTAAATATTGTCAAATGTATACAATACTCATGGAATATGACATCCATGATATCAAATGTTCCAAATGAATATCAAAACAATAACTAGAAATCTATGGCTTAAAGGAGCTTGCATCCCTCCTATGAAGGCATCTAAGGTAGGTCCCACTAACTAGTGGAGGTCTGCACAAGGTGTTAGATGTGAGAAAAATCTAAAGAAAAAAGAGAGTGAAGAGAGCAAAATGATCTTCGTATTGGGCGGAATGATGCTTTTAGGGACATTTTAGAGTTTTTGCAATTTTTTTTGAAAAAACATTAAAAAAAATCTGTTTTTTTATTTTTTGAGATTAAAAAAAATTTGATTTTGGTTGAGTCTGAGCATTGAGACTTGCTGGCTCCTAGCCGAGTCTGTGAGTCTCGGATCTCGGTGAGTCTTGCTCTAGACTCGGACGAGGCTGAGTCTGGGCCCGTAGGACTCGCCCAGGATCACCCAGCTCTGGGCTTGCCGAGTCCAGGCGAGTCCCGAAACTTTGCTTGAGATACTCTTGCTGTTCTCAACTTTGTTAATTTTGGTTAAAGTGAAATGTGATTAATAGTGCTTATAATGCCAAGGTCTATAGACTTGAGATACTTGCTATCCTCGACTTTGATATCTTTGTCTGGGCTCCAATTCTATTCCTAATATCCGAAAGGGTTTTGTGGGATAAAATTATAGCTGCAGTCGCAGTCCTTGTCTCCAAAAGATTCAGACAGTTGCAGATCTTAATGTTTGAAAGTTTTTATTGTCCTAGGATCTCTTAGCTTAGGTGCACTGTGACAAAATATTTGCAGTAATAGAGTGCACTATAATAGACTCTAGGTTATTGATTGCTGAGTTTACATCAGTGATTTGAGTCGTGGCTATGTGGAATATTCAATTGACAATCACTTTTAAGGTGGTTTCCTGTAATGCACAACATCAATTGCCTATAACTAATGTGGTCTTCTAGTTATATGGTTTGAATGTAAACAGTAAACACCATTTCCAATGCTCACATGAGACAGGAAATGATCTATGGTTTTTATTATATAAGATTTTTTTGTTGCAAATATTTTCTAAAAAATAATTATCACTGGTAGTTTCAGACACTGATGAATTGTAGAAAAGGGCTGGAAATTTCATGTTTAAAATAATCACCATTTTACAAAGAGCTCAGAAATTCTCTGCTGCCCTTTCTCAGAAAGTTACAACAATCCTCTATATGAGATCATTGCCTCATTGTGCATCATAAAAGTCTCAAGTGAATTTCTTCAGTTAATATATGCCTATGCCTTTCTAGGACAGTATTCAGAAGAAAAAAATGCATAATATATCAGAAAACAATGAATGTAAATCTATGTTACCCCGAGTTATCGGGATGGGGGGACGGGGATATAGGTTTCTGAGACGGTTTTTTTTTTGCTTGGAACAGGGGACGGTAGGGGATGGCTAGCTATATATATATATATGAATAATGAAATTTAATAATAGCAAGTAGCAACATAATAACATTTATGATTAGAGTCTTGATTCTAATTCTAATTATTTGCAGATGATGTTTGATGTCAATGTGCTAAAAAATATTCTCATTCATCAGCAAAATAAGTTAATTGTTCTCACTTAGATTGAATGGTTAAGGCTAAGCTATGAACATTCAGATATAAAAATAGAGTGCACATGTTAGAAATGAAACACAGACTTTAATAATGGTAGCTCTTCATTGATTGATAATAATAATTCATGGCATCCATATATGATAGTTATAGTATTAAAATCTCTTCCAGCATAGATGGAAATAATTGCAGAAAAATCTGACCTTAATATTGAGCAGATAATATTGAGCAGAAAAATCTCTTCCAGCATAGGTACTCAGAATGTGAACAGCAACAAGAAGAGTCTTATATCTGCTCAATTTTTTAATTTTTTTTTAATTTTTATTGCTGTATGAGCCGGAAACCGGGACGGCTAGGGGACAGCTTGGGCGTGCCCTGCTGTCTTGGGGACGGTCAACAGTCCCCGGGGAAAATGTTGACCGTCCCCGAGTTTCCGGGACGGTTTCCAGAAATTTTCGGGGATCAGGGACGGCTGGGAAACATTTCCGGCCGTCCCCAAGTCCCTGAAACTGGGACGGTTTCCGAAACAGGTGCCTTGAAGCCAGAAACGCGTTTCTGGGTAATATAGATGTAAATCACAACATTTTTGAATAGAGTAACATGACAAGTCTTGTCCTATGAAAGCTAGAAAAGGTAACATCAGAGTCTTTTTACTTAGGTACAAAAAGTTTTCATTTTCTGTAAATACTGAATTCTAGCTGTAAGATGCACAGTCAAATCTTTTTTCATAGCATTCAACTCTTGCAATCAGAATAAAAAATTATCTTCATGAAATTTTAGTCTATTTTTTCCTTGTTTAATTTTCTTGATAAGCCTCATGTATTCAATTCATTTTAGCTCATTTTGCCTATGTCAACATGAAATTGTGATGCGGATTATGGTAATATTAGTATATATCCTTTAGGAAAACAACCTGGTAGGTATGAAGTATCATCAACATCTAAGTTTGTAATCTATATGTAAATAGGTGTCTATTGACGTTCATAGCTGCCTTCATGTGAGGACTTGTGCTCACTATTAGGGGATGCCTTTATAAGTTTATTACAATGTCCATGGAGTTCCATTGTTAACGATAATTTAATTCACTATTTTGAGCTGAGTCTTAAGTGTTAACTTTGTCTTTTACACCTATCTGATAATGTTAAGATAATTAGCCTTCAATAAGGCTCTTAGACCAGTGCTTGTGGCCTTGGAGGTGATTAATCAACAAGGTGGATCTCTGTTCAGGTTTGTATGTTCCATTCATAATGAACAAGCATTTAATTCACTGTGAAGGTCTTAGTATGGTGTTGGAGACCTTGCTCATAACTGCCCTATGACAGACCACTTTCTAGGAGTTGGGGTTCTACTTGATATGAGAAAGTATTTAGCTCACCATAAGGATCTTTCTCTAAGATTTAACGTCTCACTGGTGATTATTCACAATGGGCATTTGAGTGAAGGGTTGTAAACCCTGTTAATAAGAAGTTAGCATCCAGTCTAATATGGGGATCCAAATCCAGGATTTTTGTATGTGATGCTAATTATTCCATGATTGGGATTTTAGTCTGATGCAACTCTTTATATGTGATCTGTATTCTTCTCTCATAAGCATAACTGTAACAAATGAGTTTGGAGACATGATTTATTTATTTGGTGCTTGATGTTTCCAGTCTAATATGGGGATCCAAATCCAGGATTTTTGTATGTGATGCTAATTATTCCATGATTGGGATTTTAGTCTGATGCAACTCTTTATATGTGATCTGTATTCTTCTCTCATAAGCATAACTGTAACAAATGAGTTTGGAGACATGATTTATTTATTTGGTGCTTGATGTTTAATTTTTGTCAATTTTGTTTTTCATCAAGTAGCAGTTTTAGATTTACTTGATATTCGATAATGAATGTGTTTGCTGCAGGGCACTGTGAAACTTTTATTCCAGCCAGCAGAAGAGGGTGGTGCAGGTGCTCTTCGTATGATTGAAGCTGGGGCGCTTGGAGATGCAGAAGCTATTTTTGGTCTACATGTTTCACCAAGTTTGCCAGTAGGAAGTATTGGTTCAAGATCTGGGCCGATGCTGGCAGCATCGTGTGTTTTTGAAGCTATTATAGAAGGCAGTGGAGGGCATGCTGCAGCTCCACACTTGGCTTCGGATCCAGTGGTAGCAACATCCTACGTTATTTTGAGTTTACAACAGCTTGTTTCACGAGAGACTGATCCTCTTGATAGCCGGGTATAAACTTAATCTGATACTGCTCTTAGTGAAAAGCAGGTTCCGTGTTGATTAAATTTTAATACAAACTTAAAATTTTTGAGTGATACATCTATTTATTTTAATGGAGAAGGAAATACAAGGAAGGAAAAATGACAGATCTCAGAACAAAACATAGGGAAACTGATTAACCAGTTTCCAAATAGAAATTTATCTGAACAAAGCAACAGAACATAGGAAGGAGTCTTCTTGTGGAATTCTTTCATGGGGGCATGGGAGATGATACAAAATTTTGTTGATATATTATGGAAGTTGAACCACTTGAAGAAGTGAAAAGGTAAAACTCTGAAGAACAAAAAATCTAGTTTTGGGTTTAGGTTTGAATTCTTTTTGGATTCTTGCTGTTAGTTTTCTAAATCTGAGAGGAGCTCCAATTTTTATTACTGTATCTTTGGGTCACAATCACTAGTTCCTGGGTATGCAACTTAACTTGAAAGCAAAAATGGATTTTTTTAAAACTGTAATTCACCAAAGAACAAAGTTCAATGACTTGTTACATTCTTTGAAGATTCCCGATATCTCTATGCTCCGATCTCTCCCTCAAACCCCCCCATCCCTCCCTCAAACCCCTGTTTTTTAGGTGGTAGCACTAGAAAAATTCCCCATATCTTTGCCTTTTCCTTGCAGATACATGTTATGTGTGACGAAATGGAGTATATGAATGGAAATGCATTCTAAAGGGAGCAGATAGATTTATTTATTCTAACAAGAGATGGGAAATGTGGTGTGGTAGAACTATTTGGCTCTGGTTGGTTGTGATCTGAAAGGTAGGCTTCGATCATGGCAGCTAGATTTAGACTTATCTTGTGCTCAATAAGATCCATAGCCAAGTTGACTTCTGTGTAGTTCATAAATCTTGGCAGAACATTCAGCAATCTGTAAACTCATCAAACGGAACATATCACCGAAATTCTCCTTGTTTTTTATTTCTTTTTTCTTTCTTCAATAGTTAAACTTAAAAGTCACCCAAAAATAAACAAATCTATGCTACCTTATGTTTAAATACCAAAGTGTAATTTAATCACATAAATTCCAATTCCTATAAATATTTGATTTGAATTTAATTTTGAAGGAAAAGAGCGTACCATGCAAAAATCCACAGATCATGACTTCTATGGCATAAAAATCATGGATACAAATTCAACATGCAGAAGGGAAGCTGGTAACCCTAGCACTGCCCCTAAACCTCAAACACGTTTGGTGATTTAGATGTACGAGACTCTGCTTGTGGCACTAATACTGTCTTTTGTGGAGGGCCTCTACTATATCCGATCAACTGAAGTCATCCTTCGTGAATATGGGATTGTTGGTAAGCAGATTTGTCACTATGATTTTGTCTCCAAAACCAACCCTGTTCACCCAAAGAGCAGTGACAATCATGCCAACAGTTGGAGAGATTGCAACGAAACTGCAATCTTCATCTGCATTTGAGAGGGACAGCTCCCTCGTATGATGGGTTTTTTAGTATTTTTGTGTACTTTTAACCTGAAAGTACATAGAGGAGAAAACATAAAACTAAAGAGATATAAAAGATAGAAACCCCAATGATAGACATACGATCATCAAATAAGATTTCCCAACTGGTAACAAATTACAATGGGATTTTATCACTAGATAAGTTTAGACGTGCAATAATGATGAAAGAAGCACAACAAAACTCGACATACGAAGAGACAAGTTATACTATCACATACAAGTCAAGTTACCAGAAAATGATGTGTTTCATCAAATCGATTACATAGATCATTGAACTGAAAACCAATGAGTTCCACCAATACATGAAGGAATTACTAATTCAAAATTTGAGGAATTACTAATAATAACTCACGAATATGTTCAAGACATACGAACTCAATGTATTCTTCATTATTCTTTTGAAAATATACAAGTTCAAAAACCCTTAGGTATATGAGGTATTGTTGACGTGTATTTTGTACACAATCATACACAGAATAAAATACCCAAAGGCACCTTATCCTCTCTTGAATAAAGTCGCTAACTGCTGAAGATATCGCAAGAAGGATCAGTTAGGATGACTCCAATGTTCTTTTAGTAGGGTCTCTACATGTGGATAAGCACCAGTGGTCGTTGTGATTGCTGTGTCATCAAGGGGCCTTACGTCGCCGAAGATTTTGCTAAACTAAACAAGCTTTTCAAAAAATATCAAAAGGATAGGGTTTGCAAGAGGTCTAATCTAGTCTAACCCTAAGAATGACTCAATGCGGACAAGACTTGGCAAGATTCTACCAACTTCAATATTGCCATAAATTAACAACTCAATTGAAATTGATGCGATCTTCTAAGGTAACAAATGATTCTTCAATACATCAAAGATCAAGGACACTACCACGAAGGTACATATCCAAGATACAATAACGATTGAAGGTTTAAGTAATTCAAGTATTCTCCAGTCGACCACGCAAGGCGTTCCTACAATCAGCAAGAAGCTAGTGGTTTGGATATTGAATCCTACCAAAGATCAAGTCTAACACTTTGTCCTTCGAATTAACGCACTACTTTGATTGAGAATGATTCAAGAAAATTGAACAACCATGAAGATAACCAAGAGAATTGCAACAAAACACCATAACTTCAATATTTCATTGATCTCAAAGCCATCATGTACAACAATTGTTTGAATTCTTTCTTCAAAGCTCAATCTTGCTACAAAAGTAAATTGCTTCTAAACTCTAATCTCTCTAATAATTTCTAACTCTCTCTCTTATTTCTAATCTTCTAATTTTTCTCATTACAAAATGAAATGAAATGAGGGTATAAATAGCATCCTCAATTACAATGAACGGTCCAGATCAAAAAACAGATCAACGGTTAAGATCATGACACCTAAACCCTAATTAGGGTTTTATTACAAAAGTTCCCCTTTTATTGCACAACATTAAATGCATAGCCAATTATTAAATTTGGCACGAAAATCTAGGAGACAAAAACCAATGACAATTAAGGTGCCATGTCATCTATAACAACCTCTCATCTAGAATCTTATTCCCTTTCCAATGCTCCTTTTTAGCATATGCAATGAATCTTGATACGATTCCTTCGATTTCAGCAATTGGAATCTCGGGAAGATTCTTCATTCTTTCTTCCAAGTGGATGACCTGATCAAATGCCTTGAGAAGAGCAGCGTCCCATTCAGGTTCAAGTTCCTTAGTCTTTTCAATCAGGAGCATGGTGGCAAACATCTGGTCCTGTTGCTCATCTGTGATAACATTAGCGTCCTTGCAAAAGATGACCTTAATTTTATCCTCCAATTCTTGCAAATCCACATCTGTCTCAACTTCGATCCTCCTGCCAAGAATGGTACGTAGTACCTCAAATACTCTATCCTGGATCGGGTTGATCTCCTCCTCAACATGGCTACATCTAGTACTAATGTCCTCAAAGAGCACTTCCTTCATCTGGAGTAAGGTTGACCACTGAAGTAGACTGTGAGGTCCTCCATCCATGACCTTTTCCTGCGCTAAGACCTTCTTCGATGTTTGTCTGATTACTCGCAAGACAGGAATGATAACATCTTTGGTATGAGCAAAAGAAGCTACTGTTATCATCAAGTTGTGGATAATCTCAAGAACCTGGATAGCCCTATGAATAGTCTTCATCATCCTCGTTGTAAATTCTACGGCAACTGTATGAGATTTGTCCATCCAAGTACTCATACGTTGGACCATACTCCTGAATCTCTCTGCCTCACCAATTGATTGAAGGGGAAGTGCCTGTATGGGTGATCTTGCTGGATCCTGGCGTCCTAAAGGCTGATTGAGATGGCTGAAATATGTTCTCCATGCACCGACCTCTCTCTCAAGCTTCCTATTCTTCTCCATTTCTTCTCTAAGCTTGTCTTTCAAGGCCTCAAATGAATCGGTGGCATCATCCATCGTCTGCTCAGCTGTGGATGGACCTAGCTCAAATGTCTCTATATCATATTCCTCCGCTAGGATCTCACCTTCATACTTGTCCACGGCCGGTGTAGCTATCTGCAACTTTCTGGATCCAGTCTCATCTCTAATCATCTTGGACATCTTGGTAGCCTTCCTCTTTTCTGTCACTTCCTGGGAATGTCCGACAAGGCTCTCTAAATCAATCACATTGTCCTCGTCCTCGATCACAATTACCTTTGTTAATCTTTCCTTCAACCAATCTGGAATGGCCGATCTTGTTTCTCTAACCTGTATCTCCTTATGCAATGTTTCTTCTTCTCTGGGAGGAGATGTTACTTCGTCATTGTTCTTGTCTTCATGTAGCTCATAATCTTGGAGAGATCCACTTGGTGACCCTTGAGGTGCCTGTCCTTCTTTATCATTCTGTACCATTGACTCCATAGACTCCTCCACTTCAAGTGTCCTCTTCTCTTGTCGAGAAGATGTGCCGGATGAACGATCTCGGTTGGCCTCTTGCTTCTTCTTGGAAGATTCTCTCTTCTCAGGTCTTTCTTTCCTCTTTGAGCCTCTTGGATGGAGATTGCCTTCACTTGCACTTCGAAGGTTGCCTTCACTTATATTTCTGGGATTAGGATTGCCTTCGCTTACACTAGCTCCACCTTCGGCTGGTTTCTCTTCCAAAGTGAAAGTCATAGCTATGCCTTGCTCTCTCAACTTCTGATGCTGCACATCAACCCATCTGCGAGTACAAGACAAGATTGGAGCCATCAAAGCATCAAGATCCACAACTTCGGGCTCATTCCAATCTAACCTTACTGATTTGCTTTCTCGATCATAGGATGACTGGAGATGTCTGCCACTGTCCTGAGCTTGGTCGGCCACTCTGTAAATCTTGCATTTCCTGATGAAATCCAAAGGCAATCTAGAATGCATCTTTCTTTTAACTTCAAGATCGTCTAAGAGATTCATCATAAAATCTTCTATCTGAAACTCATGCTTAAACTTCCTACCGACTGTCTCCTCTATATATCCATGTGGATCAAAGCTTTCTCTCAAAGCAAAGAATGAAAAAGAATACAAAGCTAACTCCTTCTCTGCGTCATCCATGGCTAAAGCATTAGGACATACCTCAACTGAATTGCCTAAGATGATAGGTACTGGAACTCCATTTCCATGTCTGTGTCTGAATGCCTTCGCATAAGCTGCCAACTGTCTTGTTACCTAGAGTAACACTATTCTGTCTGTCGGATATCTCGGCAACATGTATGGAGGTGAAGGACATCCATGAACTCTGATATAAGTAAATTTCGGAAATTGGATAAACCAAGCACCGTACCTCTTTACTAGTTCCTGTGCATCCTGAGATAATCTATTGTGAATCCCACCTTGCAACGTCCTCGTGATGTTCATCGTGAAGGTATCATTAACTAACTTGTAGTTACTTCCTGGTGGATGATGCAAGTGAACATAGGAATCACAAACTCTGACCTCGCCGGGTCCTCTTCCAATCACTCCTCTATGAGGTAGTCCTGCGTACTCAAAGCTCCTAATCAAGGCATATATGACATATGAACTCATGTGGAAGGACTTGGTAGCCTTGAGTCTCCTTAACTGTACGTCCAAGCAATGGCTAATCATCCTAGCCCAATGAATTGTTCCTTTTCCCTGAACTATCACCTGAATAAAGTAGAACATCCACCTCTCAAAGTAGAAGGCTTGAGGAGCTCCTGTGACTCTGTTGAGCATTGTAATCAAATCTCTGTACTCCTCCTGGAAATCGATCCTATGTGGTGTGTTCGGTATCTTGCTCAGGCGAGGACGACTCTTAAGGAGCCAATTCTTGTTGATGATGCTTAGGCAAGCATCTGGATCATCCTCGTACATGGACCTGGCTCCTTCTATGCTCTTGTAGATCATATCTCTGTGCTCTGGAAGATGAAAAGCCTCGCTTATAGCTTCCTCTGACAGATAAGCTAAAGTGTTTCCCTCCTTGGACACGATCGTTCTGGATTGTGGATCATAATGACGAGCGCACTCGAACATCAACTCATGGCACTGTATTGCTGGAGGGAAGCCGGCCGCCTTAATGATGCCACTCTCAATTATCCTCCTGGCGACAGGCGATGGCTTGCCAATGTAAGGGACCTCTCGAAACTTCTTCGTACTGAAGTTGCCCAAGTTGGTATCTCCAATGTTGCTCCACTTAGACACAATCTTGGTTTCCAGTTCTTCGTTCTTTTGATCTTCCTTCATGAGAGCTGGACGACTGGTGGATGCTCCCGCCTTCGGGGTCGCCATTGTATCACCTACACAACATTTCATAATAAGTAATAGATTTTGCAATGTATAATCATAGATTAGATCAAAGATTAATTTTAGGAAACTTCATGATAAGTCCTTGAGTTATCATTTCCTAAACAACGATTGAGCTATTGAAATTCAAAATTTCAAAATTCAAAAACTTAAGGCTATGACGATCAAAATTCAAAATTCAAGACAAGAGATCACATCGCCATACCTCACTTGAGAGCTTAACTCTAAAAAGCAAAACAAGGAAATTCGCCTAGGCAAAATCAAAATTTGAAGCTTTCCCACGTGATCTTCCTCAAGCGAATGTCCTCCCTTGCAATTTCGCCACCTTTGGGGGGGGGTCTTCAATGTCTTGATGATAGCAAATTCGCTCAACTCTAACCAAGGTTCGCACTCCCCTTTTGATGATGCTTGCACCACTTCCTTTGCTAAATTCGCACTTCTCCTTATTCTCCAAAATCGCATATGAATGAAAGTTCAAATGATGATTTAAAAAAATGAAATTTTCACCTTCCTTTATAGGCGCTCACCCCCTCCATTAACTCTAGGCCGACTTGATAAAAATAAGGTAAATAAAAGCAATTTTTAAATAAAAACCAAGGGCCGACTTTGTAAAAATAAAAGAATTTAAATCCAAGCGCTCAATTTGATTTTATTTAAAATAGTAATTAATTAATTAAATGCCTTCGTTTTTAATTTTTTTTATTTTTTAAAGGCAACAAATAATTAATTAAATGCTCATGCGCAAATTTTAAATGCTAACCTTGATTGAATATTCAAATTTTATTGATCTTTAGCATTTAATATAATTTAAAAATTGTGTTAGCGCCAAAATTTGGAAGTTGAAAAATACGAACCATATCGCTCTGGTCCCTGGGAGAGGGACAGGAGCAAATTATCATCTTAGCCTTGATTCTTTTGCCTTTTACGTTCAAAACCATCATCTCCACGTTGAAACTGGCATTTTCGTTGGGAAACTCGAGCTTAATTAACTTGATTTGTGGATGAATACCTCCTAAGGTTAATATCGCCCTGGTCCCTTGGTGAGGGACAGGAGCGAACCTTGTGTTCAAGCCAAAATTCATCATCTCCTAACCTTAGCTTCTTGTTTGTCGCCTCCCAAATGACGTTTTTAACCTTATGCCACTTTGTTTTGATTTGATCTTTGGAAGAAAATGAGTGATTTTGTGAATATCGCCCTGGTCCTTGCCTGAAGGAATGGAGCGATATTGTCTCCTTGCTCTAGTTGACCACCTTTTGATGTTTGGTTTCTTTGCATATCATCATCTTAAGGACACTTTAACCTTTTGCAACCTTATACGACCTTGGTTTGACATAGTTTTCGAAAGAAATGGCCAATATAGTGAATATCGCCCTGGTCCTTCACTGAAGGACAGGAGCGAACTTTGGTGTCTTGGGCGCATCCTTGTTCTTATCAACTTGCAATTGCCTTCAATATAAAACGATGTCCTTTGGTCCTTCTTGAACGCTTGAAACGTGATTAACATTCAAAACTCAAACCTTTATAGAGATTTCGCTCTGGTCCCTGACTGAGGGACAGGAGCGATTTTGAGCATATAGTGTAAATCTTTCATCATATTGACTTGTAGTTGTCTCCAAGGCGCAAAATGATGTTCTTTACTCCCTTTCGAACACTTGAAATGTGAGCGGCAACCTAAATTTGGACATATTTAAATATTTCGCTCTGGTCCCTTGGAGAGGGACAGGAGCGAACCTGGGCATTTAGTGCAAATCCTTCATCCTTGGCGATCTTTGCAACTTCATTCTTCGTCGAGACACCTCAAACGTCATTGCCACTTTGTACTTTTGACTTGGAGTGGTTTAAACTTGGGAGGAAGGCAACATAACCAATATTTCGCCCTGGTCCCTGGCTGAGGGACAGGAGCGAACTTGCACTTGTAGGCTCAATCACACTTTGCTAACTTCCAAAATTATCTTCAATGGACTTATTGTGCCCCCTTTCATTCATCTTTGGCCTGGAGTTCGTTCTAACTTGGCAAGAAATTGATTTAAGGAAGAGATCGCTCTGGTCCCTGACTGAGGGACAGGAGCGCCTAGGCCAATATGGAGTTCATCAGGCGTCTTGCAATCTTCAATTTGTCTTCAACAGGTTCGTTACACCTCCTTTACTTGCTTCAAACTCAAAACTTACTTGATCTTCGCTCGAATTTTGCCCTATGAGGAAAATTGCTCTGGTCCCTGGGAGAGGGACGGGAGCTAACATCAAGTTCGCCCTGGTCCCTGACTGAGGGACAGGAGCGAATTAGTTTCTAGGCCAAGTTTTCCTCATGTTAGTGCTTTCAAATTATATTCAACTGATAAAATGCATTGCCTTGGTTCTCCTCAAATCGCGAAATTGTTGAAATCTTGCAAGGACAAGGCAATGCTGGATTTTAAGCTCCGGTCCCTCACTGAGGGACAGGAGCGATTTTTGCTCCTGGCATATTTCAGTGTTTGTGAAATTCTTCAAATTATATTCAACAGAGAGAACATGCCTCCCTTTATCTCTTCTAATCCAAAAATCATCTTGATCCTGCAAAGACAATAAAAATTTTGAGAAACAAGCTCCGGTCCTTCAGGGAGGGATAGGAGCGATTTTGCTTCTTCAGGCCAAAATATCATGATTTCAAGAGTTTAATCACTTCACAAGGCAAAAACAAATCATTTCCAATGTCCGGGATCAATTATCAAAAATTTCAAAATTTGGTCAAAATCATTCAGTCAGACAAAAAATCAAAAATCTCATCATTCACACTTAGACAAAAATGGGAGTTTGCATTCAAAATTCCGACTGAAACTAGACCAACTCACTTAGCCTTTGGCGAATTCACTTTATTTAAAATTGCATCCTACGGGAGGAAGCTCAAAAGGCTCTCAAGACGGACTGGACTCTGGCTTGAAAACACAGAAACGGAAACCCTAAGGCTCGACCCTAGTCCAGACAACTGGCACACTAAACCAAAATCCTAAAAGGCAGAGAGAAAGGCGAGCAAAAACGAGCAAAAAGAGGGGGTCCCCATTTTAATGGGGTGATGTGTGAAATGGTCACAACAGGTATGAACATCAAAAGTTCTCACATAGTTTGTCTATAAAATTCTGCAGAGTTTCCCCTTCATAAAAGTCCCTCCCTCTTTACATTGCTATGAGTCTCATGTTCATAGACACTTCATTACATAACTTTCTGTTTCGGGTTTGTAATTAACTTAGTTTGAGCAAGGTAGTTATTTGTACAATTTGGAACAATTAAAGATAAACTTTAATAAAGTTGGAAACTACCTAACTTTTATGCAAAAAGAGTCAAAGTTCTAACCTCAGAAAACTTTAACCAAAAGTCATATAATTACAACAAACATAGGAAACCAAAATTGTGACTTTGACTTAATTACATAGAGACAAATTAAACATTCAAATAACTTGAATAGCTCGGAAGTCACATTTCTGCACTTGTATTGACACCTTTGGTAAGAGCTGACTGAGTTACAACTCGTAGCAAAAATCTATGTTTTCTTATGCTCCTGATGGATGCCTAAATGCCAATTCACAGCAAACCTTCAATTATTGTAATTCTATCTTCAAGATGACACCTCTTTAAAGCATTCTGTCAGACACTTCATGTGTCATCTTTGTTCCTAACATTTGCATGCATATCTTAACAGAGTATTTCCAATTTTAATATCTAACAGAAACCCATTTTCTGCAATTCTTGCTATCATTGCATTCAAGGCGATTACATTTCTTCGACGCATTTTGGCAAACAATTCACTTCCAATGTTTATGATTCCACATTTTCTATGCATGTCTACTTGGACACTTGCAACTGCAACCTTTGACAAAAATCTCCCTCCTATCGGAATTTGACGGGTTTTCCTTATTAGAATGGCTTATTTGATACAATACACATTATCATAGTGGGAGCCCAATTTTCAGATTGTTTCATTTAGCATTGCTAGTAATCTCCACCATGTCTTCATTTTGCCATGCCAATTATTCCAATTCTGTGTAGATTTCCCACATACGTGTCACCCCAGGTTTAATTTGTTAGGATGTGTTCAAGGGCGCTGTATTAACTCAAAACATTTTGAGAGATTCCTTCCAAAATCCATTTCATACACATTTCTGCAATCATTAATTTCCATGAAATGACATCTCTTTGAGCATTCTGTTGAGCGACAAACGTGCCCTGTATTAAAGCTCCCATTTTACATAGGTAAGGAGGGTGTGGGCAACGTTTGTTGAATCGAGCTTACACCTGCTAATTGCATTGAATTTGAAAGATTCTAAAGTCTTTTCAACAAATCCATTTCTGCTCATATACTGCAGTCAGTTCATTCCATTTCTTGAGATGACATTTCTATGAGGCATACTGTCAGTAGGATCACATCCCATATCAAGTCTATGATTCCATAATCTGCTTAGGCATTGAACAGGGTAGTTGTAACTACAATGGTTGAGAAAGCTCTTTCATGATTTTGTACTTTGTTAGATGTCCATAATCGGATGCAAAGTCTATAGCTCGTGCAGGTGGACAAGATACTAGTAATGTTTTGGAAAGTCCGATTTATACTTGCCAGGTCTTTGCTTGAAATTTTGCAAAGCCTTTTCAACAAAATAGTGTTATTCATTGCAGTCAATAAAATGACAACGCTGTCAAAAAGTTCACATGCTTTGTGTTTGCTTTTCCACACGCATAGCTTTGAAGGATTTCGTCTAACAGTTACACCAACATTACATTTTCATGAGATGACATCTTGTTAAACATTGAATCGAATCGTTCGTGTGGCTCTGTATAGCTGCTGCAGTGACCGCATGTCCCACTGTCTAAGCTCCCACATTTCGTATGCATAGCTACTAGAGTACTTAAGCATATTTGAGAGCCCCCCATTGCAAAATCCATTTTGTGCACATTCTGCAATTATCTTATCGTGAACCTTGAGATTATATCACTTTGAAGCTCTCATTCAATGGTTGTAGAATTCGGCTTTACATCTGCCAATTGTAATTGCTTGGAAGTTTCCTCAGCTTTTTCAACAAAATCATTTTGTGCATGCCCCGCAATAATTTCACTTTGTTCTTTGAGATGACATCTCATTGAGGCAACAAATCGACTACAAGGTGTGCAAGTCATCAATGGGGGTTGTCATGTAGTGACCCTACATTCATGAACCTTGGAGTCTTCTCGAGTGATCCTTAAGCTAATCTTCAGCATCTGAGAGATTTTGTTCAAGAGAGGATAAGATACTTATGGTATTTTATTCTGTGTTCACATGTGCATAAAAAACACATCAACAATGAGCATAGCCATGCTCCTAAACGAAGGGTATGCCTGGAGAATCCAAAATGAAGGTGAAGGAGACAATTAGTCAACAATCAAAGAAGAGACATAAGCCTAGCACTCCTTTATCCACCCCTAGTTCCTCACCAGTGAAGGAGATAGATATGCCAGAGGGGAGCAAAGAGTTTGAACAATGCTCCAATACAGTGATTTTACCAGAGAATATTCAGGAATTACATGCTACAACAACATCGATACCACCGCATGAAGATGAAGAGCAGCCAAAATCTCCCATTGTCTAGTTGGAGGTTAGTTTGGGGCCCTGTTGACGTGTATTTTGTACACTATCAAACACAGAATAAACCACCTTATCCTCTCTTGAATAAAGCCTCTGATTGCTGAAGATATCGCGCAAAAGGATCAATCAGGATGACTTCAAGGTTCTTGTATGTAGGGTCTCTACGTGTGGATAAGCTCTCTGTGGTGTGATGTGATTTGCTGGAATCACAAGGGGACTTACATTCGATGATTGAACTTCTGATCTGCTTTGAATATTGCTGGAACACAGGATTTTACTGCTTTAGATTTGGAAAAAAAAAGGAAAAAAGATGAGGGCGAGGAAAGAATCTAATCCTAATACTAAGGAATGTAGGAGCAATGATTGATCTTTGATGAAATTCTAACTAAGTCTTGTTTTGACATCCCAGGACCATCTCCACAAGGTTAGTGCGATCTTCAAAGGAAAGCTTTATGATGTTCAAATCATCATTGGAGGCATAGACACCATCAGGTCGATGCATATCAATGAAGAAGCGATAATTGAAGTTAGGCTTAAGCTGAACGATTCCAGTTGACTACGCAAGGCAAGTCTGCAATCAACAAACTGCTAGTAGTATGGATATACAAATTTCACCATCAATCAAGCACATTTCTTCCATTCATCTAATAACATGAAATCAAATATGAGAAGTATAAAGATCATGCAAATTGTCGAATCGACCCATAAATTTCACCATTTCTTCAATGAAGTTACAAGTCTTTTACAACAACATCTTGGCAACAATCTTTGCCTTCTCTCTCTACTCTACTCTAATTGCTATTCTATCAACTAGCTAATCACCTTCTAACTACTCTCTATCTGTCTTCTATTAACTGCTTCTATATATTCCTCTATATAAAATGAAGAGCCAGGGCTTATATAGTGCCCACAATACAATTTGATGGCTAAGATCAAATTGAGATCAATGGCCAAGATTCAATAATGAAAACCCTAATTAGGGCTTGTTACAACCATTACATAACATTTAATGCTCGACCAATGAAATAATTGTATTGCTTGGACACATGTCCTCTCTGGAAAATTCCACCAATGGATAGCCGGGGTAGGTACATCAAAGTTTGTGCCACCTTCCATGAGTTAGGTACATTGAATCTGGACATGCTGAGGTGGACCAATCCGACTGGAGAAGTGATGACTAGGATGCCACCTTGTCTGACACTTGTAACTTGGTAGATATTCAACTTGATGTTGTTGAGAAGCTAGCTTTAATTAATTCATCTGGAACTATCTGCTTCTTCAACGAACCCTTTGCTCTGACTTCTTTTGTCTTTGATGTTTAGGATGTTGATGTACCTTGCCCTGGAATGCTGGATTGGAAGAGGTCACCCTTGATGATGTTAGTCCGAAGAAGGTCGTCCTTGATCTGGCTAGACTGGAGGAGGTTGCCCTTGTCCTTGCTTGATCCGTCCTGGAGGAGACCATCCTACTTGTAGATCCTTCGAGCTTGGGAGTCGCCATCTTGATACCTACACAACATTTCACAATTAATAATATATCTTGAAGTGTAGAAATTAAACTTTAAAAGGAAGATTCAAGATTTTAATTAGGAAACTTCATGATAAATCTTGAGTTATCATTTCCTAATTAACCATGCAATACTCAAAAACTTGAAGTTCAAAATTCAAAATCTCAACATTGGGACTAGGATGATCTCACCATACCTCCACTTGAGAATTAATTCTAAAAAAAAATGATGCAAAAATAGGGTGAATTTTGGCTAGACGAAATATAGATCAAAGTCCTTCCTTTAGCAAAATGCGCCTCTTTTAGTCTTCAACACTTGAGGAAAATTCGCTCCAAATAGGCCAGCTTTCGCACTTCCTTCCTTGCTTCTCCAAATCACACTTGAAACAATGAATGAATGATTTGAATAATGAAAAACACACCCCAAATATATAGAGCGCTCACCATTTCACCTCCCCATAGGCCGACTTGATGAAAATAGGCCAAAAAATAAATAAAACTAAAAGGAAGAGGCCGACTTAGTAAAATAATGAAAATGATACCTCAAGCGCTCTCTTTTTTAATTTTAATTTAATAAATTAAAAAAATTAATTTTAAATGCCTTAATAATAGAAATTCGATTTTTTGAGGCTAAAAATTAATTTATTAAATGCCATGCGCCTTTATTAAATGCCAATTTAATTTTTTTTTTTTTTCAAATATTTTGAAGTTGATGATTTTGGCATTTCATGCAATTTGGAGGATGTCAACGTTGGGATATGGCAAAAAATAAAGAATGTCAATATTAAGCGCTCTGGTCCCTTGGAGAGGGACAGGAGCACTTTTTCATTTTTAGGCTAGGATTCTCAATTTTTTGAAGTCAAACCTTCGTTCACCATGCTTTAGAAGTTCTTTCCATCTCATACAACGTTGCCTTAGCATAATCTCGGAGGGAATTTGTTGTTTTCAAAAAAAGTGGGACGGTCCTTGAGTGAGGGACAGGAGCACTTTTGAGTCCATTGCATGAATTCTTGATCATATTAATCTTCAATTTACCCTCAAGGCGTAGAATATCACATTTCACACCATCTTGAGCCTTGGTAATAAAAATATCATTTCAAAATGCAAGGTAAATGGTCATATTTGGAAAAAGTGGCACGGTCCTTCAGTGAGGGACGGGAGCACTTTTGCCAGTTGTCGTCAAAATTTGCAACTCTCGCATCTCAATTCAACTTCAAGGCATTTTAAACACTTTTTCAAACTTGCGCCTTGGTCTCAATTTGTCCAAAATTGGTGAGAAAGGGAAGATAACATATTAAGTGGCATGGTCCTTCGGTGAGGGACGGGAGCACTTTGAAAAAGTGGCATGGTCCTTCAGTGAGGGACGGGAGCACTTTTGCAATTACAAGCTTATTTGTCCTTTGCTAGCCTTCGAAATTATCTTCAATGGATGAATCTTGCCTTCTCTCATTCATTTCAATCACGCAACTTGCCTTGCCTTTGCAAAAAATTTGTATTTTTAGAAAAGTGGGATGGTCCTTCAGTGAGGGACGGGAGCACTTTGTCTTGGTCCCTTGGTGAGGGACGGGAGCACTTTTTGTCATTTTGGCATACTTTTTGCTCTTTAAACCTCTCAATTGCGTCCAAGGCATAAAACATCATTCGTCTTTCCCATCCAAGTCAAGTTTTATCATAAAATATCGAACAATGAAGAGAAACTTGAAAAAGTGGCACGGTCCTTCAGTGAGGGACGGGAGCACTTTTTGTCATTTGGGTTGATTTACTCCTTTGTAGATTGCTTAAATTATATTCAATGGACAAAACATGCCTCCCTTAACCTCTTCAAATCATAAAATCATCTTAACCTTGCAAAGATAGTGCAAATTTGAAAAAAGTGGCACGGTCCTTCAGTGAGGGATGGGGGCACTTCTTGCCCTCTAAAAGCCAAATTGTCTCACTTTTCGTCTCGAAATTTCTTTGCTGGGGAAGATTTCATCTTACTTCATGCTATGAATAGAAGTTAATGTCCAATAAAGGTCTAAAATTGTGCATATAAAGAAAAGTGCTCTGGTCCTTCAGTGAGGGACGGGAGCACTTTTTGCCTTCTAGGCAAAAACTTCATCATTTCATTGTTTTCAATCAAGTCTGGATGTTTTATCATGTTCATTTCGTCCTTCACCATGCCTTTGATGTCTCAATTTAACCAAACAAGGCCAGGAATGTCTCAAATAAGTCTTTTCGCCTTTTGTCCTTCAGTGAGGGACGGGAGCACTTTGCCTTGGTCCCTTGGAGAGGGACGGGACCACTTTTTCCTTCAACCTTCAAAATTCACCATTTTTGTGCCTTCAAAATCTTCAAAAGTATCAAGTCATGTCCAATTATCATTCCGGAAGACCCTACACAAAACAAAATAGAAAAGTCAGTGACAAATATGCATAAAATAACATTTGTGCTCTGGTTCCTTGGTGAGGGACGGGAGCACATTCGTCCTTTTTGGCTAAAATATTCAAAATTTAAGTCTCCAATCATTTCACAAGGCAGAGTTAGGTCATCTTCAAGGCCCGGAATCGGTTAGCAAGCTCTCGCAAAATCAGAAATTGCACTTAGAATGAAATTTGCCCTGGGCCTCCAGTGAAGGACAGGAGCACTTTCTGTATTTCAGGCATCATCTTGCCTCCGAAAATTGATCAAAATTTACCTAGGCAAGAATATACAATTTCATCTTCAAAATGCTAACACTTAGACAAAATTTGAATTTTACCCCAAAAAAATTCTCGAATCTAGACCTAACCTGGGACCTATTTGACTTTCCTGACAAACTCACCTTACTTCAATAATCAATCCTCGGAAGGATGCTTAATAACTTTCAAAATTTGACTGGACTCAGCTTGAAAAACATCCAAAAGAAACCCCTAAGGTTTAGCCCTAGCCCAAACAGACAACTCACTCATTCAAAACCCTAAAAGCAAAGAGAAGAACAGGCAAAACAAAAGCGAAAAGAGGGGGTCCCCATTTTAAATGGGGCGATGTGTGAAAACGTCACAACAGGCTCTTTGGGCAACAATGTTTATGATTTGACCAAGAATAAGGAGAAAGATGATGATGATGTTATCTCAACATTAAGGGGACTTGATCGGGAGATGTGTCAAGATGATGGGATGGAGATTTCCACCATTCCCGATTGGTGTTAGCCGCATTATTGTATACAGGAATAAGAATAGTTAATTAAGTCGTAATTGGGTTTGTTAGTTGGCAACCGAGGGGTGGCAGTTGCGGTGCGACGGTTGGTGCTTGCACCCCCTCGATATCTTTATATACTCCTGATTGTAACTTGTGAGAGGGGAATTATGAATGGAATAATATATCTGATACTTGTCTGATATCTATGGCATTGTTCTGCATTACGTACTTTATGCTTTAAGTATTCACCCGAGAGGGCAAACACTTGGTGCTGTTGCCTAGATGTATGTGGGAACGGAAGACACGGATGGCGCACAGACACAATGGGCCTACCCGTTGGTGAAATAAACCCAAAGGCCGACGACGCGCAAACAGAACTTTACACAGGAGAAGACACGGCAACGAGAGAATTTTCAATTCTACTCCAGGTAGCCATCCAGACCTACGTCCAACGAGAGGCGGCGGAGGCGGAAATCCCACCAAGTGCCATGTGGACAGCTCTGGAGGTTAGCCCGACAGTAAACCGGTTGATGAACCACCTCCCCCGGTTGCTTGCATAGGCATCGCTGGCACAACAGGCTCACCTGGAGGAGATTGCCCAGGAAAAGCGATGCCAACAGATCCTTCGACACTACGAAGGAAACAGCCGATAGGAAACGGAACAGGATGGCGCCAGGCCAGGAGGGAATTTAACCTTGAACTTTTTATTTTCAAATAAAAGTGTCATTGACACGAGTTGTATTTGAGCAGATGAATTAATAAAGACATGTTTTGATTTATGTATTGTGAGTTATGGAAATGTGCAACAATTAATGCCAAACCTATTGAATAAAGATAGAAATAAAAAACCAGAAACGGACGAGTGGGAGGCCGCACAGAGGGCCTTGATTCTGGAGCAGCAAGTAGAACGTAGACGGAGGTTGAGGCAACTTGCCGAAGGACGACCTACCGAAGGGTGGCCCGAGGGGAACCAAGGAGGTGTCACGGAGGGTGTAGAGGCCGACAGAAATTTCTACGTGTCGCCAGATCATCGTAGGACGCGGAGCCACGAAGAGTTTCTGGAAGAAACAAGGTTACGGCGAAATCTAGTCGAGGAGACTTGCGATCAGTTTAGAAACTTATCCCTTACGCCACGGAGTGAAGATCACCAATGGGGACTAGGAGTGGACGTGTGTGACAGCGAAGGGGAGAGCAATCGTACGGGTGTAGGTGCCACACGCGACAGGCAAAACACCGTACCTCCAGTCGCCCACGCAGGACACACCACCGACGCCACCGGAGGAAGCAACGCAGGGTCACAGACACAGACACAACCGCCCCCAGGAAGACGACCCGGGATGGCGTGTAAACAAAAATTGCCAAAGTTCACAGGGGACGGCAAGGAAGACCCCTTACGGCACTGCCGTACATGTGAAACCATTTGGTTTGCCAATGGAGTAATAGACTAGGATGATTGGGTACAGTAGTTCCCAGCCACGTTACGTGGAGTTGCCATAGATTGGTACTCCGATGTAGATAAGCAAAAAGTGGCCACGTGGGCCAACCTACAGAAGGAATTCACGAAGGAGTTTCGGTTGCTCCGTGATGACAACGAAATTGTAATGGAGATATACAGTACCAAACAAGGTACCAAGGAGACAATACGGGCATACAACAGGAGACTGAAGGAATTGTTGGGAAAATTGGAAAGCCAACCGGCTGAGGGCTTGAAAAAATGATGGTTCGTTGAAGGATTGAAATCCTCCCTACGGAAAAAAATGAAAATTGTACCCCCGACGTCATATGACGACGCCTATAATAGGGCGATGGACCTAGAGAGTGAATACAAAACATCAAGGAAGAAGAAAAGTAATAAATATTCATCTGACGATGATGAAGATTTTGACAGGGAAAGCAGCAACGATGGCGAATCGAGTAAAAAGGTGCACGCTCTCCAAAAGGACATGGAACGAATGCTGAAAGAATTCAAAGCCATGAAAGGGAGTACAAGTAAGACGGAAGAAAATGACGTGTGGTGTACCGACTGTAGGAGTGACGGACACACCAAGGGGTCCTGTCCCAAGAAGGCTTTCTGCGACATTTGTAGATTGCGGGACATTTGACAAAGGAATGTCCCTACAATATGAAAACCAGGAACCAACAAGTTCTCTTCACGCAAGAGCAGCCAGCCGTCAGAACTTCGCAAAACGCCAACAATAATGCATCATCTGGCGGATACCGGAACAACCGGCGAGGGGGGAGGGCCAATAATAATAATAGGAGTCGAATCCAATATGATGCAAAGGGACGGCCAATGATCCAGTGCCGAGCCTACAATCAATGGGGCCACTTTGCTAGAGAATGCACCTCAGAAGAAACTCCACAAAAACTATGCAAATGGTGTGGGCCTGGAGACCACGGTGATGGAACTTGCCCAAAGTCGGGAGTGAACCTGTTCAACATCGACAGGACGGAGGAACGAGTATTGGCAATCACACGGTCACAAGCAAAGAAGGCCACATACCTGAACCCTCGCACGGAGAAGCAGCGGGCGCTGGAGGCCAAGGCTGAAGTGGCGAAGGAAATGTTGGCACAAGGGGGCACCTAGGAAGCGGTAAGTACTCCCTGATCTGAGGCGGAGGAAAATATCCTAAAGCAAATGTTGTAGATTGAAGTGTCGGTGAAAATGGAGGACCTCTTGGAAACGATGCCGCAATTACGTACGACACTCCTACGTACGGTCTAAGTAACCCCGCACAGTCAGGCAACCCGGAATACGGATGGTTCCGACAGAACACCTACAGACCCATTGGTCCTGACACTATACAATGGCCGGCACCCGGCGGTGGTAGAAATGGGAATACTAGGCACCATTCTGACTGACACTATTGTCGACGGCGGGTCCGGAGTGAATGTGCTTCCGGAAGAAACCTGGAAGCAGCTTGGCAAACCGACACTATGGTCGTCAACCTTCAACTTACTGGGAGCCGATCAACATGGTATCAAACCCCTTGGAACGCTCATGGTGCAACAAGTGACCATCGGGACACAACCATTTGTCCTCAACTTCGTGGTGATTCCGCTAGCCAAGAAAGGATATGACGCCATTCTGGGCAGAGGGTGGTTGGTGGCAGCCAGAGTGAATCACAACTGGAAGCGTAACACGTTGTGAATGGAGAAAGCTGGGAGAAAATTTATTATCAACCTGAAAACACAACTTGTGAGTGAAGAACTCGCGTCAGAGTTGGAATCAGACGGCGAAGGCGGAGTTGACGGAGGAAAGTACAGAAGGGAACCGAACGAGGAAGGCGTTCTCGGAATCCAAGGATGTTCTGAGGACGAGACCGATCCCTTAATGGGCTCTTCCACTGGCAAATGGAGGACTACGAGTTGTTGTATGGGTGTAACATGTTGCAGGTTGAGGAGGATCGGGATGAGAACGAATTTCCGCCAGCGTATGGGGAATACACCGAAGGGGATGCCCCGATCAATGAAGTACCAGCACACAGGTTTGACATGACAAAACCAATCCGATACGAAGAATCCGTAAAACCTACAAACCTCAGCACGGAAGCAGAGCCAAGAAACATCCTGGTTGGCGACGACTGGAATCCAGTCCTGAAAGCCGTCGCGTTTAAAATATTCATGGAATACAAGGATGTATTCGCTTGGACGTATAAGGACCTCAAAGGGGTGCCGCCAAAACTGTGCGTACACCAAATTTCACTCGTACCTGGGGCCGTACCTGTACAGAAGAGGCCATACAGAATGAATAAAAACTATGCGGCAAGAGTGAATGATGAAATTGAACGTATGCTCGAAGCCGGGATTATTTTTAAAGTGCAGACCAGCGAGTGGGTATCGCCCATAGTGATATCCCTTAAAAAGGAGGCAAACCAGATCCGAATCTGCGTGGATTTCAAATGCCTTAACGCGGTCACCATAAAAGACCCGTTTCCAATACCATTTACGGATAGCATCTTGGAAGAAGTGGCCGGTCATGAAATTTATTCATTCATGGATGGATTTTCTGGGTATAACCAGATATCCATCGTTGAAGAAGACAAATTAAAAACCACCTTCATAGTGGAGGATGGCGTGTACGCGTATAATCGAATGTCGTTCAGATTATGCAACGCACCAACGACCTTTCAACGGATAATCCTTCACATATTCGAAAAGATGTCAGTAGGGAACTTCAAGGCGTTCCTTGACGACTGGTCCATCTACAGTAACCAAGATACACATTTGGCCGCACTTGGCGAATGCATGGAGAGATGCAGGCGAGCTCGCCTAGCACTCAACCCCCCAAAATGCAGATTCATGGTGCCTCAAGGGAAGCTGTTAGGACACATAGTGTGTAAGGCTGGACTCAAGACTGACCCAGACAAGATTCGGATGATAGTGGAAATGGAGGCACCCACAGATGTCACGGGAGTCAAATCCTTCCTAGGACACATAGGGTATTATAGGCGATTTATCAAAAATTTTGCTCGAGTATCCTGCCCTCTGGACAAGCTGACAAGGAAAGTTGAATGGTATACATGGGGGACGGCTCAGGAGGAGGCCTTCCAAGAACTGGAGTCACGGTTGGTGGGTGCGCGAATCCTAACATATCCTGACTGGGACAAAGAGTTCCACATACACGTTGACGCATCCAACTTTTCCATAGGGGCCACACTGGCGCAGGTTGGCGACCATGGGCTAGATCACTCGGTCTACTTTGCAAGAAGACTTCTGTCGAAGGCAGAGAAAAATTATAGCACCACAGAAAGGGAAGCCCTCAGGATGGTGTACTCCATCCAGAAATTTCGACATTACTTGCTCGCCACCCCGTTCACATTTTATGTGGACCACCTGGCTTTAATGTATCTGGTAAACAAGCCAATTATCCAAGGACGAATCAGCCGATGGTTGCTATTGCTGCAGGAATTTACATTCAACATTATAGTAAGACCTGGGAAGAGCCATGTGATAGCTGACCAGCTGTCGAGAATCTAGTTAGGAGAACTAGCCGAAGGAGTGAATGAAGATTATCCAGACGCTCACTTATTTCGCATCGCGGTTCTCCCCGCCTGGTATGCAAGCGTGGGGGAATATTTGTCGACATCACGGTTCCCAAGGGAGATGCCACCAGGAGAAAGAAGGAAACTGGTACTGAGGAGCAAGACATTCCAACTCATTAATGGCCTCTTGTATAAAATGGGGCCCGATCAGATCCTACGGCGATGCGTCCTAGAAGAGGAAATTCCGGGCGTCCTAAGGGAAGCACATGAAGGGCCCACAGGTGGGCACATGGGGCCCGACACCACGGTGAGGAAAGTTCTGTTGGTAGGACTGTGGTGGCCGACACTACATAATGACTCCAGGGAGTGGGTAACAAGCTGTGATACATGCCAACGGGCCGGACGGCCATTAAAAAGGGATTTTATGCCCCTCAACCCATTGAATGCCCAAGAACTGTTTGAGAGATGGGGATTGGATTTCGTCGGACCATTAAAACCAAGTAGAGCCCGACGATGCAGATACATTGTAGTGGCAACAAAATACTTGACCAAGTGGGTGGAGGCACGGGCCTTACTCGACAATTCGGCGGTCAATACAGCAAAATTCATCTATGAACACATCATTACGCGGTATGGGATTCCAATCCAACTGACGAGTGACAGAGGAGGCCATTTTGTAAATCACATAATCCGATTGCTAACAACGGAGTTTAAAATCTTCAACTCCTTATCAAGCCCCTACTATCCACGGGCGAATAGGCAGGCCAAGGCGACCAATAAAATAATAATGTCGGTGATATATGTCTTGCAGAGTGGAGAAGGATGACTGGGAGGAGCGCCTACCGTCAGTACTTTGGGCATACCGAACAACTTACAAGGTAACTACTGGACAGACTCCCTTCCAGCTAATGTATGGACAAGAAGTCGTGGTGCCAGTTGAATTCATGGTGCCGAGTCTCCGGATCGCCATCGATAATCGACTTGGCGACATGGAAAGCCTGAGGGAGAGACTGTATGCTTTGAACAAATTGGACGAACGAAGGATGATGGCTCAATGGGCGACAGAGACAGCCCAACAAAGACGGAAGGTTTGGCATGACAAGCATCTCCGACGAATGAAGTTTACTCCTGGGCAGTTGGTGTTGAAATTCAACAGAAGGAATGAAATCAAACCTGGGAAATTCAAAGTGCGTTGGCTAGGACCCTTCAAGGTATGCAAGGTCAATACCAATGGGGCAATTAAGTTGTGGACGTTGGACGGGGAAGAGATACCAGATGCCATCAACGGGTCGAAATTAAAAATTTACCACGAATAGAGAGAGCCCGGACCATGACGGATGCTTAAAAGACTTAAAAAAAAAAAAAAAAAAAAAATAGAAAAGAAAAATAAAAAATAAAAAATAAAAAATAAAAATAGAAAAGAAAAATAAAAAATAAAAGAATAAAAAAAAAGTGGGCCCACTGTATAGTGGAACCACTGATTGTGGGACCACCGATGGTGGAACCACTGTGCGGTGGGGCGATGGTCACTGCACTCCACACATAAAAGCCCACACAGCCCCACGGAAACAAATGAAAGCCCACACAGCCAAGGGGGAAAGAAGAAAAAATGACAGTCGCGGGGGGAAGAACGATGCCATGCCGCATAGCCCACACGCACAGCCGCACAACCGCACAGCCCGCAGCCACACAGCCCGCAGCCGCGCAACCGCACAGCCCGCAGCCGCGCAGCCGGCACAAGCCTGCATGCACCAAGCCGCACAAGTTTGTGCCGCTACGGCAGACGGGTTTTAGTTTTGAAAAAAAAAGGGTTATAAAAGCAGAATTGAAGAAGTAATCTGGTACTAATGGACATAAACAGGGACAAGGCAGATTGGCAGAAACGGTTGTAGCCGTTAGAAGACAAGTTGCAGGGAGGGCAAAAAGAAACCAGTGCAGAAACAGGCAAACGGATTTTACCATCTGGGGTGCGCATTGCAGGTAATCTCGGTATGAGCACCAATCAAAAAAGCAAGAAGCATCGTCCCAAACCCTTGGCGACAAAGGACAAAGATGAAATAATAGCAGATAATATTATGTTCGAGGGTTTGAATGGAATCGACTGTTGCTGCAAAGCATGGAGAAAAGAAAGAAGATGAGAGGGACAACCCATTGAAGATATTGATGATTATTTAGCCAGGACCGACAAGGAAAACAAACCAAAGAAGGCCAAGATATTTTCCAATGTGGCTAGAGATGAAACAGGTGTGCGAATTGCACAAGTGGCTATCCTGATGGGTGATGTAACCAAAGATGTGGTTACTCCCATGGATTATGAGATTACTTCAATTGCCCTTGAACGAAGTACAAAGAAGGAGTTCCAAGAACTCAATGATATGGTCCAGGCAATCAGTGCAAGGTTGGATAGGGAGATTGAGAAGAAGAATATGTATAAGAGAACATGAGACTTAAGGAATATATTGCAGGGATGAGGCATGAAGATCCTAGTTTTGTCTCACCTATTGCATTTGATCGTGGATTTCACTTTGATCACGAGGCAGAAAGGAATACATATGCAGAATTTGGGAAGTGGATTGAAGATGTGACCAAGCAGGCAAATGATTTCCTTACTCAGTTTGCCTAGGCATTTGATAGATCGCCAATGCACGCATTTAGGATACAATATTTGGAAGGAGTTTGGGATGAGTTTCAGTTGATACAAGAGAAGACAATCCCCCGCCTCAATGTGTTGAAGCAAATTCCGATGCCCACTTTGATCCATGAGGGAGTTGGGCACGAGGGAGATATTAATGACTTTCAGGGATGGTATTGTTCATTGGCCATGCGGAAGTCTACTTATCAGTGTGCAAGGGAAGATTGTGGAAAGATGGAAGGATTGATCCATGAGATTCAATCCAAAATCCTTTTATCCTTTGAAGAATTGTTAGGGGTAGATGTCAGTGCTCCCAATGGTCTACACTTAGAAGAATTGAGAGAAAAGATGAAGTTCATGTACTTCAGCCAGTTGGATTCTTTGAAGAAGAATTAAATTGATGATTTGGTTTCCCTGTTGATCCACGTTTATAGTTCGCAGAAGCTTATGCCGGATTGGGAGAATGTTTTGGATGCTTGTTCAGATGCATTGGATGTAATGGATGTGTAATAGGAGGCTTTGCCCAACATTACCATGGAGGAGCTAGATTTAGTTTTGGCCTGATTCTTAGAATATGCTGCTAGATAGAGGAATGTAGGCTGAAATCTTCTAGAAGATTCTCTATTTGATGACTAGGTGTCATTCTATTGTGTCACATGGTGATTCCTTTTTTTATGTAAACCCTAATTAGGGCAACTTTAGGGCTGTGTTGGCATGATCTTGGCCCTTGATTCTAAATGAATCTTGGCCATTCATTTCTTTCGAGACTCTATATAAATCCCATTGCCTCTCATTTGTAAGAAAGAGATTTTTGAGAATTGTCACCTATATGCTGTAGATTTGAATACAATCATTGAAGTTTGGTGATTTTGTTAAGTGTTGTATGCATTTGTGGTTCTCATTGACTCCAAGTTAGATTAGAATTTGTTTTCAAGCATTTTAGATTGAATGAAAGAGTTGTTGATTGCATTTGTGTGGAATCCATTTAATCCATATTACTGGCTTCTTGTTGATTGTAAGTTTTCCTTGTGTGGTCAACTGGAATTTTATTGAACTTATCTTCAATTGTTGCACGTCCATTGATATGCATTGCCTTGATGGTATCAACGTTTGATGGTGATAATTTGAACATCTATGAAATTTACCTTAGATGATTGCACTAAGCTTGTGTCAAATTGTTCACCGATGGTGAGACCTTGTCTAGTAGGATTCCATTGAATTGTTCATTGCCTCTTGAATTCTAGGTTTTAGAATAGAACTCCTAAACCTTTATTCCTTTTGTCCTTTTTTAAATCTTTGTTAGATTAGATAAAGATCTCAATTACAAAATCTTAAGTCATTGGCATAACCTATTCCAAATCCATGATAAATTTAGCAAACTCGAATGATTGTGTAAGTCCCCAAGTGAAAACAGCATATCACGTCAAGCCATTGAGTTACCCACATGTGAAGGACTGACCGTAGAAACCTTGGAATCATCTTAGTTGATCAAACATTTAGCATTTGAGGTGATTTTGTTCAAGAGAGGATAAAATACCAAATTCCGTGTTCGTATGTGCATAAAACACACATCAACAGGTCCACATAAGGCCAAAGGGGGGCGAAGGTGCTTTGCCTTTGGGTTTAGGAGGGTTAGACTTAGGGCACCTATTGGGGGTAAATACTTATCCTCTCTACCATGGTGATGGATGGTGGCTTGATTGAGGGGGAATGGTTGTAAGACACCCTATCAAGTCACCCATTTGTAGCTTGATTGAGGGGGAACAATTGTAAAGACACCCTATCAAGTTACCCATCTTAGCTTGCTATGATTGGGGTTCATTAGTCAGTTAAGTAACCTTGTAATCAATTAGTAAATTTTGATCTCTGTCTCTACATACACAGTTGTTTGTAATTATAAATTGCTTTATGTTTTATCATAATGAGTCATTCTTTACTTTATGCATCATAATCAGTCATTCCTTACTTTATGTATCATAATAGTTGGTTGTTTGTTATTTTCTAACTTGTTTGCAGGTTTTCCCTTTAAGGAGATAACGTTACTCTCTCTCTAACCCTTATTGGCTGAGAATTGTAAACTAGGGTATTTTACAAAAGGGGACATTACATATGCAATGGGCTGCAAAAGTAGACTGATATGGTGGTTCATTGGTCTTCCATCAACCAAAGTTGTTTTAGAGCATTAGCTCTGATTATCTATACAGTATTTTTCCTGCACCTTTAAGACAATCACATCCAATACACCACAAAGCAATTTGAGTCATGAAGCAACTTGACAAATTATGTTTGTTTCAAAACTGAAACCTGATTGAATTCTAAAGAGATTACCCTTTGGAACTTAGTTTTTCCATCCATCAGCCAATCTTTTAGACATTACTATGAAACCTTTGCATTCCCAAATTGCACTCTTTTTTCAATTAATTTGTAATGTTTACATGGACCAATTGACCTTATCCAAATAATTGCCTCTTAAGAGGCTCATAATAAGGGCATTTAAATTCCACTCCTCAAGCAGTTTTGGCATTGACCAATGGTAGCCAATATGGAGACGTTGCCTCATTGAAGCGCAAGTCAGAATATAACCCAAATTTGCCTCTTGCTTTCTCATGTTGGGACGATTTCATTCAGTGTATTGAAGTGATAATTGTGAATCAGAGGTATGATATGTAATTGCTAATGAATGTAGTCAGCCTAGAGAGGAACCGTAAGCAGCTGCAGCAGCAGCAACATGGTTGGAAATAGTAGCGAACTCCACTAGTTTCAGTTTGGGCACATCAGGCCCTATATTAGGATAAAATATCCTCCCAAAAAGCAAGGGCTAAAATGGAAGGAGACAACAAATATAAAGGAAATTCCTTCAAATTCTATAAAGTGGGTTTGTAAGCGATGAGAACAGTTTCCCAATCAATTTCTATGATGAAAGATGGTGACAAATGTCATTCTGCTTTAGTCCACTGGGGTTCATCAGAAGAGAACCCTCCAAAACGAAATCTGCTCATTGCCAGTAACTAAATTTGATAATAAATTGTCAAATCATGGTGAGAAATTTTTCTGCTTGCTTTGCATGCTTATTTTCTCTAAAAGTGACTTGCCTGAAATAGAAAAATTGTTTTCTCTAACTGTGTTTTACCTGAAATGAAAAAAAGGTGAATGTTTTATATGTGTTTTCTGTACTCACAAAGATTGAGCTCCATGTCAAAACTTGTAGAGTGAGTCTTGTCTAATCTAACATATCCTGCTTAGTTCAGTAAGTCTCACAAATGGTAAGTAGTGCCCCTCATCTTTGTTTTCAATGACTTGCGACTTTGACTTGTGAGCTTTTGGAGGTTGACAAAAAGGTCAGTTGTTGATTGTGTCAAAGTTTTCTTTGCAACCAATTGAAGCCTTTCAACGAAATGTTGGTTTGTCTTCACCACTTCCCTATCCTAAAGACCATGGGAATCTATCTCTATGGAGTTTATCAGTATGTTGCCTCCCTCAAAATCATAATGATTTCAGTTTTGTAGTCTGTTTCCAAGATGGGCCTCTTTGTGCCTTGCTAGATAAACAATTAATGCTTTTGTTATTTTTATGTTACAACTATATAATTTTACCAGGATGACTTGAAGGCATTATTAGAAACATAGAAGATGTCTACAAACGGAATCATATACAAATATAAAGCAGTTTCAAACTACGCATGTCATTATTATCAACCAACATAGAGGATTATGCCTTGTTTCTGTTAGGTCTGAATATGACTGCTCTGGCATATCGAGATTATTTGATTTTTAAACATCTTAAATGTAGGTGATATCAATAGGATTTGTCAGTGCTGGAAAGGGGCTAAATGTGATTCCTAGCCATGTAAAGTTGGGAGGTACATTACGAAGTCTTACAAACGACGGACTTTCTAATCTCAAGAAAAGAGTTAAAGATGTGAGTTCTCTATGTGCATGTACAGTTCCAGGAATATCTGTCATATTATTCAATTCATAAAATTATTAGGGTTCCAGCTCTGTAAATTTTCTCAAAGAGACAATGTAGTGGGAACAAGCTATCCTAAAGGATGGAATGATTTGTGATTTTTGAATACCCACAGGTTATAGAAAAGCAGGTGTCCATATATGGATGTAGAACATCTGTAGACTTTAAAGAAGAAGAAGATCCACCATGCCCTGCCATATACAATGATGAAAGTCTATACAATCATGTTGAAAAGGTTGGAGCAGGTCTATTTGGTCAAATTAACGTAAAGCAGGGAGAGCAGGTAATGGCATCAGAAGATTTTGCTTTCTATTCACAAACCATACCTGGCATAATGATTTGGGTTGGCATACAAAATGAAAAGATTGGTTCGTGTCCTTCACTTCATTCTCCATATTTTTTCTTGGATGAGGGAGTACTTGCTGTGGGAACTGCTTTACATACCGCTCTTGCTGAAGTGTATTTGAGTGATCAGGACTCAAAGGAAAGCTCCAAAGCTTAGTGAGATCTACGGTCAAGCACTGAGCAGCAGTTGTACCTATTTGTTTATCTGTTGTGATAGCTTGAAGATAAACAGATCAGGAAATATTCTGCAGTTTAAAGTAAGATTGGATTATGTATAGGACTATCATGAAGTATTTGGCATGTTTTTCTAGTTTTTTATGCATCTTATTGTATAGATATTTATTGGGCAGTATGTATCATTATTGTTACAAGTGCCATTTTCTATTCTGGTCCCTTAATAGCTTCTACGAAGTGGTGAATAGATGGTAGTTTATATTCATAATGTCATTATTTGAGCAGCATAGGAGAAGATAGCGGGAGAAATTAACGAAAGGAAAAGAATCAAGAAATAGAACTTAAATGTAATTTGCTAGATAACGATCATTTGACAGCACAAAGAATCAGAGAAACAGATTTGAAATTAAATAGCTTAATAATTTCATATGTGAGAAGTTGTCAAAATAATGAGCAGATAAATTGAAAATGATTTTACTTTCAAAATTACTTGTACTCTCTCTATTCGTTTCTTTTTTCATATAATATTTATACATGGTTCACAGTTTTGTAGAAGCGACAAATATTTTGCAGTTGATTTGTTGAAGATTTCTCTCCTGCAAAATTTAATAGATTTACTACCATTATGTCTGTTGCATGTATTCCTTTTTTATTGTGCTATTCTGAACTCAATCTCATTACCTCTGTTGCAAAATATTTCATATTTATTTGCACTTCAATGTGTTTTGTTTTGCCATAGAATATAGAATTTTGATTTTTTGTCATCTCTATGTGAAAAGAAAATTAATTACCTTATTATTAAAGGGAAATTAACCTACCTTCATCTCAATTAATTAGACTAACAACCAAACTACGTGAATTATTAATCTAATTAATACTTTTGGCTTGTTTTTTGCGAAATAAAAATCTTTCTAAAATTTACATTGGATTAGTGAAAAGATATATGCCAAAACTACAAAGAAGGTGAAGAATGGCATCTCTAGTTTTGACGGTCGATGCCAATCCAGGGATATCAATGATAGGAGTATCATGAATAGAAGCTAGTTGTTTTAGGAAATTGATCTTGCAAGTTAGTGAGAGCAAATGAGATTGTTTAGTGGCAGACCTGTCTTCGGCGGATAAAACTCTAGAATTCTCTGTATGGCGGTGAAAAGATTTGCAAGATAAATGAACATCAGCAAACAAACAAGCAGCATATACTAGAACCTATGTTACCCCAAGTTTCCGGGACAGGGACGGGTACATGTTTCTAGGGGTACATGTTTCTAGGATGGTGATTTTTTTTGCCAATTTTGGGGACGGCTAGGGGACGGCTATATAAAAATAGGGAAAATTAAAATATATAAAGAAATTTAAAATATTCATATGAAAATATGGATAAAGCATGCACATATATATTATAGAACCTTAACATATAAGAACTAGCAGAGTTCTCATGCCAAATTTGGGTTAAATTGAGAGTCAAAGTCAAATTGCTTATGGAATTCATTGTCAAATTCACTATCAATATGTAGAATTTATGGAGACGTTCCCTAGGAGTCCCCTATTCCTAGGACATGGGACGTCCTCAAAACGAGCACGCCTGAAAAAAAATCCAGGATGCGTCTCCAGGTAACGTAGACTAGAACTAAACAAGTTGAGATAGAACTATTGACATGAGAAGAATGTTTAGAAACAATCAAAGAAAACGTTGGAGAAGTTGACCAGCCATTAGCTTGTACTCGGGACCAAGGGTAGTAGTTGACTACATAGGAGTCCATCGAAGTAGGCAAACCCTTATTTTAGCCATTTGTCTTCCATGGGTAGTTAATAGATTTTATGTGCGCACTTAGTCTAATGTGTGCAGTGCTAAGATAATATGTGATTTGTGTGAGTAATATAAATAACAGTTAATAGACGTTAAGCATTTTCGTTGGGTGATATGTGTATAGTAGAAGCAAGGAATTAAAATCAAGAAAGAAATGGCAAATAAGGGTTTTAAATTTGAGAAAACAAGTTAAGAAATAGTTCTCAAATTAGTTGCATATAGAAGGAGAAGGAGATTTTTAGGATATGGATACTAATAAAAAAGGGAAGAAGTGATAAAATAAAAATTTCATACAATGATTCTAAAAAGAAAGGTCATTCTCTCTTTGAGAGAAAGGAAAACAATAGTTTATGATTCTCAAAGGAAAGGACATTCTTTCTTTGAGAGAAAGAAAAACAATATAGAGAATCTCCAAATATTTTTGAGGAAGTAATATCTTTGTGGAGAAAAGATATAAAGAAAATAAAGAATTGTCTCTTTACAAACTAGAGAAATAAATAAACAAAGATCCCCAAAAATGTTAAGATGTCAAGCGAGAAGCTTCACATATTAGAAGAAATGTATAGAAATTTTTGTTAATAGCCCAAAATTGAGATGCCCCCGAAAACTATTAAAATGAAATAATGCTTAAGGAGTCCAAGAAGTACTCAAGAGGAGAACCAAGGAATAATCGTTAGTGTCCAAGAACTAAGAAGAAACTACGAATACTGTACACTTGATTTGTTGAAGGCAAGACAACAAGCAAACATCAAATGCACTCATGAAACATTATAGCAAGAAAAAATCTAAATGAAGAAAACTTTTACATCAAATCAAATTGCTCAAAACTATCTCATGGTCCTCTATCTCCAAGGATCTTCAAGATTCAAGGTGGCTCTCATCTTGGAAGAGCACTTGATCTTTTAGATGCCAACCTAAAGAACAAGAGATGAAGAATGATCTAGGATCAAAATGGATGCAACTAAGATCCTAGTGATTAGATGAAAAACTATTGATATGATATAGATGAAAAACTATGATAGATGATATGCAAGAATGAGGTGTATTTCCAAATTGAAAGATTAAGTGATGTAATTAAGCTAAGATGAAGATGCGACATGAGAATGGTATGGAATTGATATGAAAATAAACTAAATGATAATCTAAACTATGATGTAATTAGGATGACCTAGATGCTTGAGGGTGAACAATTGGAGCTCCTTGATAACCTGCACAACAAAATAACTATAATATGGATGCAAAAGATGATGGATCCTTAGATTGAAGAAATGGGCTCTATTTATAGGGAAAAGAGAAATAGATGGCCAAGATTGAGCAATCTTAACAAGGGCTAGGATTGAAAGTTATCAATCCATGAGGGAGATTTAATCCAATCCCAAGTTGACAAATGTCACCTTGAGATGGCTTGAGAGGATGCTAAGCAAACATTAGATGTTAAGTAAGCATTAGGGGTAACCTCAAGAGATGACATCATTGGATAATGACATTATCCAAGGGAGCATGCTATTGTCCAAGAGGTAAACTCTTGTGCAAAGTTGAGGGATGGCCAAAGGGACAACCATCATTGGCTAGGATGATGTCTTGTAAGAGGCATTAAATGTTCTTTGAAGACTTTGGAGGTTAACTTGTTGAAAGTTAGATAACCTTACAAGTTTGGAAGTCTCAACAAGTTAACTTGTTGAAGAAGGTAGAGTCTTCAACACATTTTGAAGACTTTCCCCAAATTTGGAGAAGTGACTCCCCCAATTTTAGGGATGTGACAAGATTAGAAGAATTTAGGCTAATTAATGAAGAGTTGGAGGGGTTTTAGAAGAATATTAGAATGCTAATGGAAAATGTAGGAGAATGCAAGTGGAGGAAAATAGGTTTTTTCAGATAAAATAAAATTTTTATTTTAGCCAAAAGGGGTGCAACTTGCATTTGTAGGATTTTGCAAGTGGGGGGACTATTCACAAATAAATAATGATCTATTTAAATGCGAAGGGACTTTAATCAAATGTAAATTCAATTAAAAGGGAAAAAGGGGATTTTAATTAAATAAATAAGATTTACTCAATTAAATGGCTAAAGGGTACTTGGCATTTGCAATGGACCCCCTCATTTGTGCACTTGGCACTTGCCTTAAACCTTCAACATAATAAACATTATCAATATTGTTCTTAGCATCTGATGATATAGTTCCTTTTCCTTTGATCATACATGCTTTGTCATCTCCAAATCTAATTAGACCGCCATCAAATTCTTGCAAAGATAGAAACTTCCTTTTATCTCCAGTCATATGATGTGAACATCCACTGTCAATTACCCATTCATCCTTATCTTCAATTTTAGCAGCAAGTGCCTTTTGTTCAGGTACATTCTCTTCTAGTGCCTAAACATCTTCCTTGATAGCCAGGAACACCCATTCCTTTCCATTGCCAAAACCACTAGTAGAGTCTTGTGTCGGTTCATCATCAGAATCAATCACACCTTCCTCATCCGCAAAGTAGCATGATTTATCTTTGTTTTTCTTGTACTTATTCTTGTTTTGATACCCAGGGTTAAGCTTAAAAGATCTTCTAGATCTTTCTTCAAATCTTGAATTCCTTTCAGGACATCTAGATGCAAAATGACCTATCGTATTACATGTAAAACATTTAAAAGGTGATTTTCCTTCATACTTACTTCCTACCGGCCCTTTAGGTACTCTTCTAGAAAATAGAGCTTCAAGTTGCTCAAATTCTTCATATTCCCTTTTCATATCATCCAATTCCTTTGCATACAAAGCTTTCCAATCTTGCTTACTGGTTAATGATGTAAATGCATGAAAAGAAGGTTCAGACTTGACAGCTCCAGAAGGCCCAAATTCTCCAAGCTCAAAAGTAGATAATTTCCCAACCAAGGTATCCCTATTGACTGAGGTATTAGTCATTGTTCTCAATTCATTAATTGCAGTAGCCTTCATATTATAAGCCAATGGTAAAGCTCTTAGAACTTTAGATACTATTTCATCTTCACTAAGAGATTCACCACAACATTGAATTCCCATGACAATTCCATTTACCCTTTCCATGAATGCAGTAATCCTTTCATCTTCTTCCATCTTCAAATTTTCATATCTCACTCGGTAACCATCAAGTTTAGCAATCTTAACTGTAGGGTCACCTTCATTTAGAGTCTCCAACTTGTCCCATAAAGCCTTTGCTGATGATTTGTCAGTTAATCCTATTATTTGCTAATCAGAAAGTGCACACAAGAGGGCCTCTCTAGCTCTACAATCATTTTCAAGCTCCTTATCCAAGTTTGCCAAAGGAGGATTTCCAGATGCCGGATTAAAAGGAGTAACCCCATTCTCTATGATTTCCAAAATTTCCTTACCGAGAGATCTGAGATGAGTATCCATCTGAATCTTCCATACTTTGTAATTTGTTCCATCAAGCCTAGGAATTTCTCTCCGAAAGACAACATCAGATGAACTAGATGAACTTGAACTGTTAGATGCCATAGGATCTTCCTCAAGTGATTAAGCTTCTGCAAAGAGGACCAAAGCTCTGATACCAATTGTTAGATAGTTCAAATAACCAGAAGACAACTAAGAAGGAGGGGCGGGGGGGTTGAATCAGTTATCACCAGATTACCAGAACCTTAAGCAATTAAAACTTTAATACTGGAACCCAAAAGATCAATATCGGAATACATAAACCAATTACCGAAATAGAAGATATACCAATCAAGCACAAGAAAAATTAGAGAATAAATAAAATCTACATGACACCAAAATTTGTACGTGGAAAAACCAGTAAAGGGAAAAACCACAGTGGGAAGCCTACCCACAGTCAGATAATACATTTGCAGTAAGTATGTGATTAAAAATTGAGGGGCCTGCACTTGCAGGAAGGCCAACAACCTAGAGCACACTACTCATTACAAAAGGAGTCTCACTGACTACATAAGAATCCAGACTACAATCCGAAAGGAAGAATGAAATACAATGATAGCATCTCCTATGCCTGAGTACAGTTCCAATAAAGCTCAATACTGGAGAACTTAATCCTCTTACATAAACCCAACTCGATCACGAATGATCAACCAAATCCTCTGCATGAATGATTATTACATTATTCGCTCGCATACAATTGTTCATCCGTATGATCCATACATCATATATATACAAACCCTCAACCATAAACAATAAGGTCGGCCACTAGACAATAAACCAATTACATAATTACAAAACATGTCGGCCTAAGACCAAACAAATAATATCCAACCCATAAGACATCCTGAAAACACATCGAGAAGACCAAACAACACGTTACATTAAGTTGGTCCAAAACCTAGATAGAACCGAATCCAATTTAGGTCCACACACGCTAAAGCAATGATCCCAAGTCTCAAACACAATCACTATCAAAATACTGAATCCCTACTAGAAGCCATACCAACACCACTTATGCATAATATCAAAATATCTTCAACTAAGCTCTGCCGGTGAAACTCTCACCAGATCAACAAACCGGGCTTACCAACATACAGGATAGCATCTAGTCACCAAGTCAATACCAACTGACTGAACATGAATCTAAGCAGCATGAATAGAAGATCTAAGCCAATTCCATAAGACAAAGAATACTGGAGTATACCGAATCATCGTGATCTAACCAACCATAAACCAAACATCCCACCGGGACCAAAAGGATACCTGTAAAGCAGCCAAAATAGCTAGTGTTGACATCAATGACAAAACATCAATGTAACACATAATCAATTTCTCCAAATGGCCAACATGGTATATTCATTGTTGATATGCCTTGAGATGATCAAAGGCATGTTGTCAGTGTTAGTCTAGCAGCTCTAGCTCTTGGAGTCTGTTGACTCGATACTCTTCATCTAGAATGAGGCCTTTCAAAGATACCCTGAGTGATGGAATTTCTACCTCAACAGGTAGGATAGCTTCTGATCCATACACCAATGAGTATGGTGTAGCTCCTATGGGTGTGTTGATACTTGTTATGTATGCCCAAAGTGCAGGATTAAGATGGATATGCCAATCTTTACCAACATCATTCACTGTCTTCTTGAGGATCTTCAAGATTGTTTTGTTTGAGGCCTCTACTTGGCCATTCTCTTGTCGATAATATGGTGTTGAAAAGCAAAGCTAGATATGGAATCGTTCACAAAGCTCTTGTACATCTTGATTCTTGAAAGGTCATCCATTATCTGTGATAATAGAACTAGGAATGTCGTACCGACAGATGAGATAATTTAGGATAAAAGAGGATATTTGCTTGCCGGTAACAATGTGTGGTGCAAGAAGAGGATGTCTTGGTGTGGAGATTTGTTCCCTCTGGTTCTTTTACTATTTTCTTTGCGTTTTCTCTTTAGGACACTTAGTAAAGAGGTGGGAAATTGATTCAGCGTTAGACTTGCATAGGACAAAGATATTAGGAAGGTAGAAGCCTCTTTTGCAAAGGTTATTAGTGGTGAGATTTTGGAGAGCAATCCAGAAGAAAATGTTGATTTTAGGAATCAAATTACTAACCCATGCTTTACCTCATATTGGAGGAGCGGAGTGCATGTTCATTGTCAAAAGAGAAAATGTAGAGGAAACAACGAAAGAACCAGAGGGACCAACTCTCCACACCAAGACATCATCTTCTTGCTGGGTTTTCCCTCACTCTCTGCTCGATTTGTTCTCTCAATGGAGATTTGCTTGAGGATGTTTTTATTGCCGGTAATAGTGTGTGTGGTGCAAGAAGAGGATGTCTTAGTGTGGAGAGTTGTTCCCTCTGGTTCTTTCACTGTTTCATCTGCGCTTTCTCTTTTGACAGTGGACCTGCACTCCACTCCTCCAATATGGGCTAAAGTGTGGGTTAGTAATCTGATTTCTAAAATCAACATTTTCTTCTAGATTGCTCTCCAAAATAAAATTATCACCACTAATAACCTCTGCAAAAGAGGCTTCTACCTTCCTAATATCTGTGTCCTTTGCAAGTCTAACGCTGAGTTTGTTTCCCACATCTTTACTGAGTGTCCTTTTTCTCAAGAGGTCTGGGGTAAAGTACTTCAATCTTGGGATCTTTGTTGGGTTTTCCCCCACTCTCTGCTGGATTTGTTCTCTTAGTGGAAAGCTTCATCTAATAATCAAGTTATCAAAAGACTTTGGTTTTACATTCATCCACGCACTATATGGGGCCTATGGAAAGAAATAAACAACAAGATATTCAGGGATGCTACCCTTTATGCTGGTGTTGTTTTCCTTAAAATTCTTAGGGCAGTGAAGGAAAATCTTAATTGCCTCAACTAGCTCCAACTCAGAAAATACTGCCTCAAAGTTGACTATTCTGATTATGATAATAAAGTGGCTGAAGTTTGGCAGGTTAAATTAGACATCACTCAAGTTTTTAAACCAATCAGGAAGGCTTGTGAGGGGGGAGGTTGGAATGCCCCTCTTGAATGTTGGCTAAAAATTAATTTTGATGGGGCGGCAAAGGGAAGTTTGTGACTAATTGGATGCGGGGGAATGATAAGAGATCACAATGGCAATTTATTTCAGCAGTAGCAATCCCCTTGGGAAAACAAACTAACCACATTGTCGAAGCCATTGGTGCTTATCAGGGACTATTGCTAGCTAAGAACTTGAACTACAGTCAGGTGTAGATTGAGGGTGATTCCAAAAATATAATCAAATGCTCGAGAAAGAAAGCTAAGGCCTCATGGAACATTACTAGATGGATTTACATGTCTTTGCAAGTTATTTATTCCTTTGAAGTGTGCCATATCTCTCATACATATAGAGAAAACAATAGGGTGGCCAATTACTTTGCTAATTTGGCCACCCATACTAATAATAAAAAAAATGTGGCAAGGGGAGGACTATATTAGTCATGATGTAATGCGGATATTATTATATGATAGCCTGTCGAGTAGACCCATTAAATTGTAATGATTGTTTTAAGTTGTATGAAGTGCACGCTTCAGAGGCTTGGTAATTATTCTGCCTCTAGATCCTTCATTTTGCATGCTTTCTGGGTGCTCTGGCTTAGTATCACTATTACTATTCACGAGGGTCTTATTCATCTTTTATGAGGGTCTTATTCATCTTGTGTATGAGCACATTCAGTCCATGAAAACCCTTTCCCCCTCACCATCCATTTCGGTCCCCATTGAATCTCAAGCCCACCAAGATGACTACCATGCAGATTTGGATGATGAGGAGGTTGCCCCTCTGTCTCCCCCTCCTAAGTCAAAAGGAAAAGTTGTTGATGAAAGCCCTAAACCTAATAAGCCCACTGAACATCATTCGACTGCTAATAGAAAAAACCCCAAAATCATTCCCAAGACTTAGGATGACAGTCCTTCTAAGTCTGAAGAGTCGACCCCCCATCGCCGGGCTAAGTATCATCTGCCTTTCCCGTTGAACCTTCATCCCTCCTTGACCCTTCTTAGTGGTGATAGGGGGCTCTATGATGATGTGTTGGCCTTGGCTAGGGATCGGGCTATTGACTTTTTAAAAATGTTCAAATGGTCATTTCATGAAATCAAGCAAATTTAGATCAAACAAAGAGCTCAAAATAGCAAGTTAGAGGATCTGAAGGAGAAAGTTAACAAGATGGAGTTCACTGAAGTCAGAGTTGGCACTGACAAAAACAATGAATCCATCATGGGCTGTCTGAAAGCTACCAAAGATGCCCTAGATAAATTTCAGAATGACTATGATGCTCGCCTGGCTACGCAGGATTATCAGTTGACCAAAATTAAAGAGTCTATCAAAGATATTATGAACACCAGCCATAACATTATCGAAGCCACTGTGCAAAGTTCTAGGAATCTCACTAACTACTTGGAAGACCAGTTCCAGGCCAAGGGCAACACTGAGATTGAAATCATCAATGGTTAGGATGGAGTGGATTTCCCTGCTAAGAGAACAAGAGGAACTATTAAATGCAAGGCAATTGATTCTCATTCCTGAATTAGAGATGATGAAAAAAGCAATAAGTGATGTGGAAAAGATCGAGAAGGAGGTTTCCCAATCCATGATACTTTTGGATTTTTGATGACACTTTGCTGCCTTTGTTTTGGTTTTGTGTTGTGTTTCTGTTGCTTTTTTTTTCTAATCTATTAGGTGCTCATGGCTCTTTTTTGGCTTGCCTTTGTTTTGTTTCGACTCCTTGTGAGAGATTCTCTTGTTTCTAGTGTCTTATGGCTTAATATCTTGTTAAGTCTAGACTTCCTTGATGCTTTTTGTTAAAGGGTTTCAGGTACCTTCAAAACCTATTTTTGCCTTAATCTAAAACAGTAGTCAATGGAACTACCTCAATCCACTTTGTGAAGTACTTAGTGGCTATTATGATAAACTTATGTCCATTTGATGAGGAAGGATGAATTTTTCCTATGAGGTCAAGTCCCCATTGGTAGAAAGGCCATGATGTAGTGAACGGTTGCAACTCCTGTGCTAGTGCATGTATAAGATTGCCATGAATCTGACATTTTGGACATTTCCTGGCAAACTGGTAGGATTATTTTTCCATTGTCGGCCAATAATATCCCATCCTTAAAAGTTTCTTGGCAAGAGTAGGACCACTCATATGTGTGCCACAAATACCTTTGCGAAGATCATGTAAGGCAGAGTCAGATTCATTACGATCGAGGCACCGAAGAAGAGTACCATCAAGACCTCGATGATAAAGCATATCAGTGATTAAGGTATAGCAGGCTGCTTGATGAATGAAGCTACGTTTCTGGTTATGAGATAGGTCTGGTGGAAGGGTATTGTATTTTAGGTAGGTGTAGATCTTCCCATATAGGGGGGAATCAGAACCATCTAAGGTACATATGACTTGGGATTCCAAATTGTCATAGGAGGGGGAGATCAATCGCTCCACTAGGAATTCATAACAATTTTGTCTATCTGGAATTTTTAGGAGCGAGGCAATGGTGACCATCGCGTCAACAACTCTATTGTCTAGCCTTGGAATCTTCTCAAATGTGATGTGTACAGAGTATTTATTAAATTCATCCACCATGAATTTGTAGGGCATTAACTTATCATCCTTTGTCTGATAGTCATCATTGATCTGATTGATAATTAATTGAGAGTCCCCATAAACTTTCAATTATGTGATTTTCCACTCCATGACTACTTTGATACCTATCACTAGGGCTTCATACTCAATGATATTATTGGTGGATGGGAACATCAACTTGTAGGATCTTGGAATTGTGTGTCCTTTTGGAGTGACGAACAAAGAAGCTGACACCTGATCCATGCTGTGTATAGGACCCATCAAAGTATAAGATCCATTGCTTTGGCATAATAGTGAGCACATCTATATCTAGAAATTCCACCTGTAGTGGGTGTTTGTCTAGTAGTGGTGTTTCTGCCAGTTGATCTGCTACTGCTTGTCCTTTGATAGCCCTCTATTCGATGTACTGAATGTCGAACTCACTTAGGATCATGACCCATTTATATAACCTCCCCATGAGAGCGGCTTTGCTGAGTAAATATTTTAATAGGTCGATCTTCGCCACTAGCTTGATAGTATGAGCTAACGTATAATGTCACAAATTTTGGGAAGCGAACACCATAGCCAAACAAGATTTTTTGATGAAGGTGTAATTGAATTTGTAGCCATTCAACATCCTGCATAATAAATGGCTCTTTCCTTTCCCACAGAGTTTTCTTGTGCTAGCAATTCCCCCAGTGACACTTTCGTTGCTGATATGTAGAGAATGAGTGGCTTGCCCGCTATTGGTGGCACCAAAATAGGTGGATTCATGAGATATTGCTCCAGATCATGAAATAATTCTGCACACTTTTCCTCCCATGTGAAAGGTACATTTTTATGAAGTAGATGGTTGAACGGGAGACATTTGTTCACCAATTGAGAAATGTCCCTTTTGATAGATTTTAGCCTTCCTTGAAGAGATCGTAGCTGACTAATGTTCCTTGGAGGTGACATTTCCATGATAGCCTGAACCTTTGTGGGATCCACCTCGATGCCCTTTTCTGATACAATGTAGCCCAAGAGTTTTCTGGATGTGACCCCAAAAACACACTTTTTAGGGTTTAATCTGACATTGAACTGCTCTAGTCTCTTAAAGATATTATCAAGAATGTCCAGGTGTCCCTCTCTTGTAAATGATTTGGCTAGAAAGTCATCTACATAATCCTCCATAAAAGTATGCATCATGTCATGGAAGATTGTTGTCAGTGCTCTTTGAAAGGTTGCACTAGCATTTTTCAAACCAAAAGGCATGAAATTCCTGCAGTATGTACCCCATGGACATGTAAATGTTGTTTTATCCCGATCCTCTAGAGCTATCTTTGTTTGGTTGTAACCTGAGAAACCATCCATGAGTGATATCATCACGTGCCCTACTGTGAGATCCACAATTGTATCGATGCCTGGTAGAGGAAAGTCATCTTTCAGACAAGCCTCGTTGAGGTCCCTAAAGTTGGTGTAGATTCAGATTCTTTTGTTTAACTTGGAAACTGGTACAATGTTAGAAACCCATTCTGTATAGTCTATAAGTTAGATAAAAATGACATCTAGTAGTTTCTTTAGTTCAGCTTTGACTAGCAATGCCACATGTGGATTAATCTTTCCGAGTTTTTGTTTAATGATCTTAGCTCCTAGAGCGATTGATAAGTGATGCATAATGAGATCCGAATCAACTCCTGACATATCTGCATAAGACCAAGAAAAGTTGATTTTCTTTTCCTTAAATAATTTGATGAAGTCAGGTCTTTCTTGTTCTATTAATGATTCTGCTAGATGTATGGTTCCTGTTGCTGCTTCAATGTCAATATTGATTGATTGAGTTCGCTCAATCAAAATTGGTGATCTTTCCCAATAATGTTCAAGAAGAGTGTCAAGTCTCTCATCCTCAGGTGCCTCAAAGATGTTTTCACCATTAGATACATCCTTTGTTTTTACTTTTTTTATGATCTAATACTATCATTAATTGGTTTTCACCATTAGATCAATTTTTTTATTTTATTCATTTTGCGACTAAGAGACTTGGCAATCCCCTGTTTGCAGACATCGTTAGGGGGTTCACTGGTGGAGCATGTTTCTGGTTTGACTGAGAAAAGGTATTGGACAATGGCAGATCATCATTTTGAAAGGTTGGTATATCAATGTGTTTAGGTTTCTTCCCAGTCAATAAGCTTGGGATGTATGAGAGGTAGGGAATAGTTTGGTGGATCAAGGTCTACCATTGTAAGATTCATGATGGAGACGTTGTCATAGTTGTCATTGGATGTATCAAACTCTATGAGGTATCAAGGTCTTTAATGGTACTCTCTTTGATGCAATCTCCTCCATTTGAATGGTAAGTTCTTCTTTTTGTGGCTCATATTTGGCTTGATCAGGTCCTTCTATTTCTTGCACGTGATGTATCCATTTATAGGAATCTTCCTCTCTTTGAATAGAGAGTTCCTCTTGATGTTTCTCATATTCTTCATCCTTTTGTTCTTTGTTTATATTTTTAGCTGCTTGGTGTATCACTTCTTGCATGATTCCTCATTATGTGTTACATTTGTTCTCCATCGGGGATTATGATGATCTCATTTTTGTACATGTTGAATATGTTGTCCATACCCAAGTCTAGATTTATCTTTGGTAAGTTGTGAATGGTGTTGAATTGGTTTTGTGATACCTTCTTGACGCTTACCAATAGGTCCCTTTCCTTTGTATCCCATTCTCTGCATGATTCTAAAACCATTATCATATTGTTGTGTGGGGATGGAAATTTCTAGAGCGGCGACTCTTATTTCTTCCTCATCTTTGTATAGCCAGTTGAGGACATCCTTGTCTTCTGATTCTTCTACGAGTGTGCCTACTTGGATAAATTTACCATCAAACTTTTTGATGGATTGTACTGCTTTGTGCCTTGATATTGAAGGTTGTCCATGGGACCTTGGTGAAGTTGGCAACTTTGATAGACATAGGGATTCAAAAGAGTATTCACCCATGCCTTGGTCTTTTATCTTCATCTTCTTTTCAAATTCTATGGACAAAGACTTGATTTTTTTCTAATTATTGGATGATGAGGAATCTTGGGTCTCCCTGTTATGTGGTACTAGAACATTTTGAGCTGCCCTCATAGGGTTGCAATACTAAAAGGGGTTGGTGTTTGTTGATATTGAGATCTCCTGTCCATTGTAAGGGAGCTTGAGACATTGATGATATGTAGAGGGTACCACTTGCATTTCATGGATCCAAGAACGACCCAAGAGTATGTTATATGTCAAGTCTATGTCTAAGACTTGGCAAATTGTGTCCTTTTGCATAGGTCCTACCTGAACGGGTAGCACCACTATTCCTTCTGACGACCTTTCTTCATCATCACATGCCTTGATACTGATTTTATTTTTTGGATCAATAGCTTTCTCTGAGAAGCCCAATGCACAGATAATTTTTAAGATACATATATTTAGGCCAACTCCTCCATATATTAGCACATGATTTACCTGATGTTTGTAGACAAGAACTTCGATATGGAGTGGGGTGTTGTGTGGATGACTCAAAGAGACATCATCATGCTTTGAAAAAGATAGGTTATGAGGCACCATCATATGTGCCACCATGGCTTGGAATCGATTGATGTCCAGGTTATTTGGAACCGTAGTATCTATAAGAGCTTGTTCCAAAAATGTCCTTATGTGTTGGTGAGATTTTGAGCACCACTAATATCAATAAATTTGGGCAGGTGTCTTTTGCAATTGGTCTACCAAGTTGTATTGAGTCTTAGGAAGAGTTGTTGCTTTAGATGTGCTCCCCTTCAAGACATATTTTTGTGCCCTTGTTGTCACATTCACCGACGCATGTTTTTGTTTATCCATGATTTTTATGACATTCACTTGGTTGTCATATGTCGATATATGATTAATGACATTGTCATAGATGTGGTTTATGCAAGATCCTTTGTTGTTGTTGGATGTTGTTTCTCTTCCCTTGTCATAATTAGGAAGGGGATCTTTGAATGCCTCGTGGTCACCATTGATCTTATGGCCATCAATCGTTATATCACCCTTGTCTATCATGTCGTGAACTAGGTTTTTCAACCGTAGTAAATCATTTATGTGATGCCCCTTGTTTTGATGATAGTAACAATAGTGTGAGTCAGTCCAACATGGTGGTTTGACTTGGGGTTCAAAATTGCCTATGTTTGGCTATGTGATGAGTTTGTTTGCCAAGAGCTCTCGAAATGCAAATTCTAGGGTTTGTCCCAATGGTGTAAACGTTCTTTGGTATCAAGGAGGTGGAGTGTTGGTGTTACTTCCTGATTATTTATCCCTTGATTGTTGTTGTTCCCTCGATTGTTGTTGTTTCCTTGATAGGTAGTATGCTAATAGTTGTTAGTGCCTTGATTGGTATTTATTTGATTGTTGTTGGGTGGTGTCCCACCTACTAAATTTAGCACTAGTTGCTTGGATTTTATGTTGTTGGCATCACCCACACCATCATTAACAACATTCTTGTTCCTAGTCCAAAACTTGGACTTGTTCGAGTTGTTGTTGTATTGATCGTTATAGGTGTTGTTGTTTGATGAACTAGCACCTCCCTTAGAGAATTTCAAGGTTCCCTTCTTGATTGAGGCTTGTTCTACTTGAATGCTATTCTCGATTGACTTTTGAAAAGTAGGTAGACATTGTATTTTGAGTTGATAACTCATTTCATCATTCAAATTGTCTATAAATATTTCCATTTTCTCATTTTCAGGCACATCACGTGGGTACCTTGAGACCATGTGCCTCCATCTTTGTAAGAACATCATGCAAGTTTCATTGTTTTTTTTTTTGTATTGCATATGTCAAGCATGGTGACCTTGTGTTGGATATTATAAGATTATTGTGAAACTAATTTGTTCACTAACTTATCAAATGACCTGATAGGAGGTGTGAGTTTTTAAAGCCACTCCATTGTTTGTCCTCCCAAACTTATGGGGAATAGCCTCATCATGTAAGTGTCATTATGGGAAAACTCTAAGCTCATATTGTAAAATTCCCTAACATGATCCCAAGGATCACTCTTACCATTGTATTTGTCATAATTTTGTATATCTAAGTTTGGTAGGAGGGGCACCATGTTTAGGCTTCTATCAAAAGGATAAGGACAAATGTACTCAAAAGAGTACCTTGTCCTGGACCCTTGTTACATATCCTGCATCTATCATTGGAGTGCTTGGAGTTGTTGTGTCATGTTGGCTAAGGAAAATTTTTCTTTGTTGAACCTTTGATGATGTGCATCCCCTTGTTCACTAATGTTGTCGTGATTACGGGTATCGTCTCGATCGCAAGAGTTGTCTTGGTCATGGGTGTCATCTCCTCCCAAGTGCTCTTGATCCTGAGTATTGAATGTGTAGGTCCTTTCCCTTGTTCTTGGGATTCTTTCTTTGGTATTTCGTGAATTCTCCATGTCAAAATCCTTGAGAAAATTGACTCCTTTGCTATTTAACATGAGGATGTATTTTTGTTTATTTGATTCTATAAGCCTTTCCATGAGCTTTTGGAAGGTGGCACTTTGTTGGCATTGTTGGATGAGATCATCGATGATCTCCTCTTTGCCCATATGCACGTATTCATAGAAAGATTGGACTCCCTACAGCTCATGCTTGATTCTGGTTGTGGGTCCCACTCTTTGTTTTTCTAAGATTGAGCGACAATAGGCATTAATATACTTCTAAATAAGTGAGTTCCTCTTCTCTTAGTAGGGTTGATATTTCTTCCTCTCTTGTTGGAGTGGGTGTTTGGGTTGAGCTTCGTTGTAAGTGATGCAAATGTTTGGAAAGAAGGCGGGATTGATTTCCCCCCCTTTGTTGAGATGTTGGCTGAATGCTGACTTTTGAGTAAAATCCCTACTTCTCAAAGGCTCTTCGGAAAACTCGTTGGTTTTTCCTTGGAGATATAATCACATGTGACATAAGAAAATATGATGTGATACAAAGAGTTGTCGGTTAATGTAGATAAACTTTCTCCTCTTGATAAGCTCCCAAGGACTAGGTTGTCTCTTCTTCAACTTAGTCTTTTGACAAAGATTTCTTCTTCTAAAAATACGAGGAGTGGTCATACAAATGATAAAAATGTTGATGTTGGTTGATATGGATACTTCGTTTTGATATTCAAGCTTACTAGTCTGAATAGAGGGTTTGTTCGATAGACCCCTATGACAAAGTACGTCAAATGATATGGATCAAGTTTCCCGATATGGAAACCAAATTTGACAAACTTGAATACCTAACTAGGCATTGTTGTTGAGATAGTTTGGATGATAACTTTTGATCACTTGGTTTGATACTCTAATTTTGTTGGATGTAAGTCTTGCCTAAAGATAGTTGAAAAGTTGATAACCACCTCAAAAGGTTCTTTGTTGGTTTTGAAAATCTCCTCCACTTATGATTTCTCCTTGTTTGAACTTATTTTTGAGTTGATTGATTGATATTTTTGTAAGATGTTTTAACATTTGTGACAAGAATACATAGCACACATGAAGACAATGGTCATCCTAATGCTAAACATTTAGTGTATATTCTTTGAGGATGTGTTCAAATCCCTGATGTTTTCATTGGTTTGGATACAAATAAGACACACCAAGTAGACTCTTTATTCAAGGGTCATTGACAATATCATAGCTCACAGCTTGATACTCCTTCAGCTCAAATAGTCGTGTCACACCCTAGAGGGCGCCCACTTTTTTGTCTTTTTACAAAAATTAAACAATAGAGGATTTCTCCTCAATTGAGTGGTTATCTTGGGAGATGTATGGCGAGTGATCGTGGGGGAGGATTCTTCCCCACCCTTGCACTATGATATTGCCAATGTATGGGAACTGACTCGGTTCAAAGTTTGTACTTCTATGTTTCGTAGTAAAGGTTTTGTTTGATACAACAAATGATAAACTAAATTAAGAGGCTTCCCAACATTTATAACAAAGTCTTTTCACATCACAAGGATACTAGGGGAAGGCTATCAAATACACACTATCGTTGGAAGGGATTTTCATCAACCTCCACATTTGATTATAGTGGTTTGATAAACTTGGCTTTAGCCATTTCCCACTTGGGTCATACCCTTCTCACTAGCCCCCTCAAGACTTCAGGAAGGTAGGCCCTCTAAAGGTTTTAAATGCTTGGAAGTAAATAAAGCATGACAAGAATGGTTTTGGCTTTTTGGTCACCCAATTAAGGGGAGAGCATATACCTACCAGTCAAGACAAAGCATACAATGTTCTTTTTACATTTTCAAAGCAATTATAGTCTGAGTCCTAAATGAAGATATTGCTCTAATCAAACATGGTGTTTATTTTAGTCTCACATAGCAATTGTTTTCTAACTAGGAAAGTGAAATCCTGGTCAACAAAATGAAAGCATGTTGCTATAAAGTAAATCAATTTTGTAAAAAGGGACAAGTTGATTGTTCTTTTTAACTTGCAGATAAAGATTGATTGTAAATTTTACCTTTGCGAGAAATGAAAGATTTGTTGTTCTTTCTAAGCTCAAATTTGATGTGTTTTTGCTCCTAACTTGCAAGAAAACAAAGTTTGATCTGTGATTCTTTTTACCTTTGCAAGTGATGTTCTTTTCAGAGCCCAAAAGACAAGTTTGATTTTTTTTTTAAAGCACCAAAATGAAATTGTGAGGATTTTTTACCAAAAAAGAAATACGAATTCTTTTTACCCAACTTTGAAAAAGCTAGAAAGAAATAAAAAATCCTAATTTAACTCCTCCCACCCATAAGAAACTGTTAGAAACCTGCAAAAATAAACTAGTGAAAATCTCAATCGCTTGGTGGGCTAGACAAGCCTAATTTGCCAATCCATGACAAATGCGCTAAAACAGAGAGTGAATGCGCTACAACATACTAAAAATGGGCTATAAGACTCTACAAATGTGCTAAACTATCCAGAACTAGAAAAAGACAAAAGATGTAAATGTGCTAAAACAAAGAGTGAATGCGTTGTGTCGTACTTCAAATGCGCTATAGTAGTGATTGTATGCGCTATAATAGAGAGAAAATGCGTTGCAACGTACGACATATGTGCCAAAAGATTCTAAAAGATTTCTTGGCCGGACCTATGCAAAAATGTTAAAAATTTGATCAAATTAGGGGTCTAGCCCCATGGTGGGTGCCAAAAATGTACACCTGATTTGTTGGAGGCCTGCAAGACAACAAGATAACATAAAATGAACCCATGAAACATTATATCAAGAAATCTAAATGAAGAAAACATATTCATCAAATCAAATTTATCAAAACCGTCTCATGGTCCTCTATCTCCAAGGATCTTCAAGATTCAAGGTGGCTCTCAGCTTGGAAGAGCCCTTGATCTTTAAGATTTCAACCTAAAGAATGAGAGATGAATAATGATCTAGGATAAAAAAAGATGCAAATAAGGTCCTAGTGATTAGATGAAAAATTATTGATATGATATGCATGAAGAACTATGATAGATGATATGCAAGATGAAGGTGTATTTCCAAATTGAAAGATTAAGTGATGTAATTAAGCTAAGATAAAGATGAGATATGAGAATTCTATGGAATTGATATGAAATTAAGCTAAATTATAATATAAAAAATGATATATTCTAAACTATGATGCAATTAGGATGGCCTAGATGCTTGAGGGTGAACAATTGGAGCTCCTTGATAACTTGCACAACAAAATAACTATAATATGGATGCAAAATATGATGGATCCTTAGATTGAAGAAATGGGCTCTATTTATAGAGAAAAGAGAGAAATGGATGGCCAAGATTGAGCAATCTTAACAAGGCCTAGGATTGAAAGTTATCAATCCATGAGGGGGATTCAATCCAATCCCAAGTTGACAAATGCCACCTTGAGATGGCTTGAGAGGATGCCAAGGAAGCATTAGATGGTAAGTAAGCATTAGGGGTAACCTCAAGAGATGACATCATTGGATAATGCCATTATCCAAGGGAGCATGCTATTTTCCAAGAGGTAAACTCTTGTGCAAAGTTGAGGGATGTCTAAAGGGACAACCATCATGGGCTAGGATAATGTCTTATAAGAGGCATTAAATACTCTTTGAAGACTTTGGAGGTTAACTTGTTGAAATTTAGATAACCTTACAAGTTTGGAAGAATCAACAAGTTAACTTGTTGAAGAAGGTAGAGTCTTCAACACATTTTGAAGACTTTCCCCAAATTTGGAGAAGTGACTCCCCCAATTTTACAGATGTGACAAGATTAGAGGAATTTAGGCTAATTAATGATGGGTTAGAGGGGTTCTAGAAGAATATTAGCATGCTAATGGAAAATGTAGGAGATTGCAAGTGGAGGAAAATAGGTATTCTTAGATAAAATAAAATATTTATTTTAGCCAAAAGGGGTGCAACTTGCATTTGTAGGATTTTGCAAGTGGGGGGACTATTCACAAATAAATAATGATTTATTTAAATGCAAAGGGATTTTAATCAAATGTAAATTCAATTCAAAGGGAAAAAGGGGATTTTAATTGAATAAATAATATTTATTCAATTAAATGACTAAAGGGTACTTAATTAAACCCTAGTTTAATTAATAGGTTAAGTTAGAAGAAAATGATTTTAATCAAATCTTTAATTTGATTAATAGGCTAATTGGAAGAATAGGGATATTAATTAAACCTTAGTCTAATTAATAGAAGAATAAATGATGATTAAATGAATAAAATTCATTTAATTAGTTGTGCAATTTTTAGGTGTCTACAAATACAATTCAACAAAGAAGAAAGAAACTAAGAATAAAATAAAGGTTGTTGGTGAAAAGTAGTAAAAATAATTTGATTGTTAGGTTTTTTATTATTGGTAATAGAAATATGGATTATTTTATTTATGTATTGTTTCTTAGTTTTCAATCTTCCTAGGTCTATTTGGCTCAGTTGAGTCTCATTTAGGTTGTTTTTTCTTGTATGTTATATTTTTTTTATGAATATATATATATATATATATATATATATATATATATATATATATATGCATTTTTATTTTTTTTAAAGGTGTATATACTATTCAATTAGTAGGGACAATTTAATGATTTTGGGACATCTCTATAATTGCTTAATAGCTCAAATATAAAAAAATCAATAAAATCAATTAACAATGTAAGAGATCGTATGAAAACGTTTTGGTACCTAGTTAGGAAAAAAGAGCATGGGAAATAGATTCAATGGGTTCTAGAACACCCTATGCAAATGAGTTTTAATATGAATATAAAAATTAGAGTAAGATTTGGAAAGTGCACAAATTCTTATTTTACATTTTTCTAATAACACTAGAGAATATAGCCGCATTTAAATATTAAATGTAAATGCTTATATTTAAATTGTATGAATAATTCAAATTTTGGTAGATAGAGCTTTATGCCTCCAAATTTAAATAATAACAAGTGCTATTTAGTGATAGTACTTTGTCTTTATCTAGTCCATAGATGAAATAATATATAACAATTTTTGTACTTATTTAACTATTAATTAGTATTAGTATGTTAGATTATTTTTCAAATATAATATATTATATTTAATTACGCATTTATTACTATATTATTTTTTTATTGGTAATGGTCTGAAGTCAATTAAGTGTACATACCCTACCCCTTTGTGGGATTTGAACTTGTGATCTCTCTTTCAAGAACACAAGTTCTTCCCAACTAGACCAACTCAAGTTGTACAATATTTATTGATATATTGAAATAACATTTAATATAATTTAGTATATGACACTTCAAATTTAAGTTATTAATAGATTGTAAGAAAATATTAATTGGAAAGAACACTTCATTCTTGTCAAGGTACCTCTATGGTAGAGGATAGAAAGAGCTTATGTTGGGAGAATGGACAATTTCCAGCTAGGGCACAACAATGACAACAAAATTGGCCATCTGGACTTTGGATGATTCAAACAATAAGATTGAATAGTAATGGAAAGGTGGAGTTTGGCCCTCTTCAAATACCACAGAGAAAAGTGATCAACATCCCAACCAAGATCATTGAACCAAACAGAGAGAGGTTGAAGGAGAGGCCCTTCTATGTAAAATGGGTCCAGGAAGGAGCATCATAGAAAGAAATCCAAGATTCTTGAGAAGGTAGCTAGAGCAAAGACATCAAGGTGATGTAGACACATCATTTATATAATTTTATTATTAATGTTTGTTCTAGATATTTCTAGACTCGCATATAGGAGTTTATTTGTAATGATCCGAGTCTATTTATTCTAACTTTAGCTTAGGAGGTTGTAATGGGTGGAAAAGTGAGTGATGGAAGATCAAGAGGAAAGCCTTCCTTCCCTCCAAGGAGAGATAAAAGTCCCTTCAAACACTTTTCCCACAATTACATTTAAAAGAAGGGGGGGAATTTACTAGATCCAATCTCTTAGGAAAGAGATTAAATACTAAATGAATTGAAAAAGAAGTGACAAGTTAAACCCTCTTTTAGAATGGAAAATGATTGAATTATGTGTTTTGAGACTAAGTGTAAAGGTAGAAAAGAACTGATTATAACTTGAAATAGAAGTATAAGATGAAGTTGACCACCTGGATCTGTCTATAATATGTTGAGACGAAGCTGTCCTGTGAATTTGAGAGAAAGTCATTGGGACCGTGTTGAAAGTGCACACGGTCCTCTGAAAAATTCGTGAAACGAAAAGGGTTTTTTTGCCTCTACAAATGGAGTCCAAATCTACAATAACAACTGTGCACCTACAACCTACACACAGAAAAGAGAGGAAAAGGGGTTGGGATTGGGGGTTTGCCTTTAGGTCAAACCCCAATTTTGGAATCAACCAAATGATGAAAATAGTACTTGCAAGTAAATATAATTGAAAGACTGAAATGTAAATCACGTCAAGGGAGGTTGTGATAGAAATGTTGATAGAATTGCTTGTGTGAAGTTGATTGTTGAAAGTGATCTCTTCAATGGTTGAATCCTTGACTTGAATGCAACACCTAGCCTTGAAGGGAGACTTGAGATGCTCAATGCTTGAAAGGGATGACTGAATGCTTGATTGCAAATTTTCACCTTCTTGAACTTATGCAAATGAGAGGGTAAATGCAACTTATATACTCATCAATTAGGGTTAACTGACTGATTTTTTGTCACAGGTCGACATTGGGGGAGTTTTCCCACTCAATGCACAACCATCAATGCAAATTTTGGAAGGTCTTGCCCCAAAATAGGGCAGGGGATAGGGGCACCATGCCCCTATCCTACCCTTTTTTCTAGGATAGGATGCAGTTCGGGCAATGCAAAGGGCAAAGGAGATGCAATTTTCAAGAGATGAGCAGGCCTCATGTCTCCGATCAGGCTTGGGGATTCGGTTCACTTGCGTGAGGACCCTAATGTGGTAAAACATTGCTAGGGTCACAATTTTATGACACTGCAGAGGTTAGAGAAATTTTTGGGGTAGTTGTGATTTCCCCAAATAAAGGAAGATTATTACGAGTCTATTTTGGTTTTCTTTGATGTTCAAAACCAACCTTGTTCTCAACACAAAAACAAGGAGAGTTTATGTGCAACAATAGTGATATGTATAAAATCACACTTATTAAATATAAGAAAGCCATATTTTATCAGATTTGTTGAGTACATTATTGATTTTGTTCTATTATTGTTGCCTTAGTTTCTGGAAGTCACTTTGGAGAATTATATCTTCACATCATCTTGGTATCAAGGCCTAAGGCCAATCCAAGAAGAAGTAGTTGTTTATCACCATTCAAAGGAAGGTGGATCATTGTTATTTGCTAGAGCCAAATTATGGTTTGAGAGGTGGTTGGTCGTTAAAGGAGAGAAGATACTGCTAGAAAGAGATCTTTGGATTGCAAATGTGTGGAAGATAATGTTGAACACTATATGTCACTAAGAGGGGGTGAATTAGTGATTTCAAATTTTATGCCTTTTCTCTCCTATGTGTATATATTGGTTAACTAATCCAACATAAAGCAAGCATACCGGTTAGATGGGAGGATAACAAAAATGCCACCACACATAAACGAGACATCATATAACACCAAATGTACGAGGAAAACCCAAGATGGGAAAAACCTAGATGAGAAGTGTTGCTAGAGACTACTGCTCCAATCCAGCATCACAATGAAAAACTCGATTACAATATTTAGGGCACCAACCCAAGGAGTACCGCTCCTGCTTTAGGGCACCAACCCAAGGAGAACCAACCACTGATTTTAGGGCACCAACTCAAGGAGAACCAAGCTCCAACTCAGTGATTACAAAATCATATTTTGAATACAAAAGTTATATTCTTGTTACAAAAGAACTTTGTAACTCTCATGTATGTCTCTCCACCGGTTCTCCTCTCTACATATCTCTTTCGATTCTCAATTCACCTTTTCTTTGCTGTAACCTTATCTCTTTCTACAACCCACTCTCTGCTACACCTTACTCTTTGCTGCACCCTTGCTTGTTCAGCCTCGTCTTCTTCTTCTCTATCAATTATGCTCTCTATCGGTTCTCTTTTCTCTCTGTCACACTGCTACTATCCACCATCGATCTTGATAACTTTATCAGATGTCTACCATCTGATTCTTGTCGGTTCTTAGCTAACCTTTTTTGCAATCTTCTGTGACTCTTCTCTGCTGGTTTAGTCACCACTGGTATACTTCTCTCTTAGACTCAATGGCAAGAAAATGGTTGCCTCACTCTTGCCGGTTGAACTCTTCAACCTGATTCTCTCTCACACTCAGTCTCTTCTCTAATTGTCTTTGATCACTTGACTGATTTTATTGCTCATGCAACAACACCAGCTACATCTTTTGTTCGCACTCTTCTAGCTAGATTTTCCCACCTAAACATGAGTTTGAACATTGGCACGCTAGGGTTTCCGCCATGCACTGAATCTGTATTTGATCTAATCTTTGATCATCATGACATATCATATCCAATATGATATTATTCCTTGATCTATGTTCAAAACTCAATCAATGAGAATCACCCATCTATTTACCTTGCGAACCATGTCTTCTCTATTTTTGTCATCTGTAGCATGGTTTTGGGCCTTTTGTCTGATCGACCACATGCGTGATACAATTTCCTTCTTCCTCTTTTATCTGCAAGACTAGTCTGTACTGGATCTCAATTGTTTCCTTCATCTCGAGTTGCAATGCTCTGTCTTCATTCCTTGAGCTTCATAGTCGTCATAAATGTTGGACCAATTGCTAACGACCTCACCGACTCACCACACTAACCTTTGCATAAATGCCATTTCACCTCCAATTGGCCCTTTTGTCGGAATCCACCTTTTCTAAGTATTCTATGTCGGTCCAGATAAGATCACCGACCAAACACACAACCCGATTCATCTATTGGTTCATAGACCTTGTCGGTTATACCCTAACCATTCTGCCTTCAGCCTTGCACTTTGCTTCTCTTTCGGTGGAGCAGCAAACACTGGTGAGCACACATGCCAACTTACCTCATGCACATCATTAATAGATTGGATCCTTCTGCATCTGCACTTTGTCATCTTATCGGTTTACATCTATACCGGTAGTATCTTCTGCATGTATATTGGTAAGATATCATGCACACCAGTGGCACCAAACTTCATCTACATTCTGACAACATCCTCTATCTACAACTGCTCAACCTTTCCTTCTTCATCAATAGATTAGTTATGCTATTAATATGTTTGTCAAAGTGACAACCATATCCTTCAATCTCTGTACCGAAAACTCATCATGTCTACCTAGCTAATCCAGTGCACATCCTTGAACTCATGCACCTAAGGCAACTTAGTGTTTCACCAGTTGATCAGGTGTGAGCCTTCAAACACATGCCTTTAACTCTTTTATCTTATCTCAAAGAAATATGATGCATAATAGGAGATAAGATCCACTTACCGGTGGGTTTGGATCCTTGTTATCTGCATTTAGCAATGCACCAATATGGCTTCCTTGTCTAAGTAGGCATATCCTCAAGCATGCACATATGATCTGGTTGGGCACATTCACTGTCAGTCATCTCTTCATATGGTGACTGCAACATGGTCCGGTGGGAGTCTTGTTGTTTGACATTCACCCAACATACCGGTGGCCTACATATACTTCACCTCTAGTGTTGATGTGATTTTGGTAACATTCCCCCTCTTCATCATAATCAACACCCAAAATCTTGCCCACTTACAGATGTCATCATTTCCTGGTTGTTATATCATATCGGTCTCCTGTCCATATCTTTAACACAAGTCAAACACTAACCTGTGTATCGATGACTCCAATAGCCATTGTGTTGAATGACATTCTCTCCCTTACCAGTGACCTGCTAAGCTAGGTGACATCAAATACATCACATCTAGTATGCATTCATGATAGTGCTACACATACGTCTCCCATACTAGTTGCCATCCTATACCAGTTGACATTAATGACAACACAATACCAATAGATAAATCCACCTATAAGATGAGGAGACTTGAGGCACACTTATTGTCAGTTAAAGAAAGTGAAGTATTTTCACGAGCCATGTCATTTAGGTGTTAGGGTGAGAAGTAATTTGTAGTTTGATTAGAAATCCATGGATGTCCTTAGTCTTTGGCGTTAAGTTCTTTGTTGTGGATCTTAGTAAGCTACGACTTATAAAAGAGTCTGATGTGTGCTTTTGTTGTGAGCTTCACAATAGTGTGTTTCCTATGTTAGTATTATGGATGACTTTGTCATGTGTTACATTGGTTTTGTCATTGAAGTCAACACTTGTCTTCTTCGAGGTTTACATTATGCTCACCGGTATGTGTTCACCAACAAGTTATATGGTTCACCAATGGCAATGATAACCTGGAGATCATTTGGTTATGTCAAAGACATGGATTGGAAGTTTGGTTTTGGTGTTTTTCTTATTGGTCTAATCGGGTTGACAGATTTTTTGTTACTGACAGATAAGTCTAGGTTATGGACCGGTACATGTTATCTATTCTAGATCAGCACGACACGTCATGTATATTGTTTATTGATTGGTTATTGTGGTAAAGGTATTGAGCCGACATGTTGTATCGCATCAAGACTTATTTGTAATTGATTTAAATGTAATATCTTTAGTGAGCTGACCTATTCATTTGGTCATAGGTTTTGTATAAATGATTGTAAGATCTTATTGAAGATCGTAGATATGGTTATGGTATGAGTGTGTTTGAATATTGAAGAGCGAAAAATAAGTAGATCCTTGTGTGAATCACACAGAAATTATTCAAAGGTTGAAGGAAGGTTATGAAGGTGTTTTGACACTCATGTTCAGAGCTTAACTGGTATTGAATCCAGCATTGGAGATGCTATTTTGAGTAGTACATTATCATTGGATTTAACCATCCAATTGTGTAGTCAGTGTGACTCCTAATTTGTGATTGAGCAGTGAGCTCTAGGCAGTTTGCCTTTTTACATGTGCAGACCCCATTTGTATACATACTATCTATAATAGTATCATCTGATTGTGGGTAAGGTTTCCCACCGTGGTTTTTCCCTTACCGGGTTTCCACATCAAAATCTCTATTATGTGTTGTGGATGTTGTTTCTCTTTATGTTTCATGCATTAAGTTAAATCAGTATTGCTATATTTGTTAATCTGTTTTACCAACACTTAAGTTTGGTTTACCGACATTAAGGTTAAATTGGAATAACTTGCATTTGGATTATAATTTATAGACAACTGGTTCACAACTGATTCACCCCCCCTCTCAATTTTCCTTCCCGGGACCTAACAATTGGTATCAGAGCTAAGTCCTCTTTTTGCAGAAGTCTAACAGCTTGAGGAGATCCTATGGCAACAAATATTTTCAGGAAGGACAGTCTGAAGCTCGATGGAACTAACTATGGCATATGGAAGATCAAAATGGAAACACATCTAAACTGCATTGGAAGAGATATATGGGATGTTACAAAGAATGACTATTTTGGTACTGTTCCGAATCAACCTCATCCACCAACATTGGCTAAGGACATGGAGAATGATTGCAAAGCAAGAGAAGCACTTCTGAGTGCATTACCAAATCAGCAAATAATGGGATTATCATACCAACTACTGCTAAATCTATTTGAGATAAGCTGGAGACACTAAATGAAGGAGATACCACTGTCAAAATTACAAAACTTGAATGTTACCGGGTCAGGTATGAAAACTTGAAAATGGAAGAAGATGAAAGAATTTCTGCATTTATGGAAAGAATGAAATTGTTTTAGGAATACAATGTTGTGGAGGATCCTTAAGTGAAGATGAAATTGTATCTAAAGTTTTAAGAGATTTTCCACCGGCTTACAAAATGAAAGTGACTGCTATTAATGAAATGAGAACAATGCCTAATACTTCAGTTTCTAGAGACACTTTGGTTGGAAAACTTTCAACATTTGAACTTAAGGAATTTGGTCTTGTTGCTACTATAAAGACTGATTTAGCTTTCAAAGCATCATCATCATCATCTGACAAAACTGATTGGAAAGTACTTTATGCAAAAGAACTTGAAGATATGAGAAGAGAAAATGAAGAACTTGAAGCACTATTTGCAAGGAAAATGCCTAAAGGTCTAGTAGGAAGTAAGTATGAAGGTAAATCACCTTTCAAATGTTGTAATTGCAATAAAGTTGGTCATATGGCATTTAGATGTCCTGATAGACATGCAAGATTAAGGGAGGAAGCAAAAAGATCATATAAACCTAACGTTGAATATCAGAGATATAGATTCAAGAAAAACAGAGATAAGTCATATTACTATGGAGATGAAGGTGTTACAGATGACTCAGATGAAGATACAATAGATAACGGATGGGTTTTTGTTGCAATAAAGGAAGCTCAACCGACACCTATTGTCAAACCGGTAGAGCAGGCACTGGCAGCAAAAAATGAAGAAAAAGATGAATGGATTATAGATTCTGGATGCTCACATCATATGAAGTGATAAAATCAAATTCTTATCATTTCAAGAAATTCATGGAGGTCTAGTAAGGTTTGCAAATGATAAAGATTGTTTAATCAAAGGAAAAGGCACTATATCTTTGGATGGTAAGTATAATACTGACAATGTTTATTATGTAGAAGGTTTAAAGCATAATCTTTTGAGTGTTGGTCAGTTAATGGAAAAAGGATTTCAGTTACAATTCAAAAATGGGAAATGCAAAATCATAAACAAAACTGGATTGGAGATTGCAACCGGTAATCAAACTAAAGGTAATATCTTTCACTTGAATACCAGTGATAAAACATGTTTGATTACACATATTGATGAAAGTTGGTTATGGCATAAAAGACGCTGTCATGTGAATTTTGATTGCATTATAAAGATCAGTTCAACTAAGTCAGTAAGGGATTTACCTAAGATTGTGAAACCTAATATCTGATATGTAAGGAATGTCAAATGGGAGAGCAAGTTAGAACAATATTTAA